>NW_022436955.1:26393490-26576960 GCF_009761245.1 Sapajus apella
TCTCTCTCTCTCTCTCTCTCTCTCTCTCTCTCTCTCTCTCTCTCCCCCTCTCCCCTTCCTTCCTTCCCTCCCTCCTTCCTTCCTTCCTTCCTTCCCTCCCTCCCTCCCTCCCTCCTTCCTTCCTTCCTTCCTTCCTTCCTTCCTTCCTTCTCTCTCTCTCCCCGTCTCTCCTTCTCTCTCTCTCTCTCTCTTTCTCTTTCTTTTTTTTTTCTTTTTTTTTTTTTTGAGACAGGGTCTCACTCTGTCACCCAGGCTGGAATGCAGTGGCAAAATCTCAGCTCACTACAGCCTCTACGTCCTGAGCTCCAGTGATCCTCCTGCCTTAGCTTCCCAATTAGCTGGAACCACAGGTGCCCACCACTCCACCAAGCTAATTTTTGCATGTTTTGTAGAGATGGGGTCTCACTATGTTGTCCAATCTGATCTCGAACTCCTGGCCTCAAGTGATCTGCCTACCTGGCCTCTCAAAGTACTAGGATTACAGGCAGGAGCCACCACACCCAGCCAATAAGCCTTTTCTTAACAGGTAGAAGGAGGAGTATATTCTAAAAAAAAAAAAAACAATAAAAAGAATAGTGCAGTAAATATATAAACCAGTAGCATAGTTGTTTATTATCATTATCAAATATTATGTATGGTGTGCTTGACTTTTGTGACTGGCAGTGCAGATCTGTTTATACCAGCATCACTACAAACATGTGTGTAATGCATTGTACGCTTGCATTATGACAGCTGTGTCACTAGGCAGTATGATTTTGTCAGCTCCATTATAATTTTACGGAGTTGCTTTTATATATATGTTCCTCTGTTGACCAGAGTATCACTATGTGGCATATGACCGTATTTGGACAAATCTGAGATCATGCAAATATTAATAGTTGCATTGTTCTGGCTCGTAGCCCCACACCTGCATAGCTGTAGGACCTAAACGTACTCTCCTTTCTGGCCTTTTATTCCGGTTATTTTTGAAAGACCTCAAGGAATCTCTCACATGAATTCACAAATTCTTCCATGTCTAATCCTTCTGGCCTCTTTAATGATTAACATTCCTGGGAAACTCTTGGAGGAAGTGCCTCCCCACTGCCCTCTGTGGGAAAAGTGTATCTCCAGGATACCCAAACCCATGCTCTGATCAAGGCGCCAGCAGACCCTGTCACTGTTCTAGCCTTCTCTCTAACAGAGCAAAGCCAAGCTGTACTCCACTCAAAAATGGGGCCACACTGCTGCTCAGTGTGACAGTTTGCTATTACAAAACAAAATAACAGTGCTTGAAAATACCTAAGGTGTGTGTGGTTTGTGAATCTTTGAGTCGCGCATGTAACTTTCTTTTTCTCTGAACTATGGATCTATAGGGCTGGACTAGGAAACGAATATTGAGTTCCTCTCTTTTTTTCTTCTGGTTATGCCTATCTCTCTAGGTGCTCATGCAGAAGTCGTCTTGCTCATAGACCCCCTTCCTCCCCAGGTATATGTTCATGCAATAGAGAGGTAACTGGGAAGTCATAAGACTGTCAAGGCATCAAAAACAATCAGGCTCTGATTCCCAATTTAGGCTTAGCCAGGACACTTTGTCACACATCTCTAGACAATTCCAACTGCAAGACCAAGCACTCTTAAAATTACAGTGGAGTAAAGCTGTAGGAGGTCAAGCTGTCCCATTAATTTACCTAAGAGATGTACATTAAGAGAGGGCATATGTACATAATTGCTATACACATTAAAAACTAAGGGCCTTGTCAGAGACATGTGCCAGTCTTGAAAATACCAAGAAGGGATCTCTGTAAATCTGAGACTTGGTGATTCTCAAACTCGCTGAATCCTTGATTTTTGTTTCGCTGAATGGGTGACTTTCAAATCAACTTACTCAAATCTTCACTTGAGTTTGTGCCATCATTCTTAGTTTTGTTCGGGGAGTTTCAAATGTGCTTAGCTGCCAAGTTGCAGTTCTGCTATTTATTCATTCAACAAACAGGGTTGACTATGTACTGTGTCAGGCAATATGCTATATATAAAGTAATTCCAATTTGAAATACAAATTCCTGGTGATTATAACCACCATAGGATAGATGATGCACAGCTTTCTATCAGGAAAACCTGCCATGTTTTAAGGAATCCGTGGCAAGAGGAAAACGTAAGACTGACGATAAAAAAGAAAGAAAGAAAGAAAATAGATTCAAAGCTAACAGTTCAGTTTTTAATGGTGGGAAGAGAAAATCCCTTGAAAACAGAGGTGGGCTCTGTCTTTTTCCAAGAGGAAGCCCTTAAGGATTACCTGAAAAAAAAAATAGGTTTCTGCTGAAGATGGCTTGACTGTATCATTCATTATAATATCTTCCACTGACATGATAGAATTGAAACTCTGTTTTATCAAAGTTGGAACTGATGCATGGAATGGAATTAAGACTGTTTTATGTTTGTTCTGCACTTATCAAGTTCTATAAAGCATTCGGAGGTGAAATTTACTCCTGGTTTAATCAGTCTTGCTTAAGAACACTCCCAGAACCTTATAGAAGCTCTGCAATGTCAGTGTTGACTCTAGGCCAAACATGGAACACAGAAGCCCCATACACGTGTTCAGGAACCAGAAGAGTAGAAAGAATCAAGGCTGTCTGCTATGCTTATTAATTCACTCACGGATCTGACCCAAAGTGGGCAGAACTGCACCTATGTTAATGAAGGCTTGATTGACTAAAATGCTGGAGGAGTGAAAGTGTTCAGGAAAATCAAAGGAAATGCTTTCTGTTTCTCTTGCTTGGGCCAATCCAAAGAGACTCTGGACTAAGCCCTGTGAATGCTTTAAAAGGAAGCTGCTGCCTCTGGATGCCAGTGGAATACTGAGGGATATGAAAATCAATTAAGTGATGGTCTGTATCCTGGAAAGAGTCTGTCCATTTCTTCTGAATTAAATGTTACTTTAGTTGTCAGAAAGACACTGCTTGCCATGCCCCAGCAAAGACTTTGCCGATTAACCGATATGCAGGCCCTTCATGCTGAAGAAGGACTGAATTATGTTTTTCCAAGTAGAAAAGGAATACCAGGATAACTGGGTCTCTCCAGTCTCAGGCAGAACAGACAATCTACATTCTGCTGCACTGGGGCAGTGCCTAGTCTCTGTAATGTGCTGGAGACAGCTAGTAAAGGTACTTATGAGAGCTGGTAAAAATTTTGGAAAAGTTACAAGCCAGTTGAAGGTACATTGGTACCTTGAAATAAACAATGTGTAGAGTACTTAAACCATAGAAATTGGCAAATGCTACAAATCAGGACTTTTTCTATGACTAGCACATCACTGAAACAAAGTCCTTCTCTTCTGTGTGTGCGTATAAAGATCCTGGAAGTGGATCCATGTATATCTGTCTATGGGAGGGCTACAACTTCCGGGATGACTGACTCGAAGCCTGCAATTCTGGTTCATACGCATCCTTGAGCACGTGTATGCGCGGAATCTGACCATCCATGAAAAGGCCTCACAAGTTATGTGCAGACTCATTTGCAAAGTCTCTACAAATACATGTAAACTGTAGGACAATTTACCCATATAAGATGTGAGTGTATAAATTATAGATCGGCCCCAGCACGCTTACAAGCATAGCACAAAATCCAAATAGTAGTTCATACCCAGCTCTGTGAGCAGGACTGTGCTATATCTGGCAGATAAGTTTAAATCCATCTGCATTTCATTTTTTCCTGGGATCATAACACAGCTTAATTTGCTTCCTTATCCATTTTTAGATGGTAAGAAATCTATGCTTTTTGGATTTTCATCCCCAAGAACTACCTTCAAAAGAGAGAAAAGGAAACACATAAAATCAAGGTCGGGAAGATTAAGTCCCTTAATTCACAGGTCAAACTTCCCATTTCCACTGTGGTTTTGTCTCCGAGCTGAAGTTTGTCTTTTTGTGACATTTGCATTAAGCCCAGGGGACGTTTTGAGTGGAAACACTGCTGAAAGCGTAATTGAAACTCTGAGTGGTGCCTTTTGTCTAATTTGCATTTTCCCCCAGGTGGGGGCATTTTCACTTCCCCCCTCTTCTCCCAGGGTGTTCAAAGATTATCTCAAAGAATGATATGTTGCAATTTATTCCAATAAATCCCCATGTACAGTATATTATATGTATGTATTTTTTTGCTTTCAAGAAGTTATTTCAAATCTGTGATAAACTCTGTAGGAAAGTCATTCATAGGTTCAGAAGAGTACAGATAGTTCATTCCCCCTTCAGTTAGAGGTTTTTGATATTTGTTCACAAGTTTAATTGTTTAGTCAAATCTTTCCTTTCACTTATCCACATAGTGTCATTCTGAGCCACATAGGAAGTTGTCTCTATAGAAACAAGCATTTTTTTAAATAGACATAAACTATTCAGTTTTATCCTTAAATATGTCTTTGAACTTTGTGCTCAAGACACATATGGTCTCGATATCTACTTAAAAGTTTGAGAATCACTGACACTTTGGTGGCATCAACAAAGTCAGTAACATGAAACAACAATGCAGGGTTGATGGCATCAGATGCATCTTTAATAGGGAATTTAAGGTGTGATTATAATTGGTGAGAAAGTAGTCTTCTTCCAGGAGAAAGAAGAAAAAATAAAAGATAATGTTTTGGTTTGTTTCTGTTTTGAGTCAGCGCTTTCCGATTTATTAGAGTTGTCCTTTAGATATTGCCAAAGCCATGGCAACAGGAGCAATTCAGAGTTTTCCCTTTCTAGGATTTCTGTTTTTATCAAGACTTCATTATTTATATTAAATACATTGTTTCTTACCAGATATTTGCATATCAGAGCCCTCCTGGATTATGAACCTGAGCAGGGTGTATCCAGGCATGAATTTGTCTAACTGAAGGCTGGCTGGTGAGTAATGTAGTCCTGTCCAGCATTTCCAGAGGGTGCAACAAATGTCACTGTGAAGGTTTTAGTGGATACAAGGACAAACTTACTTCTTTTTAATTTGGCTATTTAGATTTGTTTTAATATTTATTAGAAAAAATACCTGGCATATTCAACATGTATTATAAAGATTACTTTCAAATAATTTTATAATCTAAAGGGTCAGTTACTTAAAAAAAAGTTAAGTAAATAATTAATTTGGTATGAAGCAGCACTGAAATTGTGAGTCTGAAAGCTAAATGACTAAAGGAAAGAACACATTCCCCTAAGCAGGCTGGCATAGCACTCAGGAGTGTAGGTTTGAGAAACAGAAACCACACCCCTGAGTTTGGATTTGACCTTGGTTCACATAATAGCTTCATTGTCTTGGATGACACATGCAACCTCACTAAGTCTCAGTTTTCAGAGGGCAACAAAAGTCCTACCTCAAAGTGATGATGTGAAGAAGACAACATGAGGATTTATTGCAATCACGAATGTAAGGCTCACAGTGTAGTGCCATTACTTTAGGAAAACTCATGCCTTTGTTTTGTCTGAAGCTCTCTTCACTAACAATCCATTTGGAGACTATCGAACAAACCTTTGTTGATTCTATTATGGGCAGAGCACTGTAATTTCACTCCTTTAATATCATTGTTCCTTCACAACTGTTCACGTGAAGTAGATAGAGCTTCACCAAAACAAGTGAAAGGATTCAGTGATGGGCAAGCTTGAATCAGAACCATTAACCCCACCCCTTTAACCCTAGCACTGATGCCTGTAGTAACCATTTCCATGGCAACAGCTTGAGGCTGGCAAGGTACCTGACTAGAAGGAATGACAGGACAAGGTAGAGAAACCAGCTGGAAGAAGGAAGCTGTGTAGGAAAAGGAAAGGGTAGCTTCCTTAGTGCCCAGGATTATGGTAATAATGGTGATCATTCTCATTCATGGAACACCAAGCTCTGTCCTAAGTGCTTTCTGCATGTAGGCTTGCATTATCTTGTTTACACATACCGTAAGGATTATAGTACCTTTCAGGAAGATGCCCACTTTACAGATGATAAAGACATTGAGGAGTAAAGAATATGGATGGTGTATTAGTCTGTTCTTGTGCCACTAATAAAGACATACCTGAGACAGGGTAATTTATTAAGAAAAGAGATGTAATTGACTCATAGTTCAGCATGGCTAGGGAGGCCTCAGGAAGATGATGATCATGGCAGAAGGGGAAGCAAACATGTCCTTCTTCACAAGGCGGCAGCAAGGTGAAGTGCAGAGTGGAGGGGGAGAACACCCTTTATAAAACCAGCAGATCATGTGAGAACTCAATATCACATGACCAACATGGAGGTGACCACCCCTTGATTAAATTACCTCCCACCAGCTTCCTTCCATGACACATGGGGTTTATGGGAACTACAATTCAAGATGAGATTTGTGTGGAGACACAGCCAAACCATATCAGGTGATTTGCCCAATCACATACACATAAGCCAGGATAGAAAAGGGCTTAAACCCCCTCCCCCTTAAAACTACCCTTTCTTGGAGAACAGAAATATTAGTTGCTGTTATGCCAGGTCCCCAAACTCTACTCTTTTCCAGGAATAGTTTGGAAATGTAGAGAGCTGTCACCTTGACAAACAATTTATTATGTAAGTTCCTGGTTCTTGGATTTGTCTGCATTAGGTTCATCACGGGGAGCTTTTCAGAGATACTACTGCATGCAGACCCCAACTCAGCACAATTGTATCACAATTTGGGGAGAGAGTGGGGGCAGGTATTGCTATTCTTTATAATGCCCCTTTGGTGATGTCATAGATGGCCAAACTTGAGAAAGAACCATGGCCTAAAGCACCTGTTCCCAAGTTGGTAAGTGGTATCAAAAATATATAAAGATACAATTATACAACCATTAGGTATTTGATTTAGAAGGTCAGGAAGGGTGCTTGAACGTATTGAGTGCCTATGATGTGCCAGGTCATGAAATTGCATTTGTTCTCTCAGTATGACCTCACTTGGTACCTATGATGACACCAAAGGGATTTGTGAGATGCCCGAGAGGGCCAGACTGGGGCAACTGTCCTTTGTCCTCTTGCTCATCTATTGCTAGGAAGCAGATGTGCCCAGAGCTTGGGCTGTAGAGACAGACTGAGACTGAACAGATCAGGGACAAGTTCTTGCTCTACGCCTTTCTGGATATGGGACTATGAGCCAGTGAGTCAGTCTCTCTGAGACTCAGTCTCTTCTCCTCTAAAATACGATATGATTCTTATAGATTATAGACTATGCATTCTCATTGGGGCTATATTTCCCCCAAGGCGGTGAAATAGGTTCGAGGGGAGGACAAAAATTGTACTTACAAATGTAACATACAGATATACATGCAGTACCTAAACAGATATGAGCATACCTGTGATACTAAAATGTTATAGGAATAGTGGCAATTAGAAAAAAATTCTTAAAAGAGTCCTCAGGGGAGTAGATAATGAAAAAAACAACAGTTGAGCAACTCTGCTATAGAATTGCTATGAGGATAAAAGGAGAGACAGCTTGTACAGTGCTTTGCAAAGAGCCTAGCACTCAGGGACCATTCAGTAACTAGTAGATGCCATGATTGTTTGTCCAAGCATGACTTCATTAAAAATGTACACACTGATTCCAACCATTCTTCCGGGCTATGCAAGTTTTACTGGCATTACAGGGACAGATAAGGCACCACCTCATTCACCAATGAGCTAGGTCAAAGCTAAGCACAACAGCTGAGCACCATTATAAATGGATACACGCGGGATCTAGGGGCCAAGGGGAGAACATAGCTGAGTTCTTCATTTCTTTCCACTCCCTCCTGCTGGGTTCAATGAAGTCAAGAGGTCACTAGGGACTTCTTTTCCCAATTCACAGCCTTGGTGGCAGCCTCTCTTCCTCACAGCACAAAAGGGAGACCCCCAATCCTCCACCATCACTAAAGCATCATTTTGATCTGGAGAGTAATTAATGGAATTATTATTGACGGCCTCCCATATGGAAAAACATTCTGCTCATTGCTGGAGATGTAAAGATGAATGAAAGAACAAGACTCAATTTCTGCTCTTGTTTCTGGTGCAAAAAAACAAATGCTTAATATGGACACGTTGCTGTAACGTGATATAAAAGGTCCTATTTGCAGGAAACTGTGAGAACACAGAGAATGTTTGAAGAAGTTGATTCAGTTGAATCTTGAAGAATAAGCAAGAGTTAACAGGGTGAAGAAGGTGAGAAATGCCTTCTGCAGAGAACGAGCACTGTACACCAAGGGTGGAATGGTAGTGTAGGGAGACGCAAGAGTGGGTGAGGCATGAGGCATGGAGTAAAAACAAAGGTGGAGGGGAACCTGATGGATAGCCTAGACATGGAGGACCTTGAGTGCTAAGTATTGTTTTGCAATGAAGATCTGCAGTTATATGAGACTCAGGTGGAGAAAACCTAGTCTTATAGTTGCAACTGGAGAATCCAAGGGTTCCTCCAAGGAGCAGGGCTGTGTGGCCCCCAGTACCCCACATTGCCGGGACTCAGCTTATCTCCATTCTCACTTCCTTGCTTGCTCCCTTGCTGTGTGCGTCAATCTTACCGGCTTATTTCCAGTTCTATAGATGCCACAGTACCTTTGCATATGTTGTGGTTTTCTCTGCCTGCAATAGGTCCCCCATTGTTTATAAGAGTATTAAATTAATATCTGTCTTCCACATTAGACTTCAAACTAGGAGCTGTACCTGTCTTTGTTCAACGTTATAACTTCGGCATCTAGCATGATGTAGGTTCTCAGTAAACATTTATGGAAGGAAGAAAGGGTGGGAAGAAGGACCTTAGCTGCGAATCTAGAACCCCACAAACTTTCATATACCTTTCCCTCTACGCCATTCACTCCCCAGCTGAGAGTGCCTACTTGGAACCTGTTCAAGGATTAGGGCTAGAACCTCATGCTGGCAGTTGAAACAGTAATTTCTTGTCAGGCCTTGTCATTTGAGTAATTTGCCTCCAGTGGATGAATACTAATAGTCAATGACAGTGAAAGCAACCTTGGTATTATTTCTTCATAGTTCACTTCCAAAACTGAAACTAAGCATGTTCAATTAATCTTGGCTACCAACATGGTTAGAGAAAGTAAGCAAGTGTCTGAGAACTGCAGGCTCCCGAGAGTCCACTTGTGTGTCCATGCAGTGATGGCCCTAAAGCTGACTTAGCCATGGAAAGCCTTAGAACCATTGCAGAGTGACCAAGTGGCACCATGCAGTGTTCTTCAGGACTGAGCAGGAACATGAAAGCAGAACTGAGAAGGGCACTCACAGCACTCTACAGCAGCCCCTGCTTGTCCTCGGGGGATGAATTCCAAGACCCACAGTGGACACCTCAATCTGTGGATATTACCCAACCCTATATATGCTTATTTGCCCTATACATATATAGCTATGTTAAATTTTAATTTACAAATTAGGAATTGTAAAATATGAACAATGATAACTAATGATAAAATAGAACAATGATAACAATACTCAAAACAACACACAATTTGAAACTTATGAATTGTTTATTTCTGGAATTTCCCATTTAATATTTTCAGACCTGTGTTGACCATGGGTATCTGAAATTGCACAAAGCAAAGCCATGGATATGGGGGAGCTACTGTATTCAGGTTTTGATAGGATTTCTGAAGGGTTGTATTCTCCATGAGGTATTGTCTTTATTGAAAACATGCAGTGGTGACAGGCAAATGATCCAGGGTTCAAATCCTGACTCATCGTTTACGACGTGTGTGTCTCAGGCACGAGCTTTGCCCCCTATGAGCCTCGGTTTTCTTATTGAGAAACTGTGGGGGAAGGGGATCAAAATAGAACTTCATTCGTTGTCATTGTAAAGATTAATTAGAACGATGTGTGCAAAATATGCAACACCAATTCTTGAATGTGAAAAGTGCTCCGTCTGCATTATCCACTGTTATTATGAGTTAATATGATTATTATCACCATAAGTATCATCCTCCCAGAGTAGAAATATAAGCTTAGATTTTCAGATATTTATTTGGCATTCACAGTGTGCTGGGACCTATGTAGATAAGCTTAGATAAGCTTATATTTACATGGCTTTAACAGTATGCTAGGTAGAACCTATGTAGATATTGTTACCAAAAGATGTATACGAGAAAGTTCCTAGCAACGGTATTTGGATTGCCAAACAGGAAATAATCCAGATGCCCATCGACAATAGAATAGGTAAATAGACTCAGTACAGTCACATAATGGAATACTATATGATGATTAAGGTACATATAGTAGCCTGGATACTATGTAGTGATCAGTGATTACTGTTACAGTGATTAGAATAAACTACCATGACTCACAGCCACATGATGAATCTCACAGAATGTAGTATTGAATGAAGAAGCCAACGAGGAAAGAGTGCATGTTGTATGATCCCATTAGATGCAGTGCAAATGCAGGTAAAACCAATCTATGGTATTAGAAG
Source organism: Sapajus apella (assembly GCF_009761245.1). Classification (NCBI taxonomy): domain Eukaryota; kingdom Metazoa; phylum Chordata; class Mammalia; order Primates; family Cebidae; genus Sapajus; species Sapajus apella. The sequence continues at coordinate 26,403,857 of NW_022436955.1, forward strand.
CTAGAATAATGTAGCCCCTGGGGAAGAGGGTAGGAATTTTACTCAGGAAAGGAGGGAACTGGTAATATGTCATGTTATGGTCTGGATGCTGGGCAGTTGGGTGTGCTTACTTTGTAAAAATTCATTGAGTTGTACATTGTGATGTATGCACTTTTCTGTGTCTACATTATGCTTTGATTAAAGATTTACTAAACAAATGAGCCTGTTCAGCAGAGAGCAGAAAGCATATAGTACAATTTTATGCTTGCCCACAAGGGGCCTCAAAGCCTACAGCAGAAGACAGATAGGCAAATGTGGGCACAGACAATGAGTTATGATACCCACAGTAATAGAAGTTTGTGCCACATGCAGAATCACCATCGAAGGGAGCATGATCAGCCATCACAGCCTCTGCTTGTGTCAATGCCATGTGCTCCACGTGGTTCATGCAGGGGGCCCATCTTCCCCATTCCTTCCCACACATGGCGAAGCCATTCCACGACAGGAACATTGTTCACTTCTGTCCACTCTCCATGTCAATAGCACCACTGCCTTCATTTTGGACAGCCATCTTTGATACAACACTGAAATGGTTGAAACTGGTTCTCTTGGCCTCTCTTCTGCCCTTCTTTAAACCACTTGCTATAACCCAGATATGCAAATTACAGTCTTTGTATTGGATCCTCTGGATTCTTACAAAGCACCCTGTGGGCTGGGCATGGTGGCTTACACCTGTAATTCCACCACTTTGAAAAGCCCAGGCAGGTGGATCACCTGAGGTGAGTTCGAGACCAGCCTGGCCAACATGGTGAAAGCCACTTTCTACTAAAAATACAAAAATAAGCCAGGCATGGTGGTATGTGCCTGTAATCCCAGCTACCCAGGAGACTGAAGCAGGAGAATTACTAGAGCCTGGGAGGTAGAGGCTGCAGTGAGCCAAGATCACACCACTGCACTCCAACCAGCCTGAGCGATGGAGCAAGACTGTCTCAAAAGAAAAGCACCCTGTGTGATTCTGATGCACCTCAATCCTTGAGAAGCACTGCTCTCCACTGGAAGCAGAGCACACACCCTATCTTGACCCTCTCCACACAACAAATCGTCCAGGGCCACCAGAAATCACCCTGACTTGCTGGCTTTTCCCAACTTGTCTCCCAGACATTATCAGCCTCATTTCCACCCTTCCCTTCTAGATCCACAACATCCCTGCCACCGTTTAAGTATGCCTCTGAGCCAAGCATGTCATTAATTCTCTTTCCCTGAATCCATTTTGCTATTTATCCCTTATCCCTGTGCCTTCGAATAGCCTGTAATGTCTTCCACATTCTTAAGGGCCATCTCATCTCCTGCTCATCTTCAATACCCAGCTTGAATACTGTCTCTCTGCAGCTCTCCTCAATGCCTCTGAGCACCCTGTGGTTCTGCTCAGTCACCCACACGTGTCAGGATTAGATCACTTCCCTCAAGTGTGCATTCTCAGAGCTTAGCACCTACCTGGAATGTGCCAGGTGGTCAAGGGCATGTCTTGATTGAGTGAAGTCTTCCCGCACAAAGTCACTTGGGTACAAGCAGCTTCCTGTGGGATAAAGGACAGCGTTTGTGAACTCCGGGGTGGGGAGCTATGTGCCAATTCACATTTGACAGATCAGAGATGTCTCAGAGCTAAGCTGCCCAACCTACTCATGCTCCTTCTGTTGTTTTGTTTCCTAGTGACCTTCAGTGACTGTAAGGGAAATGACAAGCTACGCTATGAGGTCTCAAGCCCATACTTCAAGGTGAACAGCGATGGCAGCTTAGTTGCCCTGAGAAACATAACTGCAGTGGGCAGGACTCTGTTTGTCCACGCACGGACCCCGCATGCAGAAGACATGGCAGAACTCGTGATTGTCGGGGGGAAAGACGTCCAGGGCTCCTTGCAGGTAACACATGTGTTTGAGATAACCTGGGTTCAAGGAGGACATTAGGTTCTGCCTGTCTTATGTGGAAAATGGGTCTTTATTATATTGGCTAAGATTCTTTTTGTCATTGTTGTTGCAAATGACAGAAACCCAACTCTAAAAATGTTGGGGAGGGGCAGTGGGAATTGACTGACTCATGTAACTAATTTAGGAATAGTTCATGGGTTAATTCATGTAACTATTTTAGGGATAGTTCTGCCTTCAGGCATGGCTATGTGCTGGTGTCCAAATGATGACATCAGCTTTAATCCCAATGCATCTCGTGGTTCCATTTTCCTTTTATTAGATATACTGAGACGGTCACATCTCTTTCTGCCTCCCAGTGTGGAGGTCTCAGCAATTCCTCTTACTTTCCTGGTATGAAGTCACCTGAGATACCATCTCTTCTAGATGATGCTAACAAAACCTTGAAATTGAATCTCATGGTACATCTAATAGGTTAGATCATGTGCCCACCCCTGAACTAAACGTGGTGTCCATTGGGTTGTGATGTTCTGGTTGGCCACATCTTCACATTTCTTTTCCTGAAGCCAGGGCAGTGTCAGCCCTAGTCACCTAAAAACATATGGACTGAGAATGAAATAATTGTAGTTACTCTAAGTAAATTAAGGAGCTGTTTTCAGAGGAAGGGAAGTGGATGGTGAATAGGCAAGAAACAGTGGCCCACTAGAATTGCATATGATCCTGCATATAGTGCTATTATACATATATGATGTGTGTGCATGTGCACATATATGTACATGTATATATTAAATTCACATATACCATATGTGTGTATATGGTGCTGTATGTGTATATGGTATATATTTGTGTAAATACCATATACATGTGTGTATACCATATACATGTGTATATACTATATGTGTATGTACCATATGCAATGTACCATGATATATGTACCATATGCATATGTGTATATGTATATGTATGCATACATATGGTATATGTGCGTGTATACACATACACATACATCCACGTTTATATGTCAGAGATACCTCAAAGCTAAGCTGCCCAACCTACTCATGTTCATTTTGTTGTTTTGTTTTGTTTTGCTTCCCAGCGACCTTCAGTGACTTCAGTATATGTATGCGTGCTTATGTATGTATGTATATGTCATTGTATATGGTGTATATATATGTCTATATGTATGTGTATATACACACGTATGCACCCACATTTAACAGGTCACAGATATCTCAAAGCTAAGCTGCCCAACCTACTCATGCTCTTTCTATTGTTTGGTTTCCCAATGACCTTCGGTGACTTTGCGTAAATTTGTGTGTGTGTGTGTGTGTGTGTGTGTGTATGTATATACAGGCATACACAGACTGTATATGGACATATACGGTGTGTATGTGTATATATATATATATGTGTGTGTGTGTGTGTGTGTTTGTGTATATACATATACACGGTATATCTGTATTGTATGTCTGTGTAGTTGCATATGGTGCTGTAAATGTATATGGTGTACATGTATATCTCTCTATATACTGTGTATAGGTACGTGTGTGTATACATACATAAATGGTATATCTGTATTAGATGTATGTGTAATTGCATACGGTGCTCCTCCTTTGCCGAGCAGCAAAGCTTGTTCCCTTCCACAAGCGCGTGTGTGCTGATCCTTGCACTCCCACACATACATTTACACTTTATGAGTGCCACAAATTGCCATTCAGGCTTCCCGATTGTGCCATTCAGAGACTTTTTTCTTTTTTTTTTTTTTTTTTTTTTTGAGACAGAGTCTCACTCTGTCACCAGGCGCCAGGCTGGAGTGCAGTGGCACAATCTCAGCTCACTGCAACCTCCGCCTCCTGGGTTCAGGCAATTCTCCTGCCTCAACCTCCTGAGTAACTGAAACTACAGGCACACACCACCACACCCAGCTAATTTTTGTATTTTTTAGTAGAGATGGGGTTTCACCATGTTGGTCAGGATGGTCTCGATCTCTTGACCTCATGATCCGCCCACCTCGGCCTCCCAAAGTGCTGGGATTACAGGCTTGAGCCACCGCGCCTGGCCCAGAGACTTTTTTCTACCACTGACTCACTCCTTCACCATGAGCTCAGAGACTCCACCTTCATGAGAAAAGGAGGGCAAGACACACAGCAGGACTCCAGCCAAACAATGACTTAATGATGGCATGTCTCGGCTTGGCGTGCCTAGCCTCTCCTATCTGCAAGCTTCGTCTTCCTAAATTTTTCACAGCCCCTGATTCACATCCCTTTTCTTCACCTGCCATATTACCCATATCCCTGCTTGATCTGCTGATTTTGTTCAGTGGTGGAGTGAGCGTGGGTCACACAGCTGGGAGCAGAGACAGCATGACTGGCAATGTGAGGGTTGCCTTCCTGCCAGTGCTGTTTGTGTGATCTTGAGAGCATCATATAGCTTCTTTATCTGCAGAGTAGAGAGGTTAAACAGCCTGCAGTGGCAAATAAGTGGCTCATGTGCCATCCTACTGACACCATTCTCATGGCAGATATTGCTAATAACCTTTGGCTTAGCCCGAGTATCCTTCTCAGTACAATGCTTCTGGAACCTACTATCAATTGATCATTTAGTGATGTTTCTGAGGATGGAATCTATTTGCCACTCCTGGGCTGGACAAACTTCACAATTCCCCTTCATATCTGTGAAGCTGCGAGTTAAGGGTAGATTGCAATGTAAAAGGAATGCACAGCATATCAGTGATGTTTCAGAGAACACAGGATACTGGTGAATTCATACCAGTGTGGAAATTCATGACACCACAAAGGCAAGCTTTTCTCTTTCTCAGCCATGACCATTTTCACAGCATCTCACTAATCTGTGATATAAATTATGTGGCAAATATCTAAAGCAACGAAGTTTCCAGGATGCACAGCAAAAACAGTGCTGCATAGGAGTGGTATGTAAATGGCATGGTAAGGGGGTTTGCCCACAGACTTGAATGTATTTAGATAGAAATCGTTCATCATGAATGGTGGCTCATCTTTTTTATCTAGAAAAGACAGTGTCATAGTGTTTTGCTTGAAAGAGAGCAGAAGGGGCTCTGAGCAGGTTATCGGGACCAACTCCACCTTGAGGGGCCAGAAGAGCTTGGTTCTTTATGAAAACTCAGCCACATATTGTTGGTCCCTCGGATTCCTGTGAGATGCCGTCCAGAGACAGAGCTCCTCTGAGCCCTGGCTGTTTCTCACTTGCCGCTGTCTGTAGGCATTTTCAACAAAACTTGGTTGTGTTTGTTTGCTTCTTATAAAGCGGGCGGAGGTTGCCCGCTTCAGTTTGCCAGACTTCAGCAGAACAGGGCGTTCATCTCCCACCTCCAGTAATTTTATGAGATTTGAAAACAGGCTTTGTGAAGATGTATTAGCTGTGTCCTTAACAAAAATCACCCAAAAAGGAAAAAAAAAGAAAAAGAAAATAAAGGGAAAACAAAATAGATAGCAAAAGAATCTTCTGAAGAGAGCACAGACCTCACTGGATGTGTAGTTGGTATTTTTTCAGTCCTACTGTGTGCAGCCAAGCGGGCCAGCTGCTAGCGAGGGAAATCAGTGAGTGCCTGAGTCAGCTCAGCCCCTGTTGGGGAGGGAAAGTGAATGTGTGCATGGATGCTTAGGTACCAGGCAGGGAGCTAACAGTGATTGATGATCTGTGCATTTGGAAAGGGGAGAGGTCAAGGGGACTTGGGGTGGTCCTTACGGCACCAGCTAGGTGCCAGGTGTTGTTCCGTGGGCTACAAATGCTGACTCATGTAATCTCCTTAGCAATTGGAGGCAGATGCTACTATCTCCTGTTTATTGATTTTACTGATGGGGGAACTGACATACAAGAGGCAAGTGACATTTCCAAGATCTCAAAATGAGTAAGAAGTGGGATGGAAGTGAGACTTGAGCCCCAGCAGCCTAGCTCTGGAGTCCATGCCTCCAGCCCCTCTATGAACTGGACTTTGAACGATGGGTCAATGTGCGTAGTTGGGAGTGTCTATAAGGGAAATGTCCGACTGTCTGCAAGATGTTTCTTACCTGCAGTAAATTGCTTTACCTTCTGAGCCTCTATGTAGTTTTGATTTTTTTCATTTGTAAAGTATAAATAATAGACCTGTTCGGATCTTCATGTGGATTAAATGAGACAATCCATGTAGCAGTAATACACAGCACTCAGCTGATGCTACAGCAGCGACCAACACTTGATGCTTACATAGTATTTACTGTATGGTAAACCTGGGCTTATTCAAGTCTTTCATCCTCATAACATGCAAAGGGTAGCTGTTACTATTGGTGCTATTATGATTAGTTAGTAGGTGGCAGAGCTGGGGCTTAGACCTCAACAATTGGGCTCCAGAGTTCTCCTTTTTTTGTTTGTTTGTTTGTTTGAGACAGAATCTCACTCCCATCTCACAGGCTGGAGTACAGTGGTACAATCTCAGCTCACTGCAACCTCTGCCTCCCGGGTTCAAGCGATTCTCCTGCCTCAGCCTCCCAAGTAGCTGAGATTACAGGCACCCACCACCACACTTGGCCAATTTTTGTATTTTTAGTAGAGAAGGGATTTTGCCATGTTGGCCAGGCTGCTCTTGAACTCCTGACCTTAAGTACTGCCTCAGCCTCCCAAAATGCAGGGATTATAGGCATGAGCTGCAGTGCCCAACCTGGAGCTCTCTGCTTTATCAGTAGGTACTATTGGCTCACCATCTGCAACAGAGCAAGACTGTACAATGTTCACTCCCACCACCGCAATTATATTAGAGGCAATCAGGGCCTAGAACCGAGAATGTCAGATAGTCAGGACCAGTTCAGTGCCCTTCCCACATCCCCTTTTCCCATGACTGAACCTGATAGAACACTCCTGCGGCTGCCTGTAAATTCTGGCCCTTGATGTCTGGCTCCCACCCTGCATCCTGCTTCTTCCCAGCCCTTTGGTTGGTGACACTGTTGGGCAACCTGGGTGCAATCTGTCTTCTCATTCTCAGCTGGGAGCTCTGCAGTTCCCAGAGATGATTTGGCTCTACCTCAGGGATTAGCCTGGGCATTCCCTACTCCCCACACGAGCCAGGGTCCAGCATCCCAGGGTCTACTTTTCTGGGCCAGGGGAAGCTAGAACAGAAAGGAAATACTGAATAAAAGCATGGGAACTGGTGGGCAGACAGGGTGGAGACAGCCAGTGAAGACCAGGAGAAGGGATTTTAGATTGATATGAAACGCGTGAAGGAGCCATTGTAGGTTCTTGAGCAGAGAAACAGGCGGGATAAAAATAATCCTTGGTGGTGTTCACCCAGAAGCCTTAACTGGAGTAGGGAAGGACTAGAGCTACTAGTTGAAATAATAGCTACCACTATTTTTTGAGAACCAATTTCATGGTGCTTTCTTAAGGTTATGCATCTCAGTCTATGGTTTAGCATATGTTACCTCTAATTCTCACAACCTGCCTGTGGAGTTGCTGCTATTACCCCTTCCTACAGATATGAGAACCTGGCCAAGAGACCCTAACTTGAAACTGACAGAAATGAGACTGAAATTTTGGTCTCTGCCTAAATACGGAGTCTTCTTCCTGACACTTTGCTTCCAGAAGGCTGTGCCACTGGGGTGACTGTTGCCATGGCCTATGGAACAGGAGATTAGAGCGTCAGTTAGAGCAACATGGGAGCAATGGAGGGAAACAAGACTTGCAAGATTTGCCAAAAAAGGAAGAAAGAGCCAGAATTCAGCATCTGAATGATTCCAGATTGTCTAGCCTGAAGGATGGAGATCAATTGGACTGGTCAGGAAAGAAATGTTAGGGAAAGACGTCTAGTTAGACTTGCATATGTTAATTTAGATGCTCTTAGGGACATCTTTATAGAGATGTCCAGGGGTCAGTGGACAATACGGGACTGGCTTTTAGAGTACACATTGGAAGGAAAAACAGCATACTAGTAGGAGTTTTGGCTTATGTTGAACACCAGCGGGTTCAAATTTCTGCTGTGCCACTTACTGATTGTGTGACTTGGGCAAGTGACTCAATTATGTGAATCCCAATATCCTCATCTATCAAACGGGGATAAGAACAGTCTGTATCACAGAGTTGTCCTCTTGGGCACAGCACCAGACATTAAGAGGCAGTTCCCATCAATAGTATAATTTTGGAACCTCTAGAGGAAGGATAAGGAACTGAGGGCAAAGTATATTCACTGAGGCCACGAGACAGAAGCCAGAGATTGGGTACACGAGGAGAAAGTAAAGCCAATGATATGAAAGATAAGGCACGCTCGGAGAGGCGGGTGGGACCACCAGCCCAACCAAAGCTGGGGCGATTTCACACTTGTGCATTTCATGCCACTGTGTTTTGGAAGGAAAGATTCTCTAAGGCAAATGTAATCACAGTGAAGCCTGTTTTAGCTGTGGTAACTGGAGCCTGGCTCTTCTTTAGTAAAGGGAGCCTGGTCTCTCTTATTTTTACCTGCTACTGATGACCCTGTCTTTCCTGCAAAACGTATACCCCAAATCTGTGAAGTCTGACTGTTAATGATTTAATTACAGACTCGCAAGCTATTTGTGTGTTTTTAATGGGCCACCTAGAATCTGGTACCTGCCTGGGTTATGTAAGATCACCCTAGATCTGAATAGGCAGAAGAGCAGTTTCATTCCAAATCTTTTGATACGCTCTGACAAATGGTTATGGAAGATAGTGAGGTTAACCTTCCATGCACAAAAGGGCTCTCCAGTCTGTGGAAGGGCATGACGAACCTGACACACAAAGTTACGTCTGGACAGAATCCTGACTTTTTCCCACCAGATCTGCTGTTTCTCATGACCTAACAAGGATGAATGGGAAAAAATATGCACACATGTGTGTTTACCTTGTATGTGGTTTGAAAAGTTTATACAGAAAAGTTCTGTGCTTCATTCCTCATGCAGAAATGTCTTTACCTGTCATGTAAACGGGACTCATTGACTTCATTTTCTGTCACACAATCAGTAAGTGGCACAGCAGAAATTTGAACCCACTGGTGTTCAACATAATAAAATGAAGCCAATAAAAACACTCGTAAACAAAAAACGCCATACTTATTCTTTCTTTCTGAGTTAAGAAATTGTAGCTTGCAGGCTGGGCACTGCGGCTCATGCCTGTAATCCTAGCACTTTAGGAGGCCGAGGTGGGTGAATTGCCTGAGCTTAAGTGTTTGAGACCAGCCTGGGAAGCACGGTGAAACGCCATCTCTACTAAAACACAAAAAATTAGCCAGTGACAGCCTGTGCCTATAATCCCAGCTACTCAAGAGGCTGAGACAGGAGAATCTCTTGAGCTAGGGAGGTTGCCGTGAGCTGAGCTCACGCCATTGCATTCCCGCCTGAACGACAGAGTGAGACTCCCTCTCAAAAAAAAAAAAAAGAAAAAGAAAAAGAAAAAAAAAGAAATTGTAGCCTGCCTGACTGTAGATCATGGCAAGTAACTCTGACATCAATTAAAGAACTTGATGAAGTCAGGTTGGGAAGTGACATAAAGGAGCTTAGAGGAATTTATTCTGACATTGGCTTTGGAAACTAAAGAGACTGTACCTCCAGGCTTCATCTTGAAACGTGGAAGCCCCCACTCTCAGCAGTGGTAGAATTTAGATGCCTATGACCAGGCAGCCAGGTCCCTATGAACAAAGCAAAAGTCCCCCATGGGCCAGTGTCCCACAGAGAGTTCTGGGAGCCACCAGCTATGGGCTTGGATCCAGCTTCCTCACTCCCAGTCCGGACTTATTCCTCAAATGCAATTTGATCACTTCACTCCTCTGCTTAATATGCCCTCATTTCCTGATCAGCTCACCTGGCCTTGGGGATAAATTCTAAAGACAGAGGATGTCTGAAAAGGTCCTTTGTGGTTTAGCCTGACTGATCTCTGCAGCCTTCTTTCATGTCTGATCCCTGCTCCTCTCTACGTGGCTTGACTCTCAGAAATGTCACAGTCTCCAAGAGCCTCCCCTGCCTGTCACACCCAACTCTTGTCCCCCTCCCAAGAAAGGTTCTCCCCTGCTGGTCTCGCTCTTGGCATCAGTGTTTTTCCTTTGCAGACTTCCTCTCAATTTGTAATTATGTATTTACTTCTTTTATTGTTCAGGTGTTTAATGTCCGTCTCAGATGAATATAGGAATAGTCTCTTCCCTCCCCCCTCCCTTCCTTGTTTATTTCTCCCCCCCCTTCCTATGTGTTCGCCGCTCTATCCTCAGCACCTGCACAGTGCCTGGCACACAGTATTCAGCAGATGTCTTTTGAATAAATGGATGAGTAAAGCAAGTTACCCAGCTCATACCCTACATTGAACTCTGCCTTCTGCAATACCGAATCACTTGTGGTTTCTTGAATTGGCCAAGCTTTCCCACCCCATTCACACTGGCTACTCCTCTGTCTGGACGGTGTCCCCTTCACTGTGGTTCCAACTACCCAGTGGTCAGCACCATAGATACTTGAGGACCAGGCAAGATTTTCCTTCTTTGGGAACAGCTCTCTGAATATTGCCCCCAGCTTGTTAGGTGTTCCTCCTCCAGGTCCTCTAGACCCCTGCCTGGCTTTCTCTACTGATAGCATTAAACGAAACAAGCTTCTTTCTTCTGCTTGTGCCTGTCTGGATGCTGAGCTCCTGAGTTCAGGACCCTGGCTCCCATGCAGCAGAGTCAGATCACTTTGGGGCCAGACTACCTCGGCATGAATCCCAGTGCTGCATTCACTACTTCTGCTCCAGGATCCTCAGCTGGAAAAGGGCTTCATAATTGTGTCAACCTCACAGTGATGTTGTGAGGATTCAATCAATTAACACACATATATTTAGTCAAGGTTCTCTAAAGGGACAGAACTGAAAGGATAGATGAATATATGAAGGGGAGTTTATTAGAATTGACTCCCAGAATTACAAAGTGAAGTCCCACAATAGGCCACCTGCAAGCTGAGAAGCTAGGAAGCCAGTCCGAGTCACATAACCTCGAAAGGAGGGAAGCTGAGAGTGCAGTCTTCAGTCTGTGGCCAAAGGCCCCAGAGCATCTGGCAAAACTCTAGCGTAAAAGCTGAAGAATTTGGAGTCTGATGTCCGAGGGCAGGAACCATCCAGCACGGGAGGAAGATGGAGGCCAGAAGACGGCCAGTCTGCTCTTCCCATGCCTGCTTTCATGCTGGCAGCTGATTAGATGGTGCCCACCAAGATTGAGGGCGGGTCTGCCTCTCTCACTCCACTGACTCAGATGTTAATCTCCTTTGGCAACACCCTCACAGAAACACCCAGGAACAATATTTTGCATCCTTCAATCCAATCAACTTGATACTCAATATTAACCATCACAGCATGCCCGGAACTTGGGACAGTCAGTGTTCAACATGAAATTTGAGTGATTCATAGTACTTGCACTGTCAAAGCCAGACCTATAATAAACGTTCATCCAATGAACCAGGCAAAGTGAGATGGCCCAGCCTTCCATCCACACCCAACACAACCAATTCTATGACTTCTATAATCTGTGTGTATTCAGGATTATAGGTGAACTTACACCATCACCACTCTTATTCCTCAGGTGCTCACTTTATAGGAAGCACTGACTAAACTTCGTAGAGAAGAGATTATTTCTACAGGTCCACTTAATAAACACCAAAAGACCTGGCAGTATTTAAAAGCTCATTATGAACAATTTAAACTTCTTAACTGGAAGTCAATACAAGTTGCCTCAGTGAAGAGAAACTGGTCTCTTAATCAGGTTGCTTTGATTAAATGCAAAAAATATTTTTCCCTTTTTTGTCATTACAAGAATTTCTTAAAAATAAAAGAAAGCAAGTTATGACAGAAGCTGAAAAGGCTAAATTTAAGGCTCGTTTATCATGGTTGTTCATCATCATTGCAAACACGCAATTTAAAAGACATAATTTTGGCTCCTAATCCAGTTTCAAGAATCAGGATGGAAATGCTTCCAAAAAAATAAAATAAAAGGAGCAATCAGTAGAAGGAGCCACTTGGGAGAAACAGTTGTTTTTGTTTTTAGTTTTTAAATAAAGATATAAAATATATCATCAGTTGCCCAAAAGCCAACAACACTGCTAACATGTCTCTTCCTCCATTGGTTGGTTACAACTTTTAAATCCACTGCTTCTCAGAACCTCAGGATCCATTTAGTAAGTGCCTTGAGGGAACTCGGGGGCTAAGTTCCCCTCTGTTTCTGTACAGATACATTCATGGGGATATTCAGCAAACGTTTTTGTGGATGATGTCACCAAAAATTGGAAACTAATCACACATTTATCAGCCACATGATACTGAAAAGTTACCTAACTTCTCTGAGCTTCAGTTTTCTCATCTGTGCAATGGACCTAATATCTTGGCCTTGTGTGGATGCCATCACAAGATACATGAAATAAAACAAGCGTCATGCCTCACCCAGTGCCTCGTTAATGGATGATTCTCAATCACGGATCAATTATTCTTAAGTGAAGTAACCAGTAAGTCACTGTCACTTCTGTACAGTTTTCCCCTCTTTCCTGATCTCACACATTCTAGATAAAAATACTTTTGCACATTTGTTACTGAGATGAACTGCAATTTTTTTCAACTCTGAGCCAACCATTTGAATCCTCTGTTTGTTTTGGCCATGATGCCATCTAACCTTCTAGACACCTGGCACACTGCAAAATATGACTTGACTTTATTTCTTTAAAACAAGATTCTCCCCCAACCCCGCCTGAGTACCAGTCTGTAGCCTGTTAGAAACCACAGCACACTGCAAGAAGTGAGTGGTGGGTGAGCAAGCAAAGCTTTATCTGTATTTACAGTCACTCCCCATCGCCCACATTACTGCCTGAGCTCTGCCTGCTGTCATATCAGCAGCGGCATTAGATTCTCATAGGAGCATGAATCCTATTGTAAACTGCACATGCAAGAGATCTAGCTTGTGCCTTCCTTATGAGAATCTAATGCCTGATAATCTGTCACTGTCTCCCATCACCCCCAATGGGACCATGTAGTTGCAGGAAAACAAGCTGAGGGCTCCCACAGATTCTACTTTATGGTGAGGTGTATGATTATTTCATTATACATTACAATGAAATAATAACAGAAATAAAGTGCCTGATAAATGTAATGCACTTGAATCATCCCAGAACCACCACCGCCACCAACACTCACGGTCCATGGAAAAATTGTTTTCCACAAAACAGGTCTCTGGTGCCAAAAAAGGTAGGGGACTAGGGGACTGCCACTCTAAAGCATTCCTGAAAAGGAGAGCAACAAGCTTGTGGTAAATTAATTACCTTGTCTCTACACCTTTTCACATTGAGAAGTAACACGGAATCGGTTGAGTGGGATGATCATATCAATCCTGCTTACATGAAATATGTTTTATATAATATGTTTATATGTTTTATAAAAATCCCAGTGGAGAATCAGTCTGTTCATTTGCTGTGTCCATAAAGAAATGAAGAGTTAAAGATGTAAATACTTAGTATGAACTGATTTAACAAGTGTGGTAACTTCAAACAACCTGTGAAGTACCAAACTCCATGGCAAAAGGCTCCCCAGGAACTGTTAAGGAAAATTAATATCCATTTAACTGTCACCTAAATTGGAGAAAATATATAGCTTGAAAATTATTGTACAGATCCAAGAATTGGGCCTAGAATTCGATAATAGGCTGTTACATCTCGACACATGCCTAAATTGTTATGTTTATGTGGCTCTTAGCTCCAGGATACTATTCAAATATAGATAAAAAGACATCCTTCATTTCATTAATTTAAATAGATAACAGATTGCTGTATGGATCAGAATCTAAGAAAACTATATTCTGGAGATTAATTTTAATTGAAATGCTTGGGGGAAAAAACTGATCCCATAGAAAGTACAGATAACTAAAAACATTGTGTGTGTGTGTGTGTGTCTGTGTGTGTGTGTGTATCAGATATATCTAACATATTATCATTTCAACAAGTAATCAAGGCCGGGTGCAAAGGTTCACGCCTGTAATCCTAGCACTTTAAGAGGCTGAGGCAGGTGGATCGCTTGAGGCCAGGAATTCGAGACCAGCCTGACAACATGGTGAAACCACGTTGCTACTAAAAATACAAAAATTAGCTGGGCATGGTGGTACGTGCCTGTAATTCCAGCTACTCAGGAGGTTGAGGCAGGAGGATTGCTAGATTGTGCACTCTAGCCTGGGTGAAAAAGCAAGTGAGACTCCTTCTCAAAAAAAAAAAAAAAAAAAAAAAACAAGTAATCAATATGGACATTATTTGTAAAATATATTTTTTACATTCTTCTTTTCATATGAAGTCATTGAAAATATGCTTATTGCACATCTCATTTTAGAGTATTTAACTTTCAAATACTTAATAAACACAAATAGTGAATGGCTACAGATGAGATAGGATGCTGTGCAGTTCTATAGGAATATTTGCATATTTTGAAAGAAGGATTAAAGAAATCATTCACTAAGTTCCTACCACATGTCAGAGCATAGGCTTAGAGCCCCTCACACATCCAACTATTTTTCTCTATAGCCAGCCTGTTCCTGTATTCCAGATGCAGAAGTAGCTTAGGCTCAGAGGAGTTAAGTAACTTAACCAGTGGCATCATCCATCAGTAGGTGCAGGACTGGGAGTTGAGCTGGGCCTTCTGATTTCGTGGAGTCATTGCTATTTTGATAATACTCACATTTATGGCAGAGCTATTGTGCTTTTCTATTTTTCAGTAAATTCCATGAAATAGCATAGGAAGTTAAGAGGTAGTAAATAAATCCAGAATAGAGCAAAACTCCTAAAGAAATTTTAGGAAGGTGGGCAAGCCCTGTGTTGTCATGACACATTTAAAAAACTTTTCCTGTGAATAGAACCTTTACAAAAAGAACCTCGTGGCAACAGCATGAGGTCATTAAACATAAGTTTCTCCCAGGCCAGGGACTGTATCTCATTCACCTTTATGGTCCCAGAGTCTAGAGAAAATGCCTTGTATTTAGTTTTTTTGAAATGCAAATCAAACCTACATTGAGATAGCATCTCCCGCCAGTTAGAATGGCAATCATTAAAAAATCTGGAGACAACAGATGCTGGAGAGGATGTGGAGAAATAGGAACACTTTTGCACTGTTGGTGGGAGTGTAAATTAGTTCAACCATTGTGGGAGACAGTGTGGCGATTCCTCAAGGACCTAGAAATAGAAATTCCATTTGACCCAGCAATCCCATTACTGGGTATATATCCAAAGGATTATAAATCGTTCTACTATAAGGACACATGCACATGAATGTTCATTGCAGCACTGTTTACAATAGCAAAGACCTGGAACCAACCCAAATGCCCATCGATGATAGACTGGTCAGGGAAAATGTGGCACATATACACCGTGGAATATTATGCAGCCATAAAAACCGATGAGTTCATGTCCTTTGTAGGGACATGGATGAACCTGGAAACCATCATTCTCAGCAAACTGACACAAGAGCAGAAAATCAAACACCGCATGTTCTCACTCAAAAGCAAGTGTTGAACAATGAGAGCACATGGACACAGGGAGGGCAGCACTACACACTGGGGTCAGTTAGGGGGAAATAGAGGAGGGACAGCGAGGGGTGGGGAGTTGGTGAGAGATAGCATGGGGAGAAATGCCAGATACAGGTGATGGGGAGGAAGGCAGCAAATCACACTGCCACGTGTGTACCTATGCAACAATCTTGCATGTTCTTCACATGTACCCCAAAACCTAAAATGCAATAAAAACAAAAACAAAGAACAAAAAAACCCTATAATTTACCGTTTTGTTTATATAGGCATTGTCTGATTTAAGCCTTACAACAATGCCTGGATGCGGACGGTGCGGTTTCCATTTTCTGAGTGAGGAAACTGAGACTCTCAGAGGTGGGTCTTAGGTCATGGTTGTGGAGTTGGTTGGGTGGCAGACCAGTGCTGCCATCCACAGGATTCCCCGAGTACATTTCCGCATCCACAGTTAGCTCCCCAGCAGCTGCTCGGGGCTTTCACGTAGATGGAATATAGTCTTGTCAGAGGTAAATTTCCACCTTGTATCTGGGATAGAACAAGATAATGGAATGAAATATACACTTTCTAGGCTCTCTGATATGCCTCTATCCTCCTATCTCTTATTATTACCATAAATCAAATACTAGTCAATTCTAAATGTAAATATAGGGATGATAACCTCTTTTTACAATTACTCTCTTATCGGCAGCTCCCAGAGCGATTCACGTGGAGATTCTTGGTCACTGCAGCCTTTGCAGTCAGCATGACTCCCATTAGAGATTAAATGTCATAGAGTCATCTCAAAGTAGTTAGAAATAAAAATTAATACAAAACTGTGCAAAGCTCTTAGAGAAATTTTAGGTAAGTAGCAAGCCCTGTGTTGTCATGGCCCACTAATAAAACTTTCCTCGTGAACAGAGCCTTTGGGGGAAGACTCTCATGGAAACAGCACGAGGTTTCCAACTGTAAATGTTTGCTAGGTCTCTCTGTAAGAGATGGGTCTACATTTCTGAAGGACAAAACACAAAAATATCTCCAATGATGAGAGAATACAGTCTTTGATAAAGACCATGGATTTTCTCTATTTGATTGTTTGTTCTCAACACTCAAAAATTAGGTAGTACAGAAAAGGGGGAAGAGGTACCATTTATTCAGTCTTTGTCCACCTGGCACAGGGGATGATGAGATTTCATGATCTCACCCAAAGTTTTCAGACAGAAACCTGAGTGTTTGTAGAAAAATTAGTAAAGAAAAGCATTATGGTCCTAGCCAAAGAGATCCTCCAGTCTACCCATCTTGGGTAGATGCTTGTGGACTTTTGGCCCTGTGGCTTGGCAGTGACTTGTGACAGTTGCCAGGGTGGCATCTGCTCTTTGTCCAGACCATTGATACTGTTTCATTCTCGGCTCAATTGCTTGTTTAAGCAAAGCCAAGTCTAGTCTCAAGATATCACATAGACAAACAGTAAACATATCCAGCTTGTCCCAGGGCCTAAGCTCATCACGGTTGATGTTGTCTTTTTTTGATGGCTTCAATTAAATAGGTAGAAACCTTTTCTCCTCTTTAAATGTCCCATAGGAGTGACATTTAAAAAATAATAATGCCTTCATCTCACTGGGGCCCATAGCACGGCAGATATTGTTATTTGCTGAATTGCTTCTATCTTTCTTAATTAGGCAAGAAGTAGCAGCAATCAAAAAACAAATATTGTATGTAGGTGGCCATCAAAACAAAAGACAACTGTTTTTCTTTCAGCAGAAAATGAATTTGGCAAACACTTGTTTTTCTTTCTCTAACTCAGTCAGTTCTCTAAAAAAAGGATAGAAAAAGAAAAGAAAACCTTTGAATAATATCTCATATTTTTTCAGAATTTTATACATCAATACATTAAAATTCAGGCAGGAAAATTTCAAATGCAAACAAAGATGACAACTTATAGCTCTTAGCAATTCTTAATCTTCAAAGACTGGAGGAAATAGCCAACTGTGGAGGCCTTCGGAGGAGCAGGTGCTTCCCTAGGGGAAGGAGTAACTACAGATATTTAAGGGTTACTCAAAGGCAAAAGGGCTCACAAAACTTCAGACTGTCTTCTAAGCAACAGTCCCCAAATATCCTCCTGGATGGTGAGTCTGCCTTCAGTTAGCCTGAGCTTGTTTCTCTGACCCTGTGACCCCTGCCCTTCCTCTCCAGCCTTGTTAACAATTCAGAAGGGAGGATTGTGAAATCTTTCCTGCTGCTCTTTCTCTCTTTTGCCAATCAGAGAAGGGGACCTGAGATCTAAGAGAGAGCTTTCCCTTTCCCTGATGGCTACACTGTTTCTCCTGCCTCCCAGCTGTTTATGGAAATCAGATAGTTTCTTCAACTGTCTATCTTTCTGCCACAAATCCTTTGACAGAGAATGTGCATTGTCAACCAACCCCTTCATCAAGTCAGGCAAATTAAGCTTCTTTGACAGCAACTTTTTACAAATTCTTTCCTTTGAAGACACAAAGCTTTAAACAGTGGTGGTTCTCCAAGAGACCCAAGGAATGGTCTGAAAACTATAACTAGACTTCTGAAGACCACCTCCTACCCAACACTCCTACTACAGAGGCCTGTGTATTCATTTTTTTGTTTGTAAAAGCCTCTGCTGTGAATTTAAGCCAACTAATCAAAATGCGTTATTTATGTCCTTGCATTGTCCATTCTCGTAAACCCTGGTTAACACAGATAATTGAGACTTCACTGCTTTTTTATTCCAAGGCTCTTATTCGGTTTGGCCCTTGTTAACAAACCCTAGTCTCTAAGAGCATGACCATCAGTCTTATTTACCTTGTTATCTGTAATTTCATCTTTCCCTTAGGCCTTTGCATAATATTTTCTGTAAATGGAAGGGGAGGCTAAGAAAGAAGACCTAAAAACTGAATTTTTAAAGTACAAATAGAAAAAAAAAAAGCTCCCTGTATTTTCCCAAATTCTGCATAAATAAAATTATCTGCTCCATAAAGGTAGAGACTTAACTGACTTATTCATCACTATAAATCTAACACTCAAAATATCTGGCTCTGAATAAATAATTACTTAATGACTTAGCAAATGCTGGAGACAGAATGGATATTGATGTTAATAATGCAGATCATAGTCAATTGATTTAGCTCAAACGCCGTGTGAGGTACCACTTTAAGTAAGTGCATTTCTTACATTAAGTCATATAACCTTTATAATAACTCTACAACATAGGTACTATTTTGTATTCACTTTACAGCTGAATAAAATAAGACAAGTAGAGTATATGTGATCAGCACAGGATCATACAGCTAGAATATTTTGGAGCCATACTTTTGCACTCAGACTCTTCAAAAAAAAATTAACAAAATATCTCATACTTTTTTTCGAAATTAAAAAATATGAGCTGAATATTATTAAAGTAGATTCATATTGGTTTAATAGCTGTATCCAAAAGTGTTTTAAAAAATCATCTGTCATCCTGGAGAATGGCTTCTGTATGCAGTCCGTGAGTCTAATTGCTTTCATCCCAGTGATGTGAACAAGTTTGTTAGTCTGAAACTTTCATAGCTCTGGCATTCCAATTGTACAATCGACTTGAGTTTCAAAAAGAACGCAAGTATCTATAAGGATTGACTGAAATTATAAAGCAATACTCAGCAGGTATGAATAGGAAGCCCAATAGATGGGCAGAATAATTTGTGGAACACAGGATGGGGGTGATATGAAAAGGACTTGGTTGATGAGGTATTCATGCTCCTGGACCTGTGCCAGCTCCCTCTCTGCAGGTTCCTGCCCTTATGGCTACTCTGTAATTTATTCGTCCTTAATTTATTGCTCTTTGCCTTGAGCACCACTCTAAGGTTTTCTCATTTACCTAAAACATTTAAGTCCTACTCCAATGCATACAGTTTTCTGCAGCTGGCCTTGCAGTTTCCTCTGTTGAGAAAAGTTCGTACCATCCGTTTCAGTTCCCTTTTCCATCTCTGCACCCCTCTACTCCTTCCCTTCCTCTCAGAGGAAGATCGATTCTTCCTCTTTTTCATGATGCATCCCTTCACTGGAACCCTGGAACTCACTCTTTTCTGCCCTTTTCTTCATTCACTATTTCTCCTCACACTCTTACATCTTAAATTTTCTCTCCTCTCGGAATCCTCTGCCCACTTCCAAACATGGTCAGATCTTCCCATGCTAAACTAAATGGCTTCTCCTTCAAATCACTGCCTTCCTTCCCCAGTCTTCTTGAAATCCATCTTCACTCGACATCTCTATTTCCTTGCAAGCTCATACTGTAATACTCCAAAATGGAGCTCCTATCCTTGATATTTTGCTGAAAATTCTCTCTTTTGAAGGTCACAGAAACTGAACAGCTGATTTCCTTCAGCTGTTTCTTAATCCTCAGCCTGCTTGACGTCTCCGAAGCAATTAATTTTTAGTTTGAATTTTATTGAAGTAAAATTTACGTAACATAAAATTAACCAAGTGATACTTAATACATTCTTAATGTTGTGCAACTGCCACCTTTATCTAGTTCCAAAATGTTTTTATTAACCCAAAAGGAAACTTCATACCTATGAAGCATTTTCTGCCTTCCCCCAGCTCCTGGTTTTCTGTATCACCTATTTTTTATATGTAATATAAATGAAATCATACAGTACTTGGGCTTTTTTTTACTTAATGTAATGTTTCAAGGTTCATCCACTTTATAGCATATATCACTACTTCATTCCTTTTTATGGATAAACAATATTCTATTACATGTATGGACCACAGATTGTTTACCCATTTATCTGTTGATGGTCATTTGGGCTATTTTTACCTTTTGATTATTATGAACAATACTGCTACCAACCTGTGTGTAAATGTATTTGAGTACTAATTTTTGATTTGTAAATACAGTGACAATAATGCTACAGAAACATTGCATACTTGCAAGATTTACAAATTCCATAATTTACAATAATTGAATGTAAGCAGCTCTGTTATCTGGATTTCATTGATGATGCTGCAAAAATAATAATTGTTAGTAATGATTGTTAGTAATAATCATGCTACAAAAACATTGTATACTTGTAAGATGTACAAATTACATAATTTACAATGATTAAATGTGGGTGGCTCTACTATCTGGATTTCATTAAGATACTCAGGATTATTTACAAACATGGTACGTTCCCACTTAGAGCAACATCTCTTAAGCAAACCCTGTTTATTGACCACACAGCCAGACCCGAATCTCCTGCCTCTTGTCACCATAACCCTAGTTATAACTTGCTTTTGGGTTTCTATCTAGGAGTGGAATTGCTGGCCCATATGATAATTCTATGTTCAGCTCTTGGAGAAACCACCCAACTGTCTTTTATGGCAGCTGAACGACTTTACTTCCCAGCAGAGTATTTGGCAGTTCTTGAAATGCTCTTCCCTTTGCTAAGACACCGTACTGTCCTTGTTCTCCCACTCTCTCTTTATAGCATCCCATTATATTTTCTTCCTCTAGTTCTTCTTATCATCCCTCCTTCCTTTGTAATTGCCTGTCCATTTTCTGTCTTGATTTTCCTTTGCTGCTTTCTACCATCCTCAGTAATCTCATCCAACCTAGCAGCTTTAAAGACCCCTTCTTGAGCATGTTTCCAAATTCACAGCTCCATTTCTGACCTTGAATTCTTCATGTCTACAGAACATCTCCACTTGTCCATCTCATCTGCCTCTCAAGGTTAACTGTGTGTGTCTGAACACCCATACCTCATTACCTCATCTTCCTGAGTACACAATTTCTTGCAGTGGAATCCTCTTCTTCCCAGGTACCTGAGCCCACTGCCTTGATTTTGTCTTTAGTTCCTCATCACCTGGGAGGTCAGTGGCACTTCTTATCCTTTCTCTCTCTCCCATGTGATTTCTACCTGCAAACTCTTCATTACAATGGCCACAACTGGTCTGAACATCATTTCCTCTTACCCAGCCAAGACAGGCCATTCTCTTTTAAGTTTATCGTTCTCCCTTTTCCTGTGATCCAACCTGCATGCCTGTTACTGTTGAACTGACTTCCTGAAGAACAGCTGGAGCCATATCATGCTCTCTTCAAAGGCTGTCAGTCTTCCCATGCCTACTGAGCAACAATCAAATGAGCCTCAAACTGCTTTGTCACTTTCAGCCCTCACAATTCCTTTTCATTCATGTGATTCTCCCACCAAAGTAAGTTGCTTATCTTCTATGTTCACTGAAAATGATGTTCTCTTCCACATCTGTCTCTAAGAGATGGCATTAGTGGGTTGCAATAGGTTTACAGGAATGAGGATCACATTAAGAACTGTAGCATCAGTAAAACCATGTACTCTTGACTTACTGTGTAACAATGTATATTTTTAGCCAAACAAATGCTAGATACCTGTTACTAGGAATTTCTTTTCATTTTTGCTTTCTTTGAGATCTGTAATTACTCATGGTGAAAATAAAATGCTATAAAATACTTGCAAGATTTGCAAATTACATAATTTACAATGATTGAATGTAGGTGGTTCTGTTATCTGAATTTCATTAAGATGCTCAGGATTCTCGACAAACATGCTAGGTTCCCACTTAGAGCAAGATCTCTTAAGCGAACTTCTGCTGATGGAACAAAGCAGCCAGATCTGAACCTCCTGCTACCATCCCTGTAACTCTAGCTATAGCTTGTATTATCTGCCACATTATTTATTGTCTTATGAAGGGTGAAGTGTTCAAATCCCTGTATGAAACAGACCAAAAACTTGGGGTCTGTTACCTCAAAGACACAGCCCCCTTTTCTGAGACTTCTTTCTTCCCTTAATTTATTTGGACTGTGGTTTCTGTGGTCAACCATTTAATTTTTTTCTGTTAACTTTGTCCTTGTTGATGCTAATGCACTCACGTCCTGTGGAAATGAGAATAATTCAGGTATTCTAAGAGAAGGGAAATGGTTAGATAAATTAGAAGCATGAATAATTTATAGAGAAATGATTCAAGCAGCTAACTATATCATACTTTCTCTGCTTACTTCATGAATGATCCGTATGCCAAGTCCATACGACTTAATGTTTATTTCTAGAAACCTTTACCAAAATGAACAAGAAGTAGTAAATGCCTCATTATCCTTTCAGAACACCTAATGATACATTATTTTCTGTTATAAAACTTCATGGTTTTTGAATGTATTGTTATAAATCCAAACTGTCAACATTTCTTTGGCAAGAAGAAGCACAGCATCCTATAGAAATAAGATGTAAGATTAACAATTCAGGTTCATATATTTTCATCTGTCCCTGAATTCTACCATACATGGCTGAAAACTGCAATCATACTTTTATAGAAAATATGTTATGATGACCCATACAATATTTAAGAACATTTAGAAAAGCCAAAATGGAACTTTCAGAAATAAAACCTTAGTCAGGCGTCATGACTAACACCTATAATCCCAGCACTTTGGGAGACCAAGGTGGGAAGATCACCTGAGGTCAGGAGTTCAAAACCAGCCTGACCAACATGGCAAAACTGTGTCTTTACTAAAAATACAAAAATGAGTTGGGCACGGTGGCGTGTGCCTATAATCTCAGCTACTCCGGAGGCTGAGGCAGAATTCCTTAAACTGAGGAGACAGAGGTTGCAGTGAGCCAAGATCATGCCATTGCATTCCAGCCTCAGTGACAGGGCAAGACTCCATCTCAAAATAAATAAATAAATAAATAAATAAAAATAAAATAAACATTAAACTGTGAAATAGAAAGGACACCATCAGCAATGATTAATAAAATAGATGCTTTATAAAGTGGTGATTGGAAAGTAAAATAGGTTGTATAAATTAGGCCAAAGCCTAAAGCTATTCTGGTGAGTCTTTCTACGAAAGAAGACTTAGCGAAAGAGGCAATGCAGTGAGACCATAAGCCTTGTGGTTTGGGACACATTATTTTTTAAGGCCTAACTTTTTCTGTTGGTGAAATGGGAATAAAAATAGTACTAACCTCCTAGAGTTAAATTAGAGTTGAATGAGATAATTCATGTGAGGCTCTTAGAAAGATGCCTGGAACATAATAAGAATTAAATAATATCATCTAATAAAGAAAGAATGACCACAGAATATGTCTTTATATGATGTTCATTGTTAAAATGCCTAGGGATGGAGAGTTCTGGCTTTAGCTGTAACTTAATATAGGAGCTAAAAAGATATCATAACCTTAATATTAGGTCTCAGTAGGTGTCACTAGGACTCAGTTATCCTTTCTTCCTTTCTTTTTTTGTCTTTCTATACGTCTTATTTTTAGACAGCCTCTCTTCTTGGGTATCAGAAAACACATTCATATTAGGATAATGCAGACCACATCAATTCATGGTAAGATGATTTGTCAAGGTAAAGTGAAGTATAGGAGAAGCACATGAGAACCTGGGAACATAAATTAATAAACATACCAATTAAAACCAGATTGGCTGAATTTTAAAACAATAGATATATGTTTCTTAAATTACATATACCTTAAATGGAAGTGTACAGAAATATAGAAAATGAAAAATTGTAAGAAAATATATCAGGTAAACAATAACCAAGAGAAAGTTGATATAGGTATGCTATTATCAGAGAAAATAGACTTTAAGGAGAGAAGTATTACTACAGATAAAGAAGGCTATTTCATATTTATAAAACTATACAACAGGCAGATATAATCATTCTAAATTGGGTTACATCTAGTAACATATACAGCAGCCCTCCTTATCTGTGGGAGATACATTTCAAGACTCCTATTGGATACCTGAAACCTCTGAAAGTAGCAAACTCTGGGCATGTATACAGTCACATGCCACATAATAACTTTTGATCAATGAGGGACCAAATAGGTGATGGTGATCTCTTGAGATTATGATACCATAGTTTTACTGTACTCTGTAGGTTTAGATATGTTTAGAGACACAAATACCATTGCGTTACAACCGTGTACAGTATTCAGTATGGTAATGTGCTATACAGATTTGTAGCCTAGGAACAATAGGCTATACCATACATCCTAGATATGCAGTGAGCTATACCATGTATGTTTGTGTAAGTGTACTCCAATGTTTGCACAATGCCAGAATCACCTAACCATGCCTTTCTTAGAACATATCCCTGTTAAGTGATGCATGACTATAGTATGCTTTTCCCTATACATATGTGACTATGACAGAGTTTAATTTACAAATTAGACACAGAGATTAAAAACAATAACTAATAATAAAATAGAGCAATTACAACAATATGCCAGCATCACTATTCTTGTACTTTGTGGCCATTAAGTAAAATACAGGTTATTCACACGCATGCACTGATATCTCAGCAGTTGACATAACTGACACAGCTACTATGTAACTAATGGGACCGTATGTATGATGTGGATACACTAGACAAAGGCATGATTCATGTCCAGAGCAGGACAGCAGGATATTTAGTCACACTACGCAGAACGGCTCATAGTTTAAAACTTATGAACAATTTTTTTCTGGAATTTTCCTTTTAATATATTCAGACTGCAATTGACTCTAAGTAACTAAAACCATAGAAAGCAAAACCACAGATATGAGGGTGACTGTTGTATAAAACAAAACTAATACATAAAATAGAACTACTAGTAAAAATAGAAAAATCCATGATTATAGCTGAAAACTAACACACTTCTACATAGCTGATATAATAATTAGTCTAAATAGAAATAAGGTAATAAAAATTTCACTAGAATGTATAACAGGTTTTACTTAACAAAATTTGGTTGTAACAAAATATACAAAAACCAGGAATATGCATTCTGCACTGTTCACATGGAGTTGAACTCTTTTTAGTAGAGACAGGGTTTCACCATGTTGGCCTGGCTGGTCTTGAACTCCAGACCTCAGGTGATCTGTCCACCTTGGTCTTTCAAAGTGCTGGGATTACAGGCATGAGCCACCAAGTCCGGCCAAGGTTTTATTTCTGAAAGTTCCATTTTGGGTTTTCTAAATATTCTTAAATATTGTATGGGTTGTCATAACACATTTTCTATAACTACATGGAATACTTATCAACATATCATATGCTGGTCATAAAGTACATCTAAACAAGTTTCAAAATATAGGAATCATACAGATTGTGTGCTCTGACCATTGTAAATTTAAAACAGAAATTAATAACAAAAAGAACTAAAGGATCCCCACATGCTTAGAAACTATGTAATGTATATTGAAATAGTCCATGAGTAAAATAAGAAATAACAATAATAAGTATAAAATAGTTTGAATGGAATATAATGGAAATACAACATAAAACTTGAGGATACAAATAAAGTAGAGGAAAAGTGTGCAACCTTGAATGCATATGTAAATCACAGAAGACCAAATTTAACTCTAATAAATGGAGGGACAGAAATAACAAAAATAAGAAAGCGAATATGCAAGAGGATAAGTCAATAAAGTTTATTCTTTGAAAGATCTATAACTTTATGTCAGTAGTCCCTAGTAAGAATAATTAAGAAAAAAAAGAAAAGTCACTATTACTAATAAAAGGAATGGAAAGAGGACACCACTAAAGATCTTTCAAGAATTAAAAAAATAAGAAGATATTATTAATACATTTATAAAAATCAGTTTGAAAATTAAACAAAATTGGCAAATTGTATAAAATAAATAAAAAATCAGTGTACCAAAGCATACCAAAAAAGAAACACAAAATCTGAATAGTTATATATTTATTAAATGAAAACTCTATAACCTAAGATAATTCCAAGTCCAGATGGCTTCGTGGTAAATTCCACGAAACTTTTAAAGAAGAAAATACACTAATCTTATGCAAAATCTTCAATAAAATAGAAAAAATGAAATGCTTTCCAACTTCTTTCTTAAGGCCAGCATAATCTTCTTCATAATAACTGATATAAACATTGAAAGAAAGAAAAATTATAAGCCAGTCTCTCTAATGAATGTATATGAGAAGATAGATAAATTGGACTTCACTAAAAGTAAAAACCTGTGCTCCATCAAAATACATCCTTGAGAAAGTGAAAGGCTATACAGTGGAAAAAAGATTTGTAACGTGTAATATTAAAATATTTATAATATTTATAAATGTCCTCTGTTATAGGACATTTATCCAGGACACATTAACAACTTCTACAAAAATATAGCAAAAGGGCAGAGAACCCAATTAACAATGGGGAAAATATTTAACAGCCCTTTTACAAAAGAGGATATCTACATGACCACTAAACACATAAAAAGGCTTTTAGCATCGCTAGTCATCAAGGAAATGGAAAGGAAAACTACACAGAATTCATTCAGATAGTATTATATACATATGCCAAAATTACTTCAAATTAAAAAAATAAGTGTAATAACAATAGCAAGGGTTGGCAAGGATATGTGGCAATCAGAATTCTGACGCACTGCAAAGCTGAACCTTCATTCAAAGCTGAACATTCTGAGCATAGAAATTCTGCTTCCAGATCCATACCTAAAATAAATGTGTACACGTGTACATCAAAGGCTCTTGCAAGAATGTCCAGAATAACATACTTCATAATAGCCAAAAGCTGGAAACAACTCAAAAGTCCATCAAGGAACAAATGGATAAATTTTGGTATATAAATGAGATGGGTAATTTGTAGAAATAAAAACACAACTGTTACTATGCTCAAGAATATAGATGAACCTAATAGGCATAACATTACATGAAAGAAGTCAGATAGGGAAGAGAATATCCCATGTAAATGAAGTTCAATAGCTGGCAGAACTATAGATCTGTAGAAACCAGGATGGTGGTGATATGGTCTGGCTGTGTCTCCATCCAAATCTCATCTTGAATAGTAGCTCCTGTAGTCCCACATGCTGTGGGAGGGACCTGGTGGGAGGTGATAGAATCATGGAAGTGGGTTTTTCACATGCTGTTCTCGTGATAGTGAGTAAGTCTCATGAGATCTGATGGTTTTATAAAGGGCAGTTCCCCTGCACACGCTCTCTTGCCTGCTGCCATATACGATGTGCCTTTGCTCCTTCTTCACCTTCCACCATGACTGTGAGGCCTCCCTGACCATGTGGAACTTTGGGTCCATGAAATCTCTTTTTCTTTATAAATTACCCAGTCACGGGTATGTCTTTATTGGCAGTGTGAGAACAGACCAATATAGGTGGTTACCTTGGGAAGGGTGATGACTGGAAGGTGCCTGAGGGAGGTTTCTGAGATGATGACAGAGTTGTGGGACATAGGTGTGTTCACTGAAAAAAAAATCATCAAACTGTACACTTAACATGTTTGCAGTTTAATATATGAATGACACTTATTATGCTTTAATTAGAAAGTTAAAAGTAAGTTTCTTAAAAAGTAATGATTGATTGACTTGCCCTTTTATTGAGTTAGCAAGTGTCTTTTACTGCCACTTTTTATTGTTAAAAAAAGAAGAAGAAAAAAAAAGGCTCACCACTGAGGCTGTAAGGCTAAATCCTTAGAGTGACACACAAAACCCTCTATAAACCAGTTTCTAGCCTTTCTTCTTGGCCATTCCCTTTGGCCTGAGCTGTCTTGAATATTCTAAAGACACGACAATGGTACTTTTACACCTTCGAAGATAAGATCACCTCCCACTCCAGAAATGGGTGAGGGTAGATGTTAAGGCAAGAATGTGAGTCCAGCACACTTGTATTTATATGCTACTAAGAAGGAAAAATCCTGACACTTAAACCTGCACACAGTACTTCCTTAACCTCAGTTGTAGGATTCCTCCCTAATTTTGGAGATATTAAAATGAGGTAGGGGAAATGTCTTACAAATGTCTTTTTAAAAAAATAAAACAAAATGTCTTTGGTTATCATGATTCACCACAACTTTACTTTCAAAAGTAAAAATATTTACTTTTAGAACTGAAATCTTTATTATCTTAAAAATATAAATCATTAAATATCATTTTTTAGCCCTAAATACAAATTTAGTTTGTTGAACTTCGTGAGTTACATGCACTGTCAGGCTTAGGGGTATGACTTTAGCCCCTCTCCTTTGTAAAGGGAGATGGCAGAACTCACTGAAAATTTTTCTTTTTTCTATCTTTGCTGTTCACTATGGAAAAACTAGATTTCCCTTCACTCAACAAATGAAGAGGACCTCTACGTTTCGTTCAAGTGGGGTTTTCCTCGTGTGCCACTGGCCAGTTTTTCAAGAAAAATATTTGTTCTTCTCTGGTGGTTTGCTGTTTCTATGTTTTAACATGGGGATATCAAATAATTCATTTCCCCTTTTCCCAACAAATGTGTTCTTGTGACCTCACTGATTACAGAGGTGTCACCCATTCTGACAAATGCTCTTGCCCAAATTCCAGTTATGTCACTGAGGGTTGGCATGGGTGGTGAGGGCTAGATGTTAGCAGCCAATCTCCTCTCCTGAGTTCCTCTGACCACACAGGGAGAAAACAGTAATGATCTTTCCATAATGATGTTCTGGTGTAAATGTCTCCTGTGTAAATAGAACTAGACATGTAGGAAAGAAAAAAAAAAAAAGAGTCTTATATAGTGTGCTACTAACAAAGCTTTTGAAGTCAGCATCTGGAATGGTCCTAAAAACAAGTATGCAGTCTGAGAAAAAGAATTACTGCTGACAGACGCTGACCTCACAGAAACTACCTGGTGATGAGATTATCTCTCTTCCAGGACTCTAACAAGGATTTACAAGGATATTTTCTTGCCTTGCTTTGCTTTTTTTAATTTTCTTACCTGGTGGAACCTCTTGTTATGTGCAAATCTAATCCATTCTTATTCAAAGATGGATGGTCGCGATTTTACTGCATCTGCCTTAGTTGGATTTTCCCAGGAAGCAAAGCCCAAAGTGCTTGGGTACAGGAGCTTTTATCTGAGAGGTGGTCCCAGGAAGCAAAAATGAGTTCATGGGGACAGTGAGAAGAGGAAAGAGGCCAGTGAAAAAAGTGCATTACTGAGATTGCTTCTGTACACAGTGGCTTCATTTCTTCAGTGTTCCCAGAACCTCTGAGAACCCTACGGAATGCTTCTCAGAATTCTCAATCATCCACCTGAAAAATAGAGGGGCTGGAGCCTTTTTTCCTAGGTTCCCTACTCCCCATGGGTTGAGAGTTGCCTGGGGGTAGAGAGAGTGGGTGTTAACTGCCTCCTGCTTAGAACAAGTTCCTCTACATGTCTGAGAAGATCTGGGGCAGGTTGATTTTCAGTCAGGTGAGCTTGGGAGGAACTCTGGGGGAACCAGGTGAGTAGTGTATGCTCACAAAGAACTGTCCAGCCCAGCTGCTGCTGAAATCAGAGGTGAATGCCAGGATGTAACACAGGCACTCGGGTGTCTGCCAGGCCTAGGTTTCTTCTGAGAGGGTGAACTCTTTGGAGATGCCATCATCCGGAATGGGCACGGGATAGTTTGGCCACCAATCTGGGTTGAGCCAGGCTGTTCCGTGTCAGGTCAGTCAGGGGACAACTGAGGCTTAGTGGGCTGACTTTCTGACTCTGTGACATACATCACATCTGCAATAGAGCTTAAGGACAGGGTGTTCATCCCTCAAACCTCCCTGTTTCACTAACTTTATGAATCCAAGACTTTTGCCTTTCAAAATCCAAAGGCTCTATTATGGCTTCAAAAATTCCCAACTCCTCAAAAAGCTGATTTCCTGTTTTATCGGTGTCCCTTTGATTGATAAACAATATTTTAATATATAAGATGGATATAAAGCAGATGCATTTTCTTGCCACAACTTTTTTGGACCAAATTAAAGAAAACTGGTCATTTGACCCAGATAGTCAGTCTATCTGAAAAATTGAGAATATTGACAAATGCATAGGTCTCCATTCTTTTTTTTCTTTCTTTCTTTTTTGCAATGAAGTTTCACTCTTGTTGCCCAGGCTGGAGTGAAATGGTGCAATCTCAGTTCACTGCATCCTCCACCTCCTGGGTTCAAGTGATTGTCCTGCCTCAGCCTCCCAAGTAGCTAGGATTACAGGTGTGTGCTACCACGCCTGGCTAAGTTTTTGTATTTTTAGTAGAAACAGGGTTTCACCATGTTAGCCAGGCTAGTCTCAAACTCCTGACCTCAGGTGATACACCCACCTCGGCCTCCCAAAGTGCTGGGATTACAGGCATGAGCCACCATGCCTGGCCAGGTCTCCATTCTTAAAAATCCAGCATTTTTCTATAGGACCAAAACTTTACTTGATTTATGAATTGCAGGCCTTGTTTGAGAAGAGGAAGCGTGACAGGGAAGAGAACTGCAGAGGTTTCCTGACGTTTACAGAGCCCCTACTCCAAACCAGGAGTAGCTTGTGCTTGTTTCATCCCTTCCATTAACTCACATCATATTGCCTAATTCACAAAGAGGCCCAGAGAGGCAGTCGAGGTGTAGAGAGGTTTAGCAACAAACATGCCCACTGCCTCCTAAGTAGTGAAACCCTCAGGAAAAGTTAAACTCAGATCTGAATCCAGAGCCTTCACTTCTAAGCCCCGTACAATGCTATCCTTACCTCACCAAGCAAACACATCTCAGCTCTCTGCATTAGAATACACAGGTTTATATTTTTAAAAATTAGGTAATAACTGTATTATTTTGTACCTGTCGTCTGATTTCACAGCCTGCTGTGAACCTTTGCTTTCAGCTGAGACACCGTTGCCCTCCACTATGATACCCAGGTGTGGGTTGTCTCTACATTGCCTCTTTACTTGCCCGTAAACAGCCTATTCCAGTGGATACCATTTTATAATGGCCATTTTCTCTCACCTGAGACCATGCCCCTGTCACTGAGGCTCTTCCCCTCAATGGCTGGTGACTGTCACCCCTACACTCCTGCAGAAGGCCTGGCACACAGTGGGTGCTCAATACAAGTTCCTTGGCAGAATGAACAGAGGAACAAATAGAAGGACTAAGGCATTGGGCTCTCCATTTTACAAATGAGAAATCTAGTCTTGGTCTCTCTGTCACCACAGTCTTTCCCAAAGTTACACAGCACAGTAGGGGAGAATTGTACCTCGGTCCCAGGCTTCCAGGATCCTGGTCTAGTGTAATTTCAGTTTCTAATGGTGTGGTCCACACACATGAATATTTAAATCATCATCTCCTGGAGATAACCCAAGTGGTGACTCCAATGGTAAACAATTGAGGCTGTGCATCGCGGCTGCAAAGGGTCTTTGTCCAGGCGGGTGGATTTTCTGTGTCCCTTATACCATGTGAATTCCCAGCATCATGGTTTATGCTAATCCTCTTTCTGAAATAGTTTCCTGGTGACCTTCTCCCTGTGCCAACCCCAGAATTCAAAGGACTGAGTAACTGGCAGGTCCAGATACAGAAAATGAGTGAGCAATGCCTTTCCCAGCTAAAAATTCCTCCAGCTCACCCAGGGCATACTAGGGGAGAAGCTCTCCCACGTCCTGAATGACCAGCACCAGAGGATTCAGGGCACCCACTGCAAATTGTCACCAAATGACTGTGACACTAACATGGCTCATGCTGCTCTTTGCACCACAGCTAAGTGAAACCAGAGGCCTCCAGTTAAATGTAAGCTGAAAGCTATGTAGTGATAAATAGCTGAAACGAGTAGAAAGAATAAAAATAAAGAAGCCTCACCCCGAATATGGCACTTGTGAAGAATCTCTGTCTCAGTCTCCCAGCAAAATTGAAACATAATTCAATGTCAGACTGCTGATGTCTGCCTTAACGCCCCGTGCTAACATTGGCTCTGAGAGATAAAGGAGAGACCCTCTAGGGAGGCTGTGAGACGTACAACTGGGAGTCGGAAAATGAGATAGTGAGCTGGGCAGGGTGACAGTTAGTGGAGAATGGGAAAATTAAGAGGGAAGTGTTTCAGCAAAATGGATGCTATCAGAGTGGTTGAGGCTTTAGAACCAGGTGGAGTGCCGCGGCCTGTCTTGGATGCTGGTTCTGGGCTTTGCATCTGGAAAGACAGAGCCTTGGTCTAGGAATAACGATGGCCAAGATCTTTCTCATTTAAGTGTCTGGTAAAATATCACCTCTTCAGAGAAGCCTTCCCTTATCACCTTACTTACCTTGGGTAGGCCCTGTCAGTTTTCTAGCCTGTCCCTCACTTGTGTGTGTTTTCCATTCGTAGCATTTGTTACCATTTGAAATTTTTTAAAGCATTGTTTCTTTTCTAGTTTTTTGTCCATCTCCCGTTCCTGTTGGTGCCCTACCATGTCCTTCACATTTAGCTTAGTGCCTGACACATAGTGCTTCATTAACAAGTATCAGTGTGGTAAGTGAATTTCTAATCACATAGCAGTTAGATCATAAATAGTCAATGATTCTTGTGATGTCTCATGGTCCCAGGGATCATGTGATCCAGAGTGACAGAGGAGGAAGTTCAGTTTTCTTCTCTATGTAATAGGAAGCAAGGGAGTGACCCTCAGAGTAATTACAAGATGACCCTGTTGGCTGCTGTGTGACAGGTAGATTAGAACAGTCACAGAAGCAGGTAGAGAGGTGTTTCAGTTAGCTATTGCTGTGTAACAAACTACTCCAAACTTAGAGACTTGAAATAATCATTCTGTGTGGTCATATTTCTGTAGGTCAAGAATTCCAGTAGGGTTTAGCTAGTTGTCAACTGGGTCTTTCAGTTGGCTTTTTTCAACTGTTAACTTAGCTAAGCAGGAAAATCCAAGAAAACTTCACTCATACACCTGGCACCTTGGTAATTCTTTGCATGGCTTCTTTCTGTGTGCTATTTTGTCTTCCCTTGTAGCTAATCAGATGTTTCAGATGTCTTATCTGATGGTTGGCTTTTTTTTTTTTTTTTTTTTTTTTTTTTGAGATGGAGTCTTGCTCTGTTGCCCAGGTGGGAGTGCGGGGTGCAATCTCCACTTACTGCAACCTCTGCCTCCTGAGTTCAAGGGATTCTCCTGCCTCAGCACCCCAAGTAACTGGGACTACAGACGCATGCCAGCATGCCTAGCTAGTTTTTGTGTTTTTAGTAGAGATGGACTTTTACCACGTTGGCCAGGTTGACCTCGAACTTTTGAACTCAGATAATCCACCTGCCTCAGCCTCCCAAAGCTCTGGGATTACAGTCGTAAGCCACCACGCCTGGCCTGGTGTTTGGCTTTTAAAGGCATCAGGTCAAGTATGTGAGAGCAGAAGCTACAGCTCTCTTGAGGCCCAGCCCCAAAGTTACACACCATCACTTCCACTATGTTCTTTCGGTCAAAGCAGCCCAAGATTATCTCAAAATCAAGAGGAAGGGAAATAAATGACAGCTCTTCATGAAGATTGGCAAAGAATGTGTAGCCATTTTCAAATCAGTCCAAGGAGAGAATGGTTAGGACATTGTTGTCATAAACCCAGCCTAAAGTTGTAGCAATAGAAATGGGTGGAGATGCTTTAGCTGAAGATACAGTTGTAGTTAGGTATGACCAGACTTGGTAATGGTTGGCTTAGGGTACCTGGATGAGGGGGAAGTTGTTTATCTCTACCGGTTTCCTATTAATTACTATATGAAAAAATTAGGACTAACTTTGTGGCTTAAAACAATACAAATTTATTCTCTTACAGTTTTGGAGGTCAGAAAGTCAAAGTGAGTTTCACAAAGCTAAAATCAAGGTGTCAGCAGGATTGGTTCCTTCTGGAGACTTCAAGGAGCATTTGTTCCTTGCCTTTTCAGTCTCTGGAGGCAGTTGTGACCCCTTCTTCCAACAAAGCCAATAGTGTAGGTTTTTTGCAGGAAGAGTCCTGGGAACAGTGAGACAAGTTGGGGAGAGGCAAGTGAGGCAGGGGCAGAATCAAGATTCAAACAGACTGAATATGAAAAATTTATAGGATGGGGGCTGGACATAGTGGCTCATGCCTGTAATCTCTGCACTTTGGGAGGCCGAGGTGGACAAATCATGAGGTCAGGAGATTGAGAACATCCTAGCTAACATGGTGAATACTAAAAATACAGAAAATTAGCTGGGCCTTGTGGCATGCGCATATAGTCCCAGATACTCAGGAGGCTGAGGCAAGAGAATGGCTTGAACCTGGGAGGCGGAGGTTGCAGTGAGCCAAGATCTTGTCATTGCACTCCAGCCTGGGCAACAGAGCAAGACTTCGCCTTCCAAGTGGAGATGCCATAAAAAGTCAGATGAGTGTATGAGTCTCACGTTTCAGAGCTAGAAATATACACTCTAGGTTTACCAATATAAAGTTATATAAGGACCGGGTGTGTTGTTTCATGTCTGCAATCCCAGCACTTTGGATGGCCAAAATGGGCAGATCACGAGGTCAGGAATTCAAGACTAGCCTGGAAAACATGGTGACACCCCGTCTCTACTAAAAGTACAAAAATTAGCTGGAGACCATCCTGGTCAACATGGTGAAACCCTGTCTCTACTAAAAATACAAAAAATCAGCTGGGCATGGTGGCATGTACCTGTAATCCCAGCTACTCAGGAGGCTGAGGTAGGAGAATTGCCTGAACCCAGGAGGCGGAGGTTGCGGTGAGCCGAGATTGCGCCATTGCACTCCAGCCTGGGTAACAAGAGTGAAACTTTGTCTCAAAAAAAAAAAAAAAAAATTAGCTGGGTGTGGTGGCGCGCCTGTGATCCCAGCTATGGGGGAGCCTGAGGCAGGAGAATCACTTGAACCCGGGAGGTGGAGTTTGCAGTGAGGTGAGATCATGCCATTGCATTCCAGACTGGATGACAAAGCAAGATTCTGTCTCAAAAGAAAAAAAAAAAATCATGTGAGGATTGTTGAAGTCATTTAGGAAGAGATTTCATATCAACATTGTCCAATAGAAATATAATGTGAGCCAGAAATGTAAATTTAAATGTTCTGCTAGCCATATTAAAAAATTAAAAAGAAACAGGAAAATTGATATTAGTAATATCTTCTTTAGCCTGATGTATTATGTAATGATCATTCTATCATTTAATCAACATAAAAACCAATGAGATATTTTAGATTACTTTTCCACAGTTAAGTTTTAGAAATCCAGTGTGTTAGCTCACTTTTCAATTCAGACTAGCCCATTTCTTTTCATTGGAGAAAATGTAATTCAAAGAATTATTTTTACTATTATTTTTGATTGACAAATCATAATTGTATGCATTTATGAGGTATAATGTGATGTTTTGATATGTGTATAAAATGGTATGATTAAATCAAGCCAATTAGCATATCCATCACCTCACTTACCTATCATTTTTTTATGCTGAGACATTTGAAATTGACTCTCTTAGTTATTTTGAAATATATAATACATTATTATTGACTGTAGTCATCATGCTGTGTAATAGATCTCAAAACCTCTTTCTCTTGTCTGTCTGAAACTTTGTACTCTTAGATTAAAAAAAAGACCTCCCCAGTCCCTCCTTGCACCCCAGGTAACCATCATTCTCCTGCTTCTAGGAGTTTAGCTTTATTAGATTTCCCATACAAGTGAGATCATGTGGTATTTGTCTTCTGTGCCTTAGCCATATTTCTCTAATCCATTGGCCACCTGTGTCTTCTGGTGCTATATTGGACAGCACAGCTTTAGAAAGAAGAGATTCTAGAAGCTAGCCCTGAGTAATTCCAGCATTTAATGGTTGGATATAGAAAAAGCTTGAAGGTAGAAGAAAAACCAGGACAGTATAATATTGCACAGGTAGGAAAAGCCTTAAGAAGTGAGTTGATCAGCTATGTTGAATGCTGGTGGAAAGACAGATAAGATGAGATGGAGAAGGTTCCACAAAACTGCTGCTAATTCAGAGAAGCAGAAACAAAGACCACTTCCAGTCCAGGTATGGTGGCTCATGCCTGTAATCCCCACACTTTGGGAGGCAAGCTGGATGGGGCATTTGAGATTAGGAGTTCAAAACCAGCCTGGCAAACATGGCAAAACACTGTCTCTATTATAAATACAAAAATTAGCCATGTGTGGTGGTGCATACCTGTAATCCCAGTTACTCAGGAGTCTACAGCAGAAGAATTGCTGAACCCAGGGGGTGGAAGTTGCAGTGAGCCCAAGATCATATCACTGCATATCACTGCACTCCAGCCTAGGCAACAGGAGCTAGACTCCGTCTCAAAAAAAAAAAAAAAAAAAAAAAAGACTTCTTCTAGATGCTCACTCTTTGTATGTGTTTCTGTTTCCTGCACTCTTTTCCTCCTCTCTTTGGGTGATGGAGGGAAGGGCGCCACAGGACACACAGCTGGGGAAACTTCCTTTTGCAAAACCTCTGCTAGACCATCCCACACCACTGTGTAATAACTGGAAAATGGCTTTGGGACTTACAAGTAACTTTCTCCAAGAAGAACTGCGGTTTGGATGCAGTTCATGTGTAAAACAACCACCTTCACTCCTCTGTGTTACTGTAAAGCTTGCCTTCTGTAAAATGTCTTACGCATAAGAGCTGCAAAGTAAAATACTCATGGATTATATTGTGATTTGATATCAGGATGTAGTAAGATAGTGACAGCTTAAAGGTTCTTCTAAAACTAGATATGAAATTTGAATGTGGCACCTGTCTATAGTTTCTAAAGCACTTTGGCTTTTTCTCAGCTACATGGTGATACTGAGTTCTTCTCAACAAGTGACAAAGCTCTAGGGGAATCAGCTTCTCAATTTGCATGAGATACAAGAGCTTCGTAAGGCATGAGACTTTCAGTTTATCCTGAGTGAGCTGCCCGGGTTTTTCTGAGACATAGGGGCTTCCCAAGATATGGGACTTTCAGTGCTAATCCCAGGAAAAGTCCTGAACAAAAGACAAGTTGGTTGCCCAGCCAAGCTGGGAGGCCTTCTGACCAAGGACCTCCTGAAATCGTCAACCCAAAGAGAAGAACTGCCTCTTAGGGCAGACTGATGCTCACAAAAAGGATTATAAAGCCTGAATGCCAATATTTTAATTTGCAAAGAAAAATGATGTGACAAGGACCAGGAAACTCAAAATCCATGTGGTCAGCATTTTCTCTCTCTCTATAAAGCCAATCTATTAATTTAAAGAGCAGAATGACTATCACATGCATTGAAATACACAAAGTCCAAACGATCAGCAAATTCTTTCCTGGTGTGAAGTCAATCTATTAATTTACAGAGAAAAATTACTATCACAGAGGCTAGAATACTCAAAGTCCACATGGTCAGCACATTTTCTGCTTCTACTCTACCCTTTGTGGAAGACCAATTCATAATCAGAAGACTGCTTAGTGAGCATGAAGTGTTGGTTCCAGGGAATGCTTGAAGGCACTGGGCTAAGAAAACCTAAATTTACCCATAAGTTCAGACTGTCTCTGTCACCAAATGCTGAAGTCTTTCCTTCACCAGTTTTCCCTGCCTCTAGGATGAGTCCTACAAAGTTGCCTCCAGGAGGCATCTTATTTCCCAACCTGCCATGGATGACTGACCTTTTAAGCAGGGTTCATTCTTAAGGTATGCTAATATCTTCAATAAGGTAGTAGAGTTTCACTTCCCTAGGAGCCATTTTGTCTTTGCTACATTTATCCTTGCTCTCATTCCAAAAAGGAGCCTTCATTCTCTGTCTACAAAATCTTGCAACAGAAGGCAACTCACTGAATCCCTGACTAAGGCTGATCAGTATTGTGGAGGCTTTGCATAGTACAGCGGTTAAGGGCACAGGCTTAGAACTGAGAAATACCTACCA
Source organism: Sapajus apella (assembly GCF_009761245.1). Classification (NCBI taxonomy): domain Eukaryota; kingdom Metazoa; phylum Chordata; class Mammalia; order Primates; family Cebidae; genus Sapajus; species Sapajus apella. The sequence goes on from NW_022436955.1 coordinate 26,441,808, forward strand.
TCTACATGTCTACTAGCGTGCAGAACTTGGGCAAATCACTATATCCCTTTGAGCCACAGTTTCCACCTCTGTAAAATGGGAGCCATCCAGATTTGGTTGTATCAAGGACTAAATGATAGCAAACAAGTAAAGGAACCCGTATAATGTTTGAGACTTGATCGTGCTCGAGAAATGACAGCAAACAACCATACAAACAGTGATCATTTTTTGTTGCAGTTTGGAAGTATTCATGTTTTACAACCTCCGCAAACTAAGATTTATGATCGAAGAACCTCATTGAATATTTAACTTTAGGGATAAAATGCATAAAATATAATACTTTTAGTGCAACTGATTTATTATAGTCAAAGGAAACGATTGAATAATGAAAGTAGGTTAGGAAAATATTGAAACAGAATAGGATGAAGAAAAGCATTTTAATGATAAAAGAAAAACAGAGAGCAGAGTAGTAATCTCTCTTGGTTCCTCTCCTTCTCCATCGCCTGCTTTGCCTGCTCCTCTCTTCTTCTCCCTGGCATCCAGATACTACTAGAATGTCTCAGGCCTCACATGCTCTCTTTCCTCCATCCCACCACTTGCTCTGGCCAAAAAGTTTGAAGGATGACCTACAAAAAATATCCCTGGCCTGGGCTTAAGAAGTCTTCACCCTCGTTCTAAACTCTGAGTCTACCAGAGCATGATCAGTTCATCATCTCAGTCAGTCCTCTCAGCTACTCTGTTAGATCCATATTACTGCCATTTTATGAAAGATACAGTGAGGACTTAGCAAAACAAGAGCCCTACCCAGAATGGACAGCAGAGAACATTGCCACAGTCAGATCCGACGGGTTGAATTGTACACAGCAGATGCCAGCTTCTAATGAAATAATAATCCTATTTTTATTAAGTGCCAGACATCGTTCTAATCACTTCATAGGCATTATCTCACTTAGTGTCTAAAAACTCCTAAGAGATTGCCATAATGATTTTCGTCCCCACTTTATTATCTGTCTAGAAGAAAGAATGGAGGCTTATGGAGGAAAGCTGACTGACTGTGGCATAGCTATTAAGTAGAACGTCTCAAGACTCTGTCACCTCAGAGACTAGTCACATAAGAAATATGCTACCCTCTCACTTGCATGACGGCATTCAGGGTTTGGCAGATGTTGAGCAAGCCAAGAATATGAGGCTGACGTGCGGTAGAATTCTCACACTTGCTGCTCTTTTTGTCATAACCAGCCTCCTTAAATACTGTGGCCTGATCCACTGAACCTGCCCCCTGACAATTCTCCGGGACTTCCCAATGAGCCTTTGCCATCACCAAACAGACTGGCCTCCATGGTCTTCATCTTTAATGCCATTATTTTAAAACTATGCCCCTAGCTCTGCAAGAAGAGTTCAGCAGGCAGTTGGCATAAGAAAGTTGGGCATGGTTTACATCTTTGAAGCTTCCGTATTTTAAGTCTGCAGGTTCATTGAGTACAAGGGCTGTGGGCACCCTGCTTGCCAGTTTTTGTGCCTTCACTGTTCTCCACCCCCTTGTTGTTCAATTTCTGGCCAATGTCTAAACTTTCCAAAAGGAAATATGGTCTTTTGCATCATGACACATGATTGCCACCCACTGGTAGGAATGTTTTTACTATGAAGATTTGGAAGGTCTGCTGTTGGGGCAAAAGGTATCCATTCCCCATGTCCCCGGTTGAGTTGTCTGGATATCCAAGAACAAGAAGCATTAACTGCTTCAATTTAAGTCAAATTCTCAGAATCCCAAAGGCATGTCCTTCCATTATCCTGTAAACTATCTAATTAAATTATTTCATTTAATTGTACATCTTGAATTATTTGTTCACATCTTGAATTATTTTTGTCAGTGTGCGTTTTCCAATAAAGTAGTCATCAGTAATCTCAATGTCATTCAGATGAGGCCACCTGTATTTATTAGAGTTCCAACACCGATCAGTATCCATACACAGTGCTCTTTGGTGGAACTGTGGCACTGAATGTGAGTTTCAGATTTCTGATTAATAAAAACAATTTGTAAATATGATCACATCATTTTTGCAACACCATTTGCTTTTGAGGAATCACTTGTAAGCCAAGTGCGGTACTTACACCTGTAATCCCAGCACTTTGGGAGGCTGAGGCAGGTAGATTACTTGAGGTCAGGAGTTCGAAACCAGCCTGAGCAACATGGTGAAACCCCATCTCTACTAAAACTACAAAAACTTAGCTGGGCATGGTGGGAGGCACCCGTGATCCCAGCTACTAGTGGGGCTGAGGCAGGAGCATCACTTGAACCTGGGAGGCAGAAGTTGCAGTGAGCTGAGATCACACCATTGCATTCCATCCTGGGCAACAAGAGTGAAATTCCATCTCAGAAAAAAAAAAAAAAAAAAGAAGGAATCACCTGTAGAAACACCTACTACATGCCAGACATTATTTAATGTGTACATTTCATCTATGTAACAGCCCCCCTAAGGTAGACATTACTATTATCATTCTTCTTTTGAAGATGAGAAGCTGAGGCATGAAGAGGGTAAGTCACCATCCAAAGCCACCTGTCTAAAAAATGCAAAGCCAAGATTCAAACTCAGGAAATTTGTTACTAGAATCTTATCTACTGGGCTATGCTGCCTCTCAGAAAGACTATCACTGCTTCCTCCAGCCTCACCATCTTGTCTGTTCCTGGGCTGGGGCCATCCTCACCCTTATCAGCTCTCCACAAAGGCTCACTCTGACGCCCAATCCAGAGCTAACCCTGGTCAGAGTGGTCTGGGCCTGGTCCATGCATCTCCTGTCACCTTAGGTTTAACACCCTAGGCTCTGTCTCTCACAAGGGCAAGCAGCAAGCAATTGCCTTTTAGAGGAAAACAAACCATTTGAACTAAATGTTGATTCTTGTTCTCTCTAGAAATGCAGACAGAAATTGGCAATCATTGTAGTTAATGGATACCAGAAAAAGAAATAAAAGTGAGGAAATGAAGAAAAATTGGGCCAATGGCACTTTAAAAATTCCCCAAATTTTTGAGGACAACTTCCCTTTTCTTTTTCCAAGGCACTTGATGCTTCTTTAGATAGAAAAGTTGTTTTCACCTAAAATATCACACTAGCTGTTCCGAAATCCTCTTGCTTCTTGGCATGCTTATTAAGAGATTCTGCTCTTGCAGCAACAAATCTCAGCTTTCGTTGCTTCTAGAAAACTTTCATATCATTAACTATCCTTTAAAAATTCACTATTGGAAATACATGTGCTCTGTGTCCCTGTAACTAAATATTTGCCACGAGCCACTATCAACTTGATACTGACAGTTTGAGGGTGTTGGATGCGATGACCTTTGAAGTCCCTTCTAGCTGTAACAATGAATTCATAAACTTAAATATCAACAAAAGTTGGAACTTTCCCCTTATCTTCCTTTCTTTTTAAAGAATAAGTTAGCATACATTGATTTGATTTCACAAATCGCACGGAAATGAGTGTTTTACTGTTGATGTTTTTATGATCTGTAGTTTCCATTCTTTTTAATAGCCTTGGTGCAATATTTAAAAAAAGAATCTTGGTCATAAAAGTTATTTTAGAAGTAAAAAGTTGTTTTAGAAAAGCAAACATGACTAATATAATCCAATTTTTCTCAGGAAGGAAAATGTTAGTGTGACTGGACAATGCTGAGACGCCCAAGAAGATGATTGACCTTCAATTACATTAAAGGGAATGACTGAACTATTTATCTGTGAGGGGTTGTAAATCAGGAGGCAAGGGAAAGCCTTGGAAATTCAAATTTAAAACCTAGTTCAGCAAAGGAGTTGTCTTAAGCAATAGTATATAAATCAGGCAGGGTTAGGTTATGCTACAGTAATAAACAGCCCCCCAAACATCAATGACCTAAACAACAGAAGTGTATTTATTGCTCATGATAGACAACCAGTGTAAGTTAGGAGAGGAGTTAGGCTTCACGCAGTCATGCCACACGAGGTCATGATAGCACCATCTTAACATGATGCATCTGCGTTCTCCCTGGCAAAGGAAAAGAACATTCCAGATTCTGCATTCACAACTGAATGCTCTCCTAGACATGACACACCATGCTTCTTACTGTAATTTATTCGTTATAATAATGTGTAGCCCCATTTAATTACAAAGGGATAGGAAAAGTATAGTTCTGAACATGCTCAGAAAAGTGGAGACCTGATTATACATGAGCATTAGAAGCCTCTGCTTCACAGCAAGTGTGTACTGAATGCTTCGTCTGTGCCAGGCAATAAGCAAAAACCTCCATCAGCAGTGTGTTGTTTCATCCTCAAATAACCCTGCAAGGTGTGTGCTTTCAAGATCCCCCTTTCTCAGACAAGGTTAAATAATTTGCTCAGAGATGCTCCCCTTTCTATTAAGAGCCCAGTTGTAAACCTATGCTACTGACTAGCATGTAGCTCTTCCCTGAGAGCTCCTCCAAGCCTTGGTTAAAGCACCAGACCGTTTGCTCTCTGAGCAGAAGAGCAACCCCTGCCCTCACTGACCCATTAATAGACACCTGCTAGTAAGTAAGGGAGGCTTGCTCACTTCAGGGAGGTGTGGGTGCTCCCCGCATGCCACTGGGAAACTAATAATTCATGAAGTTGGCTTTCAAGTACAAGCAAGTTGGACTGAATAGTTGTTTGAAATCATAAACACAGAAAAGTAAGTTGATATGAGAAGAATATGTGGAGAAAATTTAACTGTGTTCAATATTTGAACAAACATTTAAAAATACATATCATATGTAGGTACATCTATAATCAATTTGAGAGAATAGGTATGCATGACAGAATTCTGAAATAGTTTATAGGTATGTGAGCTATAAATATCCCATTTACATTATACATAGATCATAAGTAAAATCTACAGGGTTGATTCTATACATCCATCATCTATGTGGTCATCTAATCATTCCATCTCTCTAAACCAATGTCCAAGAGAAATATAATTTAAAGCACAGATGTAATTCTAAATGTTATTTGGATCAGCATTTAAAAACTAAAAATAAGCATGTAAAATTAATTTATTATCATATTTTATATTTTATTTAACCCAGTACATGCAAGTATGATTATTTCAACATTTAGTCAAGTCAGAAATTATTGTTGCGTCTTTTTTGTACTTAGTTTTTGAAATTGTGCATGTATTTTACCCTTAAGGCTAACCTTAATTTGGATGACAAACTTCCATTGAAATACTTGAACTGTGTTCAGTTTATAAAATACAGTTAAAAACACCTGACTCACACATGTCCACTGTGTTTTAAAGATACTTCAAAGTTTTGCAATCATTTAGTTAATCTGTTGACAATGACTAGATTGCTGATGTGTTTATACTTAATGCTAGAAATAATGCATATATTGGACATGTACATTACAATACGATCCTGTCTTCCAGACTGTAAACACAATTAGTTTTGCCTGGAGGATTCTAACTCACCATTGGCTACCTCTTACTATGGAAAATCATTAGAAATGTCTGTCTTCTTCGCAACCAGCTGGGAAGAATTTCCTGTCAAAAACTAGAGATGTTTGCTTGGTTTTTTTGTCAACGGGATCACAAACTTGGAGTCGGAACGATTGGATTCTGGATATGAGTGTTCTTTTACCAGCTGTGTGATCTTAGGTAACTCATCTTAGGTGCTCTCGTTCCCATTTGGGAATTGAGGGGTTTAATCGCCTCAAAGCTTGACCTGTGCGTGGGTCAACTTGGTTATGAGAATTCCCCACTTTTTGCTCCCTGTTGGACTGCCCTAAAATTCCCTTAAGAACACCACTCACTAGTAGAAACGCAGAATCCTGGACCTTTCCCCAGATCTACTGAATCAGAATCTGTGTTTTTAATAAGATCCCCAACATTGGAGGAAAGTTGTAGAAAGATGGCCCTAGAGGATTTTAAAAATTTCTCTGGGCTCTAAAATTCCTTTTAAATATGCATTAGAATGAAATGCACATATTTTGAGACAATGTGGCCTTTCAGAGAATAGTTTCATTTACTGGGATCTGAAAGAAACCCTTTTCTAAGGGTAACGATGTGAGGATATATTGTGTGCTTGTGTTGGGTCCAGCACTGTGCTGGCAGCTCACCAATTCCTCATGGCAACCTGAACCCCGTGAACCCCATTTTACAGGTAAGGAAGCACAACCTGAGAGAGATTAAATAATCCAGGCAGGCTTGCGCAGTTAGTGATTGTGAAGCTTGGATTTGAGTCCAGGTCGTCTGGTTCCAGAGCTTGAAGAAACAGAGCTCAAGGTGGAGCCCAGGTAACTCAGCACCAAGGAATGGGCTCTCTCTTTGGGGTGTGTGTGTGTGTGTGTGTGTGTGTGTGTATGAGAGAGAGAGAGAGAGAGAGAGAGATATCTTTCTTAATTACCACACCATACTTCCTCCATTTTGTATTAAACAGAATATTGGAATCTTGACCTTTTTCTGTATTTAATTAGATACTGCTGTTTAATTTCCTATTACAGAAGTTAGGCAGACAGTCACCCACATGGTGATGAGAATTCCCCACATTTTGCTTCCTGTGAGTCCTCCCTAAAATTCCCCTAAGAACACAACAGCTACATTTAAAGCAGCTGAGTCCCCTATTGCAGATTTTATTCCCGTTAAGAGAATATATTGAACTCCCTTATGCCCTGCCTAGTTACAAAAGGCTCTTAATATAGGTTGCCCTGACATTGTAGCGCTCCACAAGAATTTTAAAATACGATCATATATTTAATATAATATACTTAGTATAACATGAAATATGTACTATTATATAGCATAGTATGTTTATATAATATATAGTACAGCTTAATAATTGTCTACCAATGACAAATTTATTTTTATCTTTAATTTTTTATTGATACATAATATCTGTACATATTTATAGGATACATGTGATATTTTGTTACATGCACAGAATGTGTAATGATCAAGTCAGGGAATTTAGAATATCCATCATCAGGATTATTTATCATTTCTATGTGTTGAGAACATTTCTAGTCCTCTCCTCTAGCTATTTTGAGACGTACAATACATTGTTGTTAGCTGTAATCACCCTATTCTACTGTTTGTTTGTTTGTTTGCTTGTTGGTTTGTTTTGAGAAGGAGTCTCGCTCTGTCACCAGGCTGGTGGTACAGTGGCATGATCTCGGCTCACTGCAACCTCCGTTTCCCGGATTCCAGTGATTCTTCTGCCTCAGCCTCCCAAGTAGCTGAGACTACTGGTACCTGCCACCACGCCCAGCTAATTTTTGTGTTTTCAGTAGAGACGGGGTTTCACCATATTGACAAGGCTGGTCTCGAACTCCTGACCTTATGATCTGCCCGCCTCAGCCTCCCAAAGTGCTGGGATTACAGGTGTGAGCCACTGCGCCTGGCCTCTACTCTTAACATTAGAATGTCTTCCTTCTGTCTACTGCCTGTTTGTCCTGAGAAACCAATTTCTCTTCACTCACCCTTCCAGACCCACATGCACTCGCATCCTTCCCAGCCTCTGGTAACCACCATTGCACTCTTGATCTCCGCATTTTAAGTCCCATCTATGAGTGAGCACATGTGATACTTGTCTTTCTGTGTCTGGTTTATTTCACTTGACATAACTATTTCCAGTCCATGTAGGTTGCTGCAAATAATATGATTTTGTTCCTTTTTATAGCCAAATAGTATTTCATTGTGTAACTATACCTCAATTTTTTAAATCCCTTATCCATTTATCCACTGATGGAGACTTAGGTTGATTCCATATATTTGCTAGTGTAGATAGTGCTACAATAAACTTACGTATGTATTTGATATGCTGATTTTCTTTCCTTTGTGTAAATATCAAGTAGTGGGATTGCTGGATCATATGGTAGTTCTATTTTGGTGTTTTTTTTTTTTTTTTTTTTTGAAAATATCCTACTGTTTTCCATAATGGCTAATTTACTTTTTCACCAACAATGTATGAGTTTCCTTTTCTCCACATCCTTGCTAGCATCTGTTATTTTTTTGCCATGACTGATTTCTATGGACAGGAGCCTTCCTTCACAGCCACCGTCTCACACAGTCCTCAGTGGTACTATTACTAACTCCATTACAGAAGAGGAAACTAAAGCCAAAGCTTGAGTGAGTTGCTGACAAATAGTATTTTACCTCAGATATTCTGATTCCAGACAGCATGTGGACTGTCTGAAAGGCGCAGTTAGACAAAGAGCAAAAAAGAGATTGCTGCAGACCCTGTTGGCATCTAGCCCTTTTACTGAGGCTCACTTGAGGTTACCTGCAGCCTCAGCAAGGTAGCCGCTGCCCCTCACCTTACAGCTTTCTGGGCTGGTAGTGGTCACAGGGGATCCTCAGCCCACGATGGGTAAGATCTGTAGATAAACATCCTTGGTCCAGCATCCTTGACTCCTAATGGACAATTCTGGGACATTTTTCTCACTGTCTCTCAGAGAGTCCCTAGTAGGATTGTAGGATTGAGCTCCAGTTGCCCATGGGGTGAGTGTGTATGTGTGTGTGTCTGTGTGTGTGTGAGTGAGAGAGAGAGAGAGAGAGATTCTTAATTACGACACCATACCACCTCCATTTTGTATTAAATAGAATGGAATCTTGACCTTTTTCTGCACTTAATTAGATGCTGCTGTTTGATAACCTCTCACAAAAGTTAGGCAGGCAGTCACCCACATGGCGATGAGAATTCCTCTGAATAGGAAGTCTTCCCATGAACTCACCCTTCATTGGTCTGTGTCCATGCCCTGTCTTACTTCCCCGCTCCCTCACTTGTGATTCCTGGCATCATCTCCCAAATAAAAGACTTTCACCCCAGTTCTTGTCTCAGGGCCTGCATTGAGGGGGCCACAAAGAGAGATGAACTCATGACAATGGCATGACCAAAGTTTACCACCTGGGCTCTCCCTGTTAGCACTAGGTACATGTAGCATGTGAGCTTGGTTCTTCTTTCCTAGTCATTTTCCTGTCTTAACTTTGGGGTGAAGGACAATGTTCATGAGCTAGAATGGCCTAGGAAGAGTCTGGTAAGATTGTTGTGGATGCAGAGGAACAGGGTTGTGGTTGCTGAGCATTGCATACAGTGTTGATCCTTTGCTGCACTCTCAGCATGTGTGGATTCAGATGACTTTTGATGTTCTCTGTAAAGTGGACATCAGTACTGTATCTGTACTGAGTTAGGCAAGGAGGTCCCTGCAAAAATAATTGTAAGGAAATGCTATATTTTAGATTGTTTGAGTTTCCCAATAGAGACGTATCAATCTTTCTTGGGAATACTTTCTCTTTTGCTTTGTGATCAGATTTCCCTGTGCTTGTGGCGAAGCTTACAGATTCGTGAGTTAGCTCTGCAAATGGAGAGTTTGTGTTAGAAGTCAAATCAGTTAAAGCTCTTTGATACAACACATATTCATGGGCAGAATTGCGCAAAGATCCCCTAAACACAGACGGAGAGCTACATTATACCTTTAAGTGGCAGGATCAGCTTTGTGACAAAAACCAAACCAGAAAAGAGAGGGGAAAATAGTCTAAATGTGTTAAGGGAAGTATGCAAAATGGCTGAAAGCTGACAAATGGCAGAGCCAGAACCTGAGTTCTGCTGATTCCAGACATCCTGCCTGATGAACATAAAATTGGAAGGAAAAAAAAGTAAATGAGCTGTGATGAGACCAAGTGGCCCATATGGGCATCAAACTCAACATGATGGCATGACCAGGCTTTTTTACTCTGGCACAAAGAGCTTTTGAGCATTGTTTGATAATATTCCAAAAAGAAAATGATAGAGCCAAATTTCCCAAATGTTCCATATAAAACCAGGAAGTGACTAAAGCATTTGCCCTGATTTCTAAGTGTCTGGATCAGAATCCATTGCCATGTCTTGTTCGTTTAAAGCTTATTGCTGGGGGTTGGGATGCTTAGCCTGGCAGGACTGGTGTCTCCTTGGCTAGACAAAGAAATGAAAATTTGGAACCACGATGTTTCCAATATTTCATTATGAACATTTTCAAACATAAAGTTGAAAGAATTTTATACTAAACAACCATATACCCATAACGTCAAGTCTACAGTTTACATTTGACATTTTGGTATACTTGCTTTATATATATATATCCATACACTTATCACACACACACACACACACACACACACACACACACACACACACACACAATCCCTCCCTCTATATTTCCATCAATCCACCTTATTTTTATGCATTTCAAAGTAAGCAATAGATATTTAACACTCCATCCCCTAAATTTATCTGCACACATTTTGTTAATTAGAATTCAGTATTTGCTTTTGGTTATTTCTTCTTTTGATGAAAACTTACATACTATGAAATCCACAAAGCTTATACGTAACATTTACATTTTGACAAACATATATTGGTGCAAAAGTAATAGCAGTTTTTGACATTAAAAGTAATGGCAAAAACCTCAGTTAATTTTGTGCCAACTGAATACAACTGTGCAACCCAAATCCCTATCAAGATAGAAACTGTCACCATCACCTCAGAAAGTTACTTCTTGGCCATCCCCAGACAATATCTCCCTCACCTCCTAGAGGCCACCAGTGTTCTGATTTTTCTCATCATAGATTCATTTCAAGTTTCATTGGTTCTAGAATTTTATATGAATGAAATCATATGGTATATATATATTTTTTTGTTTGTTTGTTTGATTTCTTTCACTCAACATAAGATTTTCTTTGTTTCTTTTTTTTTTTTTGAAACAGAGTCTCACTCCATCACCCAGGCTGGAGTGCAGTGAGGTGATAACTCACTGCAACGTCTGCCTCCTGGGTTCTAGTGATTCTCGTGCCTCAGCCTTCCAAGCAGCTGGAATTACAGGTGCATACCATCATGCCTGGCAAATTTTTTGCATTTTTATTAGAGACGCGGTTTTGCCATGTTGACTAGGCTGGTCTCGAACTCTTGACCTCAGGTGATCTGCCCACTTCAGCCTCCTGAAGTGCTGAGATTACAGGTGTGAGCCATCACGCCCAACCAGCATAAGATTTTTGAGATTCACTTAGGCTCATATATGAGCAGTTCACTTCTCTTTGTGATTGGGTAATATCCTGTCACCCGGTCACCTATGTATACCATATTTATTATCTACTCTCCTATTGATGGATGTCTGAGTTGATTCCAGCTTTTGATTATAATGAATAAAATTGCTGTAAAAACATTCATGCACAATTCTGTGTATAGACCTGTTTTTCTTTATCTTGGGTAGACAGACCCCTAGCATTAAAAGGGCTGTGTCATGGGGTAGATTCATATTCAGTGTTATAAGAAGTGTCTGCTTCTTTTTCTTAAGTGGTTGACCTTGTTCCCAATAACACATGAGAGCAGTGACTGCTTTGCATCCTCACAAACATTCGCTGTTACTGATCTTGTTAATTTTAGCGATTCTGGTGAGTATGTAGTGGCATCCCATTGTGGATGTAATTTGTGTTACCCTAACTACCCATATATATGCTTATTGACCATTCTGTTATGTTCTGTTCCTCAAAGGAACATTTTGTTCATTTATTGGTTTTGTTTGTTTTCAGCTTGGCTAAAATCAAACTTGCATCCCCCCTGTGACCTGAGATGGGTATCAGCTCCAACAGGGATACCTGGAGACTGCTCACACATGTATGGTTTGGGGGTCGGCTTCGGCAGAGTTTTGGGCAGAATTCACACACAGAAGTTGGGGCTCCCTGTCACTGAGTCTCTCCTATCTGGGTTTTCCCCCTTTACTTCCCAGTAGCTACTGTTGTCATGAACTCTGTTCTCTGTTCTGTGAACCAGCTGTCCCCAACCCTTTTGGCACCAGAGACTGGTTTCGTGGAAGGCAGTGTTTCCACATACTGGGGACAGGGGTAAGGGGATGATAGTTTTGGGATGAAACTGTTCCAGCTCACGTTATCAGGCATTAGTTAGATTCTCATAAGGAACGTGCAACCTAGATCCCTCACGTGTGCAGTTCACAACTGGGTTTGTACTCCTATGAGAATCTAATGCCATTGCTGATCTCATAGGAGATGGAGCTCAGGCAGCAATGCCCGCTTGCCCAAGGCATACCTCCTGCTGTGCGGCCAGGCTCCTAACAGGGCACAGACCAGTATAGGTCCATGGCCTGGGTGTTTGGGTACCCCTGCTGTAAGCCACCAAGTCTGTGGGTTTTCAGTCGGAATGTCAGTTTCCCACCTGGCACTGGTTGGTCCTCTTATCAGGCTGAAAGCCATAAAAATAGGAAATTCACCCAGTATCATGTTCTCCTCCCAAGTGTTCACACCCCTCCAGTCTTTTCATGCATTAGAGTTCGTGCTCCACATTCCCCAGTCTGCTGTTTGTTATGTGTGGTCAAGAGTGTATAGCAGTTTTCTACAGGAGAGTTGGTCAAGCAGGGCTACTCAGCTACACAGAAGTAGTATCTTCTGCACTACCAATTCTGATGGCTTTAGAATATTCCATTGTATGAACACATCATCATTTATTAACCTTGCTTTCTGTTGAAGGTTATTCGTAGTATTTTTATTGTTCTCTGTTAGGATAACTTTGCCTCTGACACAAAGTCAACCTTGCTGTGATACATACTGGATATGGAACTGAAGCAAGGGACAGTTTCTCTGAGCTCAAATTTGCTCATCTGTAAAATGGGAGAATTATAATAACAGGAAATATGTGCTTTAATGAGACTTAAATGGAAACAATACTTACACCAAATGCAAGTAGTAATTTAGTGAAACAATGTATGTAAAGTACCTAGCACACTCTGGCACGTAATTAGCTCAAATTAGAGGCTAGTTTTCTCTTTCTGTAGTTCTTGTTTTTATCGTTATCCTTGCTGCCTTCACTCATAAGTGTATAAATAAAAGATTGGAGAACAAATGGCATATATGCAAATGTGTTCCTTCCTTTTTATAAATAATTATACCATGAGGGTTTTTTATGTCAGCCAAGTGGTTTTTGGGAACATGATTTTAATGACTGTATAATATTCTACTAAAAAGCTAAGTCATTATGTATTTGGGTGATCCATGGTGTCTGAAAATAATAAGAAGTTACATATCTAACTTATATAAATTTCTCTGGGGAAACAAATCATTAAAAACAAGTTTATTTCTAATTTCAGCCTAATACTTAGATAATGTTAACTGGATAAAGTTGAGTAGCACATTTCAGAAGCTAGAATCCTTTTTTAAAGTACCTTCATATTTGGACTAATAAAAATGATATATCTGTCTCGTCCCTTTTTAAAGAAATTGAAATGCTTCATCAACTTTATTTTATTAGGCTCCCCACAGCAATCTTGTGGCATGGGTGAAGGTCAAGGAGGTTTTGCCTTTTGCAGATGAGAGTAACGCGTGCTTTGATGATAAAGTGTTTTTTCTCTCTCAGTTCATCCATGTTGGGAAAGAGCCCTTCATCTCATTCTTCAGGTTTCTCTATCTTGGAGGTGGTTCAGGGCAACTACGATTCTCAAATTGGCGATGACAGCCAGCTGTTTGGCCCGGATTTGCTGAGACTAGGAATTCAAACTCAGGAACATTTAGACACCTGTGTATGAAAAGCATAAAGAGAAAATTTGTTTTCTCTCATGTTCACTCTCATGCCAAGTATTTATTCAACAATTCAATGAATAATGTTAGGGATTCCAAATACATTCTATCCTCCTCCTCCTGCATCTGCCTGACCTTCTTGGGAGCCAGCTGTTCCACTGAACACTTTGTATGCACTCGGACTATCTAATGCAATCTTTGAGATAGATGTGTGAAATATACTGTTATTAGCTCCATTTTAAAAATGAGGACACTAAGATTCAGAGAGTTTAAGCAACCGGCCCAGTGTCCAGAGCTACTATATTAGCTGAGAGTCTCGTGCTATTATATCAGAAAACTCTGCTTGTGTCTTACAGTCTTGATTAGAAACAAGTATACCCCTCAGAACGTAGAGACGGCAATGGGAGTGGCTTTCTTCTAACACACAAGAAAGATTATCATGTGAATAGTATGGTAATCTTGGGAGAAAGTTAGTGGGTTTTTAGTCCTTGTTAGTAAGGACTTTTGGGCAAGATAGAATCTTTTAACTTTAAAAAGTTTGATTCAAATCAATCTAACCATTAAATATTATTTATTGAGCTCCTACTATGTTCAACCACAGTAGAATACCCAAGGGACATACTTGTGAATGGGATAGACATGGTCTGTATTTCAGAGCCCTACTAATATACAAGTAAAGACAGGCATTGAACACAGGGTCACAGCTTTGCTAATAGGGGTGTAAGAGCAGGGTCATCCAATCTAGACCAAAGATCATATTTCTGGAGTTTGGGAAAAGGGTTATAAGCTTGCTTTTAAATACACAGAGTGTGCCATTTCAGAGAATACCAATTTCTCTCTTAGCTTGGGCTGCTATAACAATACCGGTGACTGGGTAGTATGAAAAAGCAAACATTTATTTCTCACAGTTCTGGAGACCAGAAGTTTGAAGTCAGGTACCAGCAGGGTAGGATTTTTGTGAGCGCCATCCTCTTGGTTCACAGACAGCTGCCTTTTCATTGTAAACTCACATAGTAGAGAGAAAAAGAGAGAGAGAGAGCACGCAAGGGTCATCTCCTCAGAAAGGTACTAATCCCGCCGTTGGGTTTTATCCTCATCACCTCGTCACCTCATCTAAACCTTATTACCTCTTAAAGACCCAATCCCCAAATGTTATCACATTGGGCTTTGGGGCTTCAACACACTAATTTGGAGGGGGACACAAAAGTTCAGCTTATAGCGTTCTACTCTGCCCCCTCCCCACAAATTTATGTCTTTCTCACATGCAAAATATATTCATTCCATCTCAACAGCCCCAGAAGTCTTAATTCATTCCAGTATCAATTCTCCAAACAAGCTAGTATAGGAGATGAACATTTTACAGATTCAGAAAGAATCTGGAATCCCTGCCTGTAATCCCAACATTTTGGGAGGCTGAGGCAGGTGGATCACTTGAGGTCAGGAGTTTGAGACCAGCCTGGCCAGTATGGTGGAACTCTGTATCTACTAAAAAAAAAAAAAAAAAATTATCCAGATATGGTGCTGGGTGCCTGTAACCCCAGCTATTTGGGAGGCTGAGGCAGGAGAATAGGAGAATCACTTGAACTCAGAAGGCGAAGGTTGCAGTGAGCTGAGATGATTGTGCCACTGTATTCCAGCCTGGGTGACAAGAACAAGAACAAAAACCACCAGAAAAATCTCACTAAACTGGAACAATGGACAAAAACCACAAAGAGGAAATTTCAGCTCTAAGGTTAGGTTGTAGAAATAAGTACAGAATGAAGAGATTTGGTATAAGGACAACCTACGTGGAAAAAATGAGAAAAAGTTTCTCAACCACAGAGTCAATATTAATTAGCAAAGCATTTGGTGCTGCTGTTTCAACAGCAACAATGAATTCACACATTTGTTTTTCAAGGCATGCAAAGGGAAAAATGTTTTATGTCTGTTGCCAGACAGTATGTTTTAAACAGTGTCTCCCCTTTCAAGAGACTTTTCTAGTAAGAATTTTTTAATAGAGAAGTAATAACTTTGAGAGCAATGTAACTTGATCATGAATCAGAATGATTCAGAACCATAAAAGAAGCTGATACTCTTTCATGTTCTCTAAATATCTTCACTAAATGTAAAGTAATTGGACAATGATAAGAATTGAGACTCTCCCATGGCAAAAGTAATACCAATCATGTGTTGTATAGGATACGCGGTTTTAAATACAGCATCTTACTTGATTCTCAAAATACTCTTGGGAGAAGAGCCCAAATGGTGTTTTTATGTGTAGTCACTATATGTCCACCTGTTTCAGTAAAGCATTAGGACAATTTACATAACTCCATACTGTACAGTATAAACAAGGCTGTGTTGAAATCTGAAAGAGAAGACAATAAGAATGGGAGAGCTATAAAGAAGGCAAAACAAGAGAACATAATTCCAATCTGTATAGTCCCACGTGTTTGCTGGAGGAGGAACAAAATCCTTGCCCCCATGTTATGCATATGGAAATTGAGATTTGGTGAGATTACTGACATGCCCAGTATCACAGAGCTAGTGAGTAACAGAACCCAAAATACATCAGCCCCACTGAAATTCTGTTGTTTTCTCTACTACTCTATGCTGCCTTCCAATAACATGAAATATGGAATTTGTATTGGAAAAGATGCCAACTTGCAGAGAAACTCGATAAAACTATAGTTGGAAGTGTCTTTTCAATATGAGCCTCTAGCTATAAATGGATGAGACTTCCACTCCCCCAATGCTTAGAACTTTCTTAATCTTAGCAGTTCACTAGTTGTTTAACATGCCTAATATTAATCATCTGGTCAGGAAGCTAAGTATAATGAAGGACATCAGGCTATTATAACACTCGTTTGCCTATCCCAAGTTACGTTTTATTAGGTTGAGTTGTCAACATTAAATCATCAAGAAAGATGGCTCCAGGTAAGTCTCACTATCTCATTAATAACCCTTTACCAATTGCAGCTCTTTAGAGACCAGACATTTTCAACGAGTTTAGAAAGCTGCTATGGACCCATCATAATTTTTATTACACTTCTTGGCTGCACCAACTGCCAGAAGAGGCTGTCCTAAAATCCTAATGTGGCAAAAACGAATTTTAAGAAGTCAATTTGGATTCCATAGATAGCGTTTTTCATACCCCAAAAATTGCTTATTTTTGGCTTTGAACTGATGATCACGGAAACAAAAGATTGGAGCCAATTACTAGCTGGGGAAAAGGAGTGTGACCGGGGCAAATTTAGCAAGGGGTAGTCAAGGGAGGGATCTATGCCACGGAAAAAGTTTGTTTTGACGTGGAATGTCAGGAGCTTTTATTTGTCTCTTCTGTCATCTTACTTTTGTTTCTATCCGGAAGTATTCACCTTCCCTTTGAGGTTTACGTGCCCTTAGCAGCTGAATTATTGTGTGACCTCCTATTGTCAGAGCATCTTTGCGGAGGAGAACCCATCACCTGCCTTTAGAAAGTAGTTGTCCTTTGAACTTTCAGTACTATGGGGAAAAATGTACTTATTTACTCAATCATGGAGTGTGTGTCAGTTAGACACGCATTTGGCTGCATGTATGTGACACATCTGATTTAAAATAGCTTAAGCGGCCAGGTGCAGTAGGTGACACCTGTAAACCCAACACTCTGGGAGGCCGAGGTGGGTGGATCACCTGAGGTCAGGAGTTCGAGACTGCCCTGGCCAACATGGTGAAAACCTGTCTCTACTAAAAATACAAAAAATTAGCTGGGTGTGTTGGCAGGCACCTGTAATCCCAGCTACTTGGGAGGCTGAGGCAGGAGAATTGCTTGAACCCGGGAGAAGGAGGTTGCAGTGAGCCTAGACTGCACCACTACACTCCAGCCTGGGCAACAAGCACAAAAATAAAAAATAAAATAGCTTAATTAAGTAGAGGTGTTTTTCTTGCTTACAAGAAGTCCCCATGTAGGTAATGCTGGGGTTGGTTCAGCTGTTCAACAGTGCTATGAGAAATTCAGGTTATTACTCTACTTCGTCTTAGCATCCTTAATTGTCTGGCTTTATTCCTCAAAGTTTTCCCCTTGTATTAGTCTGTTTTCATGCTGTTGATAAAGACATACCCAAGGCTGGGAAGAAAAAGAGGCTTAATTGGACTTACTGTTCCACATGGCTGGAGAGGCCTCAGAATCACAGTGGGAGGTAAAAGGCACTTCTTATATGGCAGCAGCAAGAGAAAATGAGGAAGAAGCAAAAGCAGAAACCCCAGATAAACCCGTCAGATGTTGTGAGACTTATTTACTATCATGAGAATAGCACAGGAAAGACCTGCCTCCATGATTCAATTACCTCTCCTGGGTCCCTCCCATAACACATGGGAATTATGGGAGATATAATTCAAGTTGAGATTTGGGTGGGGATACAGTCAAACCATATCACCCCTCATGGTTTGGAGGATGGCTAATGCATGTCCAGCTATTGTGTCAGCAAGACTGGGAGAATGCAGAGACTGAGCGAGCCAGCCAGCCATATGTGTCCTCTTCGGAATAAGAAAGTCTTACCAGAAACCACCAGAAGTCTATAGTTTATCTCTCATAGGCCAGGACTGTGTCACCACACAGCTTTGCTTAGGTGCAAAGGAAGCTGACACAGCAAGCATTTGGCTTAAACAAAATACAAGTTCTATAACAAGAAGTGGAGAAATAAATGTTAGGGAGATAAGCAACCACATCACTATGAGTTATATAGTCAAATACATATATTTGTGAAATGTTATTTGCTTGCTTACGGAACTTCTCAGAGGTCTCAATATGCTAGGACACATTGAGGCTCTCAACAGGGGGATAGTCATTATATTTGGCATTTTGCTAAAGTAAACACAGTGCCCTTAATTTATTCTTTAGAATACCTATTAATTCAGAAGTGTTCCAAATGGCGTTATGAAATGCTTTGTTAGTCCCAGCTCACGTCCTTTGCTGGGAGAATTCAGCATATTTGTCTCAAATCAGCACATACTTCTACATCTAAGGCAGGTGTCTGGCTGCTCCAGTTGAGAATAAAGCAAGGCACCAGGGTCTTTGCATGTCTCCATGATGAAAAGATGGTGGCCTAAGTGCAAAATGGTTAAGGAAATACCAATCTCAGATACCAGGTCACTGGTATTTTCAAGTTCACCATAGGCTTAAGCCAAAATTAAAAGAGAGGTTTTCTCAGACATAGTCTTGAGACTACAAAACAGTCTAAACATTTCTCCAAGCAAACTCCGAGAAAAATATTAAGCCTAGACGATGTAGAGCGTTAGTATCTAGGGAATGTAGTATTTAAATTCCAGATCCACCATTTATAAGCTGTGTGATCTTGTGTAAAATACTCTGAGACTTAGTTTTCTAGTCTGTAAAATGGGATAATTCCTTCCACTGAAGCTATAATTAAGAATCAGTGAGATGGTGATGGTTGTAAATGAGATAATGGTGGTTGTAAAATGTTTATTATAACACAGGGGAACTGTTTTTGTCCCAATCCTTTGTCAAGGGTTGAGTCAAGCTGAATCCCTATCTTTGTCAAGTCCAAATTGGATTCCCCATTTCTCAAGGTCTTGTATAGCTTAATTTATAACTTTCAAAGCAAGATATTTTGACATTGCTGTTTTGACCTTGACATTTAAACCATGCTTTGAAATTAAGTTTTGTGTCTTTACCTTACCAATAGCATTTGCTCCAAGAAATAAGTGACCACCACCAGTCTTGAATTCAATTCTTAATATTGCTGCTAAGAATAATGCACACAAAATAAAACAGGCAATGGCAAAAACTGGGCATAGTAAAATTTGTTGAAGACAGGAAATTGGCTAAAATATTAAATATTGCTGGCATCATGAAAAAACACAAAAATATCCTATGAAAAATTAGACTTGGCAGAAACAATGAGAACAAAATAAAATTACAATGGCCAAAACTACATGGAAGAGATGTTATTATTGACTAGAAATCAATGCAAATATAAAAACGTCTGGTCAAAAATACCCAACATCAAGCGTGGACTTGGTGAGATAAGCCTACCAAAGAAAAATCCACGAGTCAGGAGTTACCACTGGTAAAATTTGGCATGGCAAAAAACAATCAATGAACCAAATAGTTGACATAAAATGTATATACAGCACAGTTAATCCTGATGAAGATAATTCTACCAAAGTAAAATTGATTTTATTAATTTCAAGTTGTTTATGCTATGTAGGAAACTGATCAGTGACTTAATTTTACTTGATAAAGTTTACTGTGAGAAATATTGGATGAAACATGTTGAAAAAAGTGACTCATTTTATTGCTCTGAAATATACATAAAAAGCTAGTGAGGTCCAAATAATAGGATTAAAACATCCTATCCTCATTTTAAGTGTACGGTGTTTAGCACCACAGCATTAACAAGTTCATGTTATTTATTAATGTTCTCATGCTTTCACTGAATTTTTAAACCTAAGAATGTTTATTTTCAAACACTTGAATCCATTTATTACTGAATATAAAATGGGTGCTAATTAGAAATGGGTCATATCTATGCCCTGTGGGTTGTCTAGCAAGATGATTTCATAATGGTCGTAATAAGGGCAGCAAGAGAAGAAAATAGTATGGCCATTGCCTTTACTGAGCACTCACTTTGGAACAGGCCTCGTGCTTGGGACTGCCTCGATTCGGGTGCAGCCCTCAGCTGCTATGTTTGGATATGGTAGAAGCATTAGGTTGGTGCAAAAAGCAGTTGCAGTTCTGCCATTGAAAGTTACAGCAGGCCGGGCGCGGTGGCTCAAGCCTGTAATCCCAGCACTTTGGGAGGCCGAGGCGGGTGGATCACGAGGTCAAGAGATCGAGACCATCCTGGTCAACATGGTGAAACCCCGTCTCTACTAAAAATACAAAAAAATCAGCTGGGCATGGTGGCGCGTGCCTGTAGTCCTGGCTACTCAGGAGGCTGAGGCAGGAGAATTGCCTGAACCCGGGAGGCGGAGGTTGCGGTGAGCCGAGATCGCGCCATTGCACTCCAGCCTGGGTAACAAGAGCAAAACTCCATCTCAAAAAAAAAAAAAAAAAAAGAAAGTTACGGCAAATGATTAGAAACATTCAGAGTATTTAGAAATTACCTGCTGTTCTGACTCTGTCTTAATTCAGATGTGCACTCATCTTCTGGCTCATGACAACAAGAGCCTTCAAAATTCCTACATCTTTAGTTTGTGTTGACACATTGCAGATTGAACTCTGATATGTCATTTCCTTATGCTGAGGATGTCTTGTTGAGTTTCATGGGTTTTGTGCTTCCTTGGTGCCTTATTAGGCTTATAACTCACAGAGCTATGACTTTAAATGTCAGGGTTGTCACCATAACAATGGAGCAAAAAGCAAGTTGTTGACATTCTTTGGATGCAATTTGCAATCCCCTATAGCTTCTTTTAACATTTTTGTGTTTCCAGCTGAACTTACCCACCGAACCACAGAACCACAAAGCCCATAGTTTTAGTTACATATTTGCTGCTGTAGGATCAGTAGCCCCTATGTTCAAAAGCTGTTTCTGATACAACCTTGGGCAAGCTGGTTCAATCTCTGTGCCTGGGCCCCTGTCCTATAAAGTCAAGGTAATATTACCCTTCATAAGATTGTTGTGAGAATAAAGTATTTGTATTATTCATATAATCAAAACTTTTCCAAAAATATGGGATTTCTTACAAGGCTTAACATGTTTCTTTACTTTTTTTTAATACTTAAAATTTTTATTGAGGCAACATACTATGGATGTGTTTATTATAAGTATACATTTTAAATTATTTCTAAATAACCAGAGTGGGTAACATTAAAATCCTAATAGTAGTTGAATTTGGAAATCACTTTTAACATTTGACCTATTTTTATAATTTTTTAAAATTTATTTTATATATATATATATATATATATATATATTATTGCATTTTAGGTTCTGGGGTACATGTAAAGAACATGCAGGATTGTTGCATAGGTACATAAATGGCAATGTGGTTTGCTGCCTCCATCCCCATCACCTATATCTGGCATTTCTCCCCATGTTACCCTCCCCAACTCCCCACCCCCCACTGTCCCTCCCCTAGTCCCCCTCTATAGACCTCAGTGTGTAATGCTCCCCTCCCTGTGACCATGTGTTCTCATTGTTCAACACCCACCAATGAGTGAGAACATGTGGTGCTTGATTCTCTGTTCCTGTATCAGTTTGCTGAGAATTATGGTTTCTAGGTTCATCCATGTCCCTGTAAAGGACATGAACTCATCATTTCTTATGGCTGCATAGTATTCCATGGTGTATATGTGCCACATTTTCCCTGTCCAGTCTATCATTGATGGGCATTTGGGTTGGTTCCAAGTCTTTGCAATTGTAAACAGTGCTACAATGAACATAACGTGTGTATGTGTCCTTCTAATAGAACGATTTATAATCCTTTGAATATATGCCCAGTAATGGGATTGCCGGCTCAAATGGAATTTCTATTTCTTGGTCCTTGAGGAATCGCCAGACTGTTTTCCACAGTGGTTGAACTAATTTACACTAATCATGGGTATTGGCCTGAACAGTGTAAAAGTGTTCCTATTTCTCCGTGTCCTCTCCGGCATCTGTTGTCTCCAGATTTTTTAATGATTGCCATTCTAATTGGCGTGAGATGGTTATCTCCATGTAGTTTTGATTTGCATTTGTCTAATGACCAGTGATGACGAGCATTTTTTCATATGTTTGTTGGCCTCAGATATGTCTTCTTTTGCAGTGTCTGTTCATATCCTTTGCCCACTTTTGAATGGGTTTCTTTGCTTTTTTCTTCTAAATCTGTTTTAGTTCTTTGTAGATTTTGGATATAAGTCCTTTGTCATATGGGTTGATTGCAAAAAATTTTTCCCCATTCTGTTGGTTGCCAGTTCACTCTAGTGATTGTTTCTTTTGCTGTGCAGAAGCTCTGGAATTTAATTAGGTCCCATTTATTTTGGTTTTTGTTGCCAGTGCTTTTGGTGTTTTAGTCATGAAGTCCTTGCCTATGCCTATATGCTGAATGGTTTTGCCTAGGTTTTCTTCTAAGTTTTTTATAGTGTTAGGTCTTATGTTTAAGTCTTTAATTCATTTGGAGTTAATTTTAGTGTAAGTTGTCAGGAAGGGGTCCAGTTTCTGCTTTATGCACGTGGCTAGCCAGTTCTCCCAATACCATTTATTAAACAGGGGATCCTTTCCCCTTGCTTGTTTTTGTCAAATATCAGATGGCTGTAGATGCGTGGCATTACTTCTGAGGCCTCTGTTCTGTTCCATTGGTCTGTATCTCTGTTTTGGTACCAGTACCATGCTGTTTTGATTACTGTAGCCTTGTAGTATAGTTTGAAGTCAGGTAGCATGCCTCCAGCTTTGTTCTTTTTGCTTATGATTGTCTTGGCTATGTGGGCCCTCTTTTGGTTTCATATGAAGTTTAAGGTGGTTTTGTCCAATTCTGTGAAGAGGCTTATTGGTAGCTTGATGGGGATAGCGTTGAATCTATAAATTACTTTGGGCAGTATGGCCATTTTCACGATATTAATTCTTCCTAACCATGAGCATGGAATGTTTCTCCATCTGTTTGTATCCTCTCTTATTTTGTTGAGCAGTGGTTTGTAGTTCTCCTTGGTCCTTTACATCCTTTGTTAGTTGTATACATAGGAATTTTATTCTCTTTGTAGCAATTGTAAATGGCAGTTCATTCTGAATTTGGCTCTCTTTAAGTCTGTTATTGGTGTATAGGAATGCTTGTGATTTCTGCACATTGATTTTGTATCCTGAGACTTTGCTGAAATTGCTTATCAGTTTAAGGAGATTTTGGGCTGAGACGATAGGGTCTTCTAAATATACAATCATGTCATCTGCAAATAGAGACAATTTGACTTCCTCCTTTCCTAATTGAATACCCTTTGTTTCTTTTTCTTGCCTGATTGCCCTGGCTAGAACTCCCAATACTATTTTGAATAGGAGTGGTGAGAGAGGGCCTCCTTGTCTAGTGCCAGATTTCAAAGGGAATGCTTCCTGTTTTTGCCCATTCAGTATGATATTGGCTGTGGGTTTGTCATAAATAGCTTTTATAATTTTGAGATACATTCTGTTGATACCTAGTTTATTAAGAGTTTTTAGCATAAAGGGCTGTTGAAATTTATCAAAGGCCTTTTCTGCATCTATTGAGATGATCATGTGGTTTTTGTCTTTGGTTCTGTTTATGTGGTGAATTACATTTATACACTTGTGTATGTTGAACAAGCTTTGCATCCCCGGGATGAAGCCTACTTGATCGTGATGGACAACTTTTTTGATGTGCTGTTGCAATCGGATTGCCACTATTTTGTTGAAGATTTTTATATCTATGTTCATCATGGTTATTGACCTGAAGTTTTCTTTTCTTGTTGAGTCTCTGCCAGGTTTTGGTATCAGGATGATGTTGGTCTCATAAAAATATTTGAGGAGGATTCCCTCTTTTTGGATTGTTTGGAATAGTTTCAGAAGGAGTGGTACCAATTCCTCTTTGTATGTCTGGTAGAATTCGGCTGTGAACCCATCTGGACCTGGGCTTTTTTTGGTTGGTAGGCTATTAATTGCTGCCTCAAATTCAGCCTCTGTTTTTGGTCTATTGAGGGATTCGACTTCTTCCTGTTTTAGGCTTGGGAAGGTGTAAGTGTCCAGGAATTTATCCATTTCTTCCAGGTTTACTGGTTTATGTGCATAGAGTTGTTTGTACTGATCTCTGATGGTGGTTTGTATTTCTGTGGAATCTGTGGTGATATCCCCTTTATCATTTTTTATTGCATTTTTTTGATTCTTCTCTCTTTTCTTTTTTATTAATCTGGCTAGTGGTCTGTCTATTTCATTGATCTTTTCAAAAAACCGACTCCTGGTTTTATTGATTTTTTTGAAGAGTTTTTTGTGTCTCCTTCAGTTCTGCTCTGATCTTAGTTATTTCTTGTCTTCTGCTAGCTTTTGAGTTTTTTTGATCTTGCTCCTCTAGCTCTTTCAATTTTGATGATAGGGTGTCGATTTTAGATCTTTCCTTGCTTCTGATGTGGGCATTTATTGCTATATATTTTCCTATGGACACTGCTTTAAATGTGTCCCAGAGATTCTGGTATGTTGTGTCTTCGCTCTCGTTGGTTTCTAAGAACATCTTTATTTCTGCCTTCATTTCATTGTTTATCTAGTCAACATTCAAGAGCCAGTTGTTTAGTTTCCATGAAGCTGTGCAGTTCTGAGTTAGTTTCTGAATTCTGAGTTCTAACTTGATTGCACTGTGGTCTGAGAGACTGTTTGTTATGATTTCTGTTCTTTTGCATTTGCTGAAGAGTGCTTTACTTCCAATTATGTGGTCAGTTTTAGAGTAGGTGTGATTGGTTCTGCAAAGAATGTATATTCTGTGGATTTGGGGTGGAGAATTCTGTAAATGTCTATTAGGTTTGCTTGGTCCAGGTCTGAGTTCAAGTCCTGAATATCCTTGTTAATTTTCTGTCTCGTTGATCTGTCTAGTATTGACAGTGGAGTGTTAAAGTCTCCCACTATTATTGTGTGGTGGTCTGTGTCTCTTTTTAGGTCATTAAGAACTTGCTTTATGTATCTGGGTGCTCCTGCATTAGGCACATATATATTTGGGATCGTCAGCTCTTCTTGTTGCATTGATCCTTTTACCATTATGTAATGCCCTTCTTTGTCTCTTTTGATCATTGTTGGTTTAAAGTCTATTTTATCAGAGACTAGGGTTGCAACTCCTGCTTTTTTTTTGCTCTCCATTTGCTTGGTAGATCTTCCTCCATGCCTTTATTTTGACCCTCTGTGTATCCTTGCATTTGAGATGGGTTTCCTGGATACAGCACGCTGATGGATTTTGACTTTTTATCCAATTTGCCATTCTGTGTCTTTTGATTGGGGCATTTAGCCCATTTACATTTAAGGTTAATATTATGTGTGAATTTGATCTTGCCATTTTGATGATAGGTGGCTGTTTTGCCCATTAGTTGATGCAGTTTCTTCATTGTGTCGATGCTCTTTACCATTTGGTATGTTTTTAGAGTGGCTGGTACTGGTTGTTCCTTTCTATGTTTAGTGCTTCTTTCAGGAGCTCTTGTAAAGCAGGTCTGGTGATGATGAACTCTCTGAGCAGTTGCTTGTTCATAAAGGATTTTATTTCTCCTTCACTTATGAAGCTTAGTTTGGCTGGAGATGAAATTCTAGGTTGAAAGTTCTTTTCTTTAAGGATGTTGATTATTGGCCCCCACTCTCTTCTGACTTGTAGGGTTTCTGCTGAGAGGTCCGCTGTGAGTCTGATGGGCTCCGCTTTGTGGGTAACCCGACCTTTCTCTCTGGCTGCCCTTAGCTTTTTTTCCCTCATTGCAACCCTGGTGAATCTGACAATTATGTGCCTTGGTGTGCACTTCTTGAGGAATATCTTTGTGGTGTTCTCTGTATTTCCTGGACTCGAATGTTGGCCTACCTTCCTAGGTTGGGGAAGTTCTCCTGGATAATATCTTGAAGAGTGTTTCCAGCTAGGATTCATTCTCTCTGTCACATTCAGGTACACCTATCAAATGGAGATTAAGTCTTTTCACATAATCCCATATTTCTTGGAGGCTTTGTTCATTTCTTTTTACTCTTTTTTTTCTCTAATCTTGCCTTCTCATTTTATTTCATTGAGTTGATCTTCAGTCTCTGATATCCTTTCTTCTGCTTGGTTGATTTGGCTATTGAAACTTGTGTATGCTTCATGAAGTTCTCGTGTTATGTTTTTCAGCTCCATCAAGTCATTTATATTCCTCTCTAAGCTGTTTATTCTTGTTAGCATTTCGTCAAACCTTTTCAAGATTCTTAGTTTCTTTACATTGGGTTAGAACATTATTACCCACTTTCTGGAGCCTGTTTCTGTCAATTCATCAGACTCATTCTCCATTCAGCCTTGTTTCCTTGCTGGTGAGGAGTTGTGACCCCTTAGAGGAGGAGAGGCATTCTAGTTTTGGGTATTTTCATCTTTTTTGCACTGGTTTCTTCCAATCTTTGTGCATTTATCTACCCGCAGTCTTTGCAGTTGGTGACTTTCAGATGGAGTCTCTGGGTGGACGTCCTTTTTGTTGCTGATGAAGTTATTTCTTTCTGTTTCTTAGTCTTCCCTCTAACAGTCAGGCCCCCCTGCTGTAGAACTGCTGGAGGTCCACTCCAGACCCTGCTTGCCTGAGGATCACCTGCAGCGGTTGCAGAACAGTAAGGGTTGCTTCCAGTTTCTTCTTCTGTTATCTTTGTCCCAGAAGGATACCTGCCAGATGTCAGCCTGAGCTGTCCTTTATGAGGTATCTCTTTGGTTATATGGGGGTTGGGGAGCTATTTGAGGAGACTGTCCCTTATAGGAGCTCAAGTGCTGAGCTGTGAGCTCTGTTGTTCTGTTCAGAGCTGCTGGGCAGGTACGTTTAAGTCTGCTGCAGCAGAACTCATAACTGCCTTTTTTTTCCCCAGGTGCCCTGTCCCGGGAAGGTGGGGCTTTATTTATAAGTTCCTGTCATTCTTCTGCCTTTGTTCAAAGATGCCCTGCCCAGCAAGGAGGTAGCCTAGTCACAGTCTGCCAGCAGAGGCATTGCTGAGCTGCCATGGGCTCTGCACAGCTGCTCTGTGAACTTACTTGCAGTTTTGTTTATAGGGGTATACTTAGAAATATCTTGGTAATGGCCGTCTGCTTCAGTAATGGTGGACTGTCTCTGTAATGGCAGACTGCCTCAGTAATGGCAGACTACCTTGGTAGTGGCAGACTGCCTTGGCAGTGGTGGGCTGCCTCGGTAACAGTGGATGCCCTTCCCCCCCACAGAGCTGGACTGTCCTGGGTCCAGCTGTACTTGCTGTGAAACTCTCAGTCCAGAGCGTTTCAGATTGCTGGTCTTTGTGGGGATGGGACCAGAGGAGCCAGATCACCTGGCTCCCTGTTTCAGCCCGCTTTTTATCAGTTGAACGGGCGACTCTGTCTCTCAAGCATTCCAGTCGCCCTTTGAACGGGCACCCAGATTTGTGTGAGTTTTTGTGCAGGGACCTGCTGTGCCAGCTGAAACAGCCACACTGGAGATTTGTGATGCTTTTCCACCCAGGAATCTCCTGGTGTGTGGGCAGTTAAAATTGGTTTAGAACTGTAGCAATCACTCACTCTCTGCGTTTTTGCTGGGAACTGCAATCCAGAGCTGTTCCTATTCAGCCATCTTGGATCCTCTCTTATCAGCTTAACATGTTTCAATCTCTCTGTTTGTGTTCATCTGATATTTTATAATTTTGTAGAATAGAAAATACTTCAAGCAAAAAACATGAGCTTTATGGCAATTTTTTTGCCAGTATTTAGAAGCTGGTGATTAGTAAATACTAATATGTATTTATTAATTTAGAGAAGAGATTATTCAGCAACCACCACAGGCTAGATACAGCTCACTACCTTTTTTATCCATATAGCTTCAGTAGACTGTAAACATGGCCATTCATTAATATATTATCAATAGATTTTTTTGATACAAGAGCAGAGGTGAATAGTTGTAATAGAAGCAGTATAGCTTATAATGCCTAAAATGTTTACTACTGTATCTGGTTCTTTGAAGACAAAATTTACAGACTCCTGGAGCAGAGTTTTATCAATTGCTTTCCATGTCTATGGATTTAGATATAAGTGTATATTTTGTTAAATATTACAGCAGACTGTGAGGCAGGTATTTTATGGACATATAGACTCAGATTCACAGGTAATAAATGGCAGAATCAAGGATGAATTCTAGCCCACTAACATCACATCCCAATCTGATCATTAGTGTATAACCTTTTGGTCCTTCGTAGATTTTACTTTACAAAGGTATTTTACATTGTATAATTAATGTCATGGCCATGTTGTTTAATCATCACTCAGCATACACCTATTGTGTGGCAGGTGCTGTGTTCTCCATTAGGGCACGATAGTGAACGAAAGACTTGCTGTCATCAGAGAACTTGCATTCTGGGCTTTCATGCATCTGGCTTGCAGGCACCAGGGATCTGGGTGACACTCATCCCTTCCATCACTTGGTTCACCAGTGGGACCAGATAGGGCACTGAGTCCTGCAGTTTCAGCAGTGAACCACAGGGCTTGGTGCCTGCTCTGAGGTGGGGAACAGGGTTCACAGTCTAGTGGAAAATTGCCTTTAGGGGGCACTCTTGGTTTCTAGAACCTGATACAGATGAGAGATGTAATGAAATCGAGTCTGAATGTTTATTTGCCATACCGTTCTATCTCATGACTTTGCTGTAAGGGGTACGAGTAGGAAACGGGATCTAAGTAAACATAGAGTCCAAAGGTTTCAGGACTTACAGGGTTGAGTAAATCTCAGATTTTCATGTACATACAGATCACCTGTGGATCCTGTAAAGGTGTGGTTTCTGATTTCAAATGTCTGGGATAGGGACTTAGGACTCAGCATTTATAACCAGCTCCCCGGAGGTACTCTGAGGATTATACTTTGCATAGCAAGAAATTAGAGAACAGTCTAGGAGACTCAGATCCCACACATTTGATGCTAGAATCATGGAATGTGGGTAGGTTCTCAAACCTAAAAGTCAGGGCTTGGGCATAGAGTAAAACTGTGATCACCTCATGTAGACTTGAGGCTTTGGCTGGTAGTCATCCCCCCCCCACAAAAAGCTACAGCTTTCTCTTACCCCAGTTCCCAGTTTCCACTTCTTTCCAACTAGCTCCCACTTTTTCTCAATTTCAGGCTCTTACGTGCCTCTAGCTCAGTCCACAGCATGTTGCGTGGTTCAGACTATCCCAGTCAGGCCCCTAGTAGAGATGCTAAAACATTCGTTTGTCTATGCTCAAGTACAAATGAGAAACGGTGGCAGCATTCCTAGCACAGACTCTTGACTCTCAATAATCTCTCTGATCGACTCCCGAGTCTTCCCAGATTGTCTGCTCAGACTGCACAAGCTGGTGATTAAAGTTTAAAACAACA
The DNA here is from genome assembly GCF_009761245.1 of Sapajus apella. Classification (NCBI taxonomy): domain Eukaryota; kingdom Metazoa; phylum Chordata; class Mammalia; order Primates; family Cebidae; genus Sapajus; species Sapajus apella. Next base: position 26,471,267 of record NW_022436955.1, read on the forward strand.
ATTAGACCTGGATTTTCAAAGCAAATTCGGTTTCTAGACCAGATTTGAGCGTTCATTACAATACAGACTAATAAAAACAAATTTGGAAACATATGCTTTTTATGCTTTTGTGTTGTAAATCTGTAACAGCATTAAAATGATTTTGAAGATAAGAGTCATGTGTGATCCCCCAGCAAAATACTGTGTGGATATTCTTTTCTGTTTCTCATTCAAGTATATTGCGTATTTATATAAACATAATATGTATACATACAACTTTGTACTGTAATTTTTCTACTTATTAGGTAATGAACATTTTCTATGTTGCTACATGATCTTTGTAAATATTATTTTCAAAGACTGCACAATGTTTCATCTAGTTGGCAAGCCACAATGTTTGTAAATATAAAACATGTCTCCCTTGGGAAATATTTTAGTGATTTCCTTCTTACTTTCTCTCTTTTTTTCTTTCTTCCTTCTTTCCTTCCTTTCTTTTCTCCTTCTCCTCCTCTTTGCTTTCCCCCCATTCCATTTTTCTCCACCTTCTTCTGCTATCAGAAAAAAAAAGTTCCAAGAACATTTGGTAACCCTCCGCTTTACTTTGAATTATTTCCTAGAATAAATCCTCAGTCAGTAGGAGAAGGAATTTTTTTTCCCATTTGATATAGTTTGAGAAGCCCAACTACCAAATCATTATGCGTTGTCATTCTTTATGAAAATCTCAAAGGATGACTCCCTAAATACATTTTATGTCTACAGGGCAACTGGGTAATTCTGACATTAATTTCAGTTCCTTACAACTGCCTTCATTCCTCAGGGCTGGGGCACTGAAATGAGCTCCAACTGGAAACTAAGTCAGCTGAAGCCACTAAGTCATGGGCTGGTCTTACACAAATTATTTTCTGTTTCTGTAAACATACCATTTATATATTAATATCTCATCACATATGGTTGTAGAGAAAAATATATCCACTAGGGTACTTGATTCATAAGGGAAATCTGTTTGTTCGCTGCATACTCTATCCGCAGCATCTCCTATAGCAGTTCCTGGCACGTGGTGGGCGTATAATAACTCTTTGTTTCATGATTCACTTTTTGAAAGATCTAGAAAAAGAAATCTTTACTCCAAAGGGTTTGGAGCAGTGATTCATAAGTATTTTAAGAATAAATGTATCCCTCACACCTGTGTGCCTATAAATATAATTTCACAATAAATCTGGTAAGTTCAGAGAATCTAAAATTTTTTATCCATGTATACCAGGCAATGCTGGCATTAAAAATTTATTTTAAAAATCCTCTAAGTTCTAATCCATTTGACATTATCCTACCAAGTCAAAGAACCTTGAAATAGTAAGTAATTCATATCACTACATTCAATTCTGATTATGGACTGTCATAATTGGCATTCTTACTCCCATTTTATAGAAGCAAATCTTAGGCTCAGAAAATTTCAAAGACCTTATCCAAAGTGACACAATTTTTCAATAGAGAGCAGGGACTAGAACCTAGGTTTTCTAATTCAAGTCCAGCAGGGTCTGCATTAAATGCCTTCCACTATCACTGTGTTGATTTGTATAACCTTTGTCTTCTTAGCATTTGATTGATGGCTGTGTTAGTACAGATCATTCGGGCTCCCTTGTAATGATGAAGACATTTTCACGAGGCAAGGTCTTAGATGATTAAAACAAGGCAGACGCTAATGCCATCCTCATCTTCATCCTGGAATTTTCTAACTAGGGTTCATTAACTCGTCAGCCCTAGTTCCTTTTGAGCGCCATGCTGATATAATAAAATAGTGCAAATCAATAGAAGCTTAAACAAGCTTCATCTGTCTTTTTTGTTTCTTTTTTTCCTTTCTTCTTCTTTTATTACTACTTCTTTCTTTGCCATTTTAAAAGGAAAACTGCTATCTCTCTTATTGGCTGTACAGTTCTGTTTTCTCTGTTTATTTTCGGTTATTGGAAATTCAGATATATCCAGCTTTTCCCAAATGCACCTATTATTGCCCCAAAGAGTAGGAGGCCAATCTCATCTATATTGACTCAGCAAATCTAGACTCTCCCAAGAGACTGCAAATGTAGTACATTAATTTTTCTGTATACTGAGCAAAGTATAACATTGCTCAGTAACTATGTGGGTGAAGATCTGAAAGTTTTGCAGAACTGTTTCATTTATAAAAATAAAGATAATGGCATTTTTGCTCAAGCTTTATGTGGAAGCTAAAAAAGTCCCCAAGTTAGTAAGGAAGGTACTGTGGTAGTATCTACTAGTGAAAATGTGAACACAAAGATAGTTATAAAATATTTTTCTCTTCTTCATTATTTTTGCTCATTCTGTTTCATTAAGAATTTTTGGACTCACTCGGCCTCTATCTATAAAAGAACCCATCCATCTTTGCCTCTGTCTGGTAAAGCGGACTTCTTCTTCTGTCTCCTCCTCATTCCCTACTTAGTTTCTGTCTTCTCTGCCTTTTACATTATGGAAATAATTGACTCTATCACATGGCTTTCTCCAGTTGGACACATTTGGATTTGTCCTGAGGAAACACCGTAAGTACTTTTTTTTTTTTTTTTTTTTTTGAGATGATGTCTTGATCTATTCCCAAGGCTGGAGTGCAGTGAGTGGCACAGTCTCAGCTCACTGCAACCTCAGCCTCCCAGGTTGAATTGATTCTCCTGCCCCAGCCTCTTGAGTAGCTGGGATTACATGCATCCACCACCACGCCTGCTAATTTTCTATATTTTTAGTAGAGACAGGGTTTCACCGTTTTGACCAGCCTGGTCTTGAACTCATGACCTCAGGTGACCATCTGCCTCGGCTTCCCAAAGTGCTAGGATTACAGGTGTGAGCCACTGTGCCCAGCCCACCATAAGTACTTTAATATGCGAATTTATTTCAAACAATATGGGAATCAGTTCAAAGCACGTGGTCTCTTCCATGCACACATTCATGCCTGAATTTGCTAGAAGCTTATACCTCCCCTACCTTCTTCTCAGTTCTTTGTCCAAGGAATCCTTCCCTCAAGGAATTCCCAGTCAGAAAGCATATACAAGACAGGGAAACAAATGGATACCAAAATCAACAAGTGAAGTAAATTTCCAGAAAGCACTTACAATAGTATATTATAAGAAGTGGTAACTCCATAAAAGAGGCAGAAAAGAAATACCTGAAAAAATGAAGCAGGCGAGTGATAGCCTGGTGAGAAGAGTTACAGAAATGTTTCATAGAAAAGGTGATCTCTGAGGTGGGCTTTTATGAATAGGGAAAATTTGGGTGAGGAGACCCATTTTTAAGATCAGGATGACATGAAAAACTCAGGATATATTAGTCAGCAATTAATCCTCATTGTTATAACAAATAACTACAAAACTCTGTTTGCATGGCTCCAGCTTAACTGCAAAGCAAAGTAAAAAATGGAAAAGCTCTCAGGCAAAGCCAACACGCCTGGTTTGTCCTGCATGTGAAGACATCTGAGCACTTGTGACTCCTGCTTTGCCCACTTTATAGTTGCAGCTGGGTTACTGGGAAAGCCTCTCCGATGGTGGTTGACGAGAGGGAAACTTTGGGAAATGTTCTCAGGAGTAACACACATTATTTTCAGGCCTGGAAGATGCATGGTTGGATAGAGAGAGAGGTTGGACTGTGATATGCTTACAACAGAAATCTCAGCTGAGCCCGTAGAGAGCTCTAAGATGAGGAGAAGCCTTTCCTGTTGTCCTTACTTGGGACAAGGAGCTGAGATCTTACGCCCCGACATGGACTAGTGATTGAATGTAGGCTGCTTTCAGGAAGTAGGTGTGATCTTGGGGGAAGTGCTCTCTTCAGCAGAAGGCAAGACCTCTTAGTTTATAGCTATAAACATCCCAGTGGCTGAAGGAATAAATATTTCAGTTCCAAATAAAGAAATCTGAACAGCAAATCACACCATCCTGTATTTTCGTTGAAGTAGCATTTCATAACCAGTAACAACTGTCTTCCCCTTAAAGTATAGTTGAAATTTAAAGTTGGTGACTTCCTGCTGACTTGTCAAGGAGTGGGCATACGAAATCCTTTCCTCTGTGGTTACAGCTTCCAAATTATTGGCTATATATTTACCTACTTTTTAAGATAAGTGAGATGTCCATCACAATTAACTCTGTAAGTTATTGAAAACCAGTTTGATGATGATCATCATCCTGTGTACACCTTCCATAAGCTTAAGGACTTACTGTAGGATTAATCATCAAAGCAATATCTGCAATCTGTAGTGCATTTCTTCATCTTTTCTTTGTTTGGAAAAATCCCACTCTTTGCCCCAAAATGAACTTCATTGTCCATTTGATAAGAATATTTCTTCCTGGTGCACTAGTAGATGTTTAATAATCAGTTCTGTGAACAGAAATAAAATAACCCTGATTTGTGGTGTTTGTCAATTACTGTGGTATAAATCCACTGTGGCTGATACCAGGCTACCAACATGATATCATGGATTTGGAAGAAATAATAAAAATCATATATACCTTCTCCAAAACACTCATTCGTCCCAAAACTTTCACCTCAATAATTATATCCACTAGCATATCAACATGATGGCAGCATGGTAATGATCCATTCCGGGTACAGACAAAAATAAAATGAAACAACAAAAAACTTACTAAATGTCCTATAGTTGTATAAGCTTGTGCTGGCAATTCTTAAACCTCATCAGTGTTAAAGTACTTCTCCCCACTGGGATGAATCATACCTATCCTCACCCCATTTTTGAACACTGGTATGTCCTCTCATAGGTATTAATAACTATGTTATAATGCAAATATATTCTCTTGTCATATTTCTATTATTTTTCTAGCCCAATGGACTATGAGTTCTTCAAGGTTACATATTTGGGTATATAATACCTCGCCAAAATGCTTGGTGTATGGTAAATGCTCAATACAGGTGCACTAACTTGTTACTTGAAATGTACAACCTGGTTAACAGAATCAGAAATCTGAACAGCAAATCTGGCAGGTACAACCTGGTTAACAGAATCAGAATCATGAATTCAGAGAGTAAGAGTAAAAAATTAAGTTCACTAAGTTTCTAATGAGCAGTATGTTTTGCCTAAGATTCTATGATTTGCACTGTGGAATGAACCACATAGACTCCAGAGTATGTCTTTTCTTAAAGGCAATAGAGGCTTGCAATGAATAAAATGCACTGAGAGAGGCCCATAAAACAATATTCATAAGTACAAAGAAAGGAGAGATTAATGCCAATGTCAGGGGATCTGTTCAAGTTCACTGGAAGGCAGAGTTTTTAGCAATTTTATAAAGGTTGAACATGTCTTTAGGAGGTAGCAACAAGAGAAAGATCCAGAAAAAGGGTATGATGCGGTGGAGAAGTGTGCAGTCACCTTGTGCTGAACTTAACAGGTCAAGAACTCTGTCTGTGAGTAACGGTGGAAATGTGTGGAGTCACAGGCACAAGTCTGTAAGGGCATCAGCCTGTATCACCTATCTTTGCATACCAGGCTATGTATGGGCTTTGTCCTTGTGAATCTCGTAGAAGTTAGTCATCAGGTCTCAGGAGTTCAGCAACCAACCGTCATGAGCTATAGCTTGAGTCTGCAGCTCTACCTGAGAGCAGCCCAGAGACCAAATAGGAATATATCAAACATTATCCCAGAGAGAAGGCTCAGTCAAGGACCTGCAGCTGGGACTTGCATATCTTAATTCCTCTGTTCCTGGGGAAGTTACCCAATAGCTACTGAAATACAAGATGGAATGTATCCTCTCTGTACCATAGCTAAAGGATTGACCACAAAAACGAAAGTGCAATTACAGAAAAATCATCCTTGGGCTATGACCACATTTCATGAGTATCTTATTGCCACCACGAGTCATGATTTCAATTCTCAGGACTAAGTCTCTCTGCTGAAGCCAAATTTAAATTCTTAATGGGAGAAGCTGCCCTTTACAGGCATGTGTCGATGCAAAGTGAGCGAATTTGGGTTTAACGCCCTTGAACTGAGTGCAATTATGTGCTGGGAGGGGACTGATAAGATAGCCTATGTAATCATACTGTGCTAATTATGTGCAATATTTTCATTTTTACTTCTGATCAACTGCAAGAGTAGATTGAAGGTTATCATTAAGTCTGCATTTGAAAAACGATGATTTTTTATACCAGGAGTTTAATATCTGAGTGTTTGTTTAAAGGAAACATTGTCCATGCCTTTGAAAGTCAGGTTCATGTTAAAATTACTAATTCTCATATTTTTTTCTGAACACTTTTGAAAATAAAAATATCTTTATCCTGTCCTTTGAATAATGTCCAGATTGAGTGTACCTCTGGAGAAATGTTGCAAGAGACTCAAATCAATACCAGTCTCCCTTGTCACTGTTTCTCTGTATACTGTGGACAAGTTGCTCAACCTCACTCAAACTCAATTTTTCTCAAAAAAATTTGCTGTCACCATATAGGAGGGAGACTTGGTTATCTTTATTTTTATTATCAAAAGGAAGCATTGAGTCTAACAGATATGAAACATTTCTGCATATGCCTAAGAACTTATAATGCTCATAGGATAAGAATTCTTGGCAATCCAAGTAATGTCACTTTGTCTCTGTTATAATTCTGATCTTGCCTCATAACTTTTGTCCTTTGTATTCCTTAAAAAGACCTAAGAGAGCTGAAGATTATGGGGTTGCTGCCAAATATAACACTGATCTTCTCATTTTTATTTTTAAAGAAACTTTGTAATCTGTAAAGTCAAAGAATCAGTGTGCTTATGATCAAAGTCTATTAAATAATGATCCATGCATAATTGCAGCAGAGTTACCAAGGAAAGCCGTTAGGATGATCTCACTGGTGCAGCCAATACCCCAGTAATTCCTATGGGCAATACAGATGCCTGGGTGAGAATTCCTTTCTTCCTAACTTTCTCAACTTGCCTGACTGGCATGGCCAAGGAAGGCACCTGTGAAGAGGTGGCGTCTTTAGAATTTATGTGGGAAGAGCATTCCAGGTGAGACAGATGCTATATATAAAAACAGGAAAATGTAAAATTTGTTTAGTAAAGAGCAACTAGTTGCATTTGATATAAAGTAGATGATTCCAGTAGATAAAGGAAATTAGAAAAGTTTTCTCAGCTCCAACTTTAGAGAGCCTTGAACGTCATGCTAAGAGGTTGGAGTGAACGACATTCCACAAAGAACAAAGCGTATTTTGTTAGTTCATTCCTTCTTACAAAAAATATCCACCAAGTACCTAATCTATACTACCTTCAAGATGACTTTTGAAAAAAAAATATTTAATAATGCCTAGTCCAGAAGCATATCTGGATGGACTGAAGGAGAATGAGACTGCAGGGCCTGAGAGAAGGCAAGTTAGGGTGCAACTGGGTTGGTCCAGATGAGAGACAGCACTGTCTTAAAGGTCTGGCTCATAACAGGAGGAAATAATCTTTGAGACCAAAGAGAAAAGTGTAGCCTCAAGAAATATTCGTTGTTTGTCATCTTAGTGGTTGCTTTAGAATTAATCTTTAACTTATCACAGTTTGCTTTAAATAATATTATGGCACTTCACATACAGTATAAGAACCTTACAATAAAACACTTTCAGTTTCTCCTCTCCCAGCCTTTGCACTACTGCTCTTCCGGGTTTTAGATTATCATATGTTGTAAACTCCACCTTACATGGCTATTATTTTTACTTTAAACAACCAATTTCCCTTTTAAGATAGAAAAAAGCGTATTTTTCCACATATCTGCCATTTTCTGGGCCCTTCGTTCCTTTGTATAGATTCATACTTCCATCCAATATTATTTTTCGTTTTCTTTTTTTTTCCCATTTATTTTATTGCATTTTAGGTTTTGGGGTACATGTGAAGAACATGCAAGATTGTTGCATAGGTACACACGTGGCAGTGTGATTTGCTGCCTTCCTCCCTATCACCTACATCTGGCATCTCTCCCCTTGCTACCTCTCCCCAGCTCCCCACCCCCCACCGTCCCTCCCCTATTTCTCCCCAACCGACCCCAGTGTGTAGTGCTGCCCTCCCTGTGTCCATGTGTTCTCATTGTTCAACACCTGCCTGTGAGTGAGAACATGCGGTGTTTGATCTTCTGCTCTTCTGTCAGTTTGCTGAGAATGATGGTTTCCAGGTTCATCCATGTCCCTACAAAGGACCCAAACTCATTGTTTTTGATGGCTGCATAATATTCCATGGTGTATATGTGCCACATTTTCCCTGACCAGTCTATCATTGATGGGCATTTGGGTTGGTTCCAGGTCTTTGCTATTGGATTATTGAACATTTCTTACAATGAGCTTCTGCTGGTGATGAATTATTTTGCATTTAGTATATACATCTGAAAAAGTCTTACTTTTGCCTTCAATATTAGGAGATATCCTCACTGGAATCAGAATTCTAAGTTGATATATTTTATTTTTCTTTGAGCATTTCAACGGTTCACTCCACTATCTTCTGACTTGCATTGTTGCTAACAAGACATCTGCTGTCACCCTTCTCTTTTTCCTCTGTGTGTCATGTGTCTTTCACCCTCTAGCTGCTCTCAAGAATTTATTTTTATTACTGGATTTGAGCAATTCAATTATGATAAAGAAATATTCTGAGGGGAGAATCAAGGGAACATTGAAACAGATAAGATGTGAGTACTGGGAACAAAGGTTAATGGTGAGACTATACAGCTTAATCTAAAGAAGTCATTTCTTATTTGAGGCCAATAATTACAATTTCGTCAGGTACAGGACAAACGTCATGACAATATGTACTTTAAAAGAAAAATAATAGCTAACACTTGAAGAGTGCTTATGCACATATGTATGTGGGTGTGTATATATGTGTGTGTGGGTGTGTGTTAATACAAAGTTGGTGCTCTTTAAATGTTAACTATTATATAAATGTACACACATACACATTTGATACTTACAACAAACCTGTGATGTAGGTAGTATTATAATCCTCATTTTACACATTTTTTTAAGATGGAATTTTGCTTTTGTCATCCAGGCTGGAGCGCAATGACACAATTTCAGCTCATTGCAACCTCCACCTCTTGGGTTCTAGTGATTCTCCTGCCTCAGCCTCCCAAGTAGCTGGGATTACAGGGACCTGCCACCATATGTGGCTAATTTTTGTATTTTTAGTAGAGACAGAGTTTTGCCCTGTTGACTAGGCTGGTCTTGAACTCCTGACCTCAGGTGATCCGCTCACCTTGGCCTCCCAAAGTGCTGGTATTACAAGCGTCAGCCACGCCACCCAACCTACTCATATTACTTCTAATCCTTAACATACCAGCCCATGCTTGTTTCTTAATCCATGTTTCTTTTAACTTTTAATCATTCTTTGCCAATTACTTAACCTATCTGTGTCTCAGTTTCTTCATTTGCACCATGAAGCTAATAATAGTAACTACCAAAATGCTGTTTTGAGTATTAAATGAGATAATTCATTTGTAAAGTGCTCAGCATAGTGCCCAGCGCAGGGAGAGCACTCAGTAAGATTGAGAAGGTGGTATGGTTATTGCTGTTGTCTTATGCTTCCTTCTTCCTGGGAGTTCCTACCTGGTTCACTCGAAGCATCCACACTGTCCTACAAAGCCAAATTAGCATGCAGCCTACTGCCCTCATCATGCAGTCCCAATCTCTGTTTCTGCTAACAGTCAGTAAACACAATTTAGCATCTCAATGGGTTTCATTGCTCCGCATAGGCTCATTTAGACTTTTCAACCAGATTAACTCATCGCTCATTCAATTCATATGTTGTCTGAGCACACCACCAGGTGCCAAGGACTGTTCTGGTTTACTAGGGTTAGAAAGGTAAATAAGAAAGATGAACGTTAAATCCCCGCCTCATGGATCTTATGTGAGGGTGGGGGAGACAAATAAAAAGTAATATAAATAAGTGAAATATGTGGCACGAGAGACGAAAACAAGGGACACAGGTACAAATAAAGAATAGGAGGGAATCGGAAGTGTTGGGGATATCACACATGTTGCATATTGAGGTCAAGGAAGACTTCACTGTGTGAGCAGGATTGTCTCACCCATTTGAGAGGGGAGGAACTTCACGCTCAGAGAACGGTGGTGAATTTTTTCGTTTCATGCAGCATTGGTTTAGAGTTAAGCTAGAAACCAAGATTCTCCAACTTACAGTCCAAGACATAGTTCTACAGTGGGCAGAAGCTGAACCCTATTTGTGCTCCTCAGAGGAAAGCAATTGTCCTGTAGTCCTCATCGCCATTTCGCATGTCGGAAACTGCCTTTGTCTGCCTCCTCTCAGTTCTTCTCACCTTCATAACCTTCTCTTGCTGTATCTAAAAAGCTTTCGTAATCCAATGGCATAAGAATTTAGGGCTAGCTCAAGCCACTTGAGCAGCGGCAGGGTAGGATAGGCTCAAGCATATCTTCATGCAACTTAGAAACAGCCATCCCCTTAGGGCAGACGATGGCAGCTCCCATGGGCATACGGCTTCAGAACACAGGGTAAATTTCTGTTCTCACCCACTCCCTGCAAGGACTTTCGTGCAGCATACAACCTTTACCACCATAAATGGAGGCTGGATACTTCCCCTGGTGCATTGCTGTATTTCACACATCATTGAACTAGTGAAAGTCACGTAATAAGTACTCAGTGAATCATGGATGATTGAATTCTTTCTCATTTTTCATTTCCTATATGATGGAGATCCTTTATATTTCAGTTCATGGTAAAGGACAAAAATTATTTGTCAAATATTGATTAAGCATCTACTATATGCCAGGCACTGGTCTAGACACAGGGGGTACAGCTGTGGAAAATGGACAAAAATCCCTGCATTTATGGGGCTTATATTTATAAGATACATTTATGTATCATTTGTCTCTTTTTAATGGAAGAGCCAAATGATAAATAGGTATGTATATATACATACATGCTCATATGCTGTATACTGTATGTATATATACTTATATATGCTATATGTATATATACTTATATATACATATACACATATATACTATATGTGTGTTATATATAGTATATTGTATATATGATTATATACTATATATGTGTAGTATATATAGTACATCATATATATGCTTATGTACTATATGTGTATCATATAAAGTAATACATATGTATTTAGTATGTTAGATTGTTATATTACCAAAAAAAGAAGTAAAATAAAACACAGAAAGGGGAATAAAATTTTAAGGATGTTTTAGAAATACTGGGTAGAGGCTGGGCACAGTGGCTAACGCCTGTAATCCCAGCACTTTGGGAAGGCTGAGGCTGGTCGAATCACCTGAGATCAGGAGTTTGAGACCAGCCTGGCCAACATGGCAAAACCCCGTCTCTACTAAAAATGCAAAAGTTAACTGGGTGTGGCGGTGCATGCCTGCAATCCAAGCTACTAGGGATGCTGAGGCAGGATAATCAATTGAACTGGGAAGGCAGAGTTTGCAGATCATGCCCCTGTACTCCAGCCTGGGAAACAGAGTGAGACTCCATCTCAATTAAAAAAAAAAAAAAAGTTGAGGGGGAAATAACTGGGTAGAGTGGCCAGGGCAGCGTTCACAGATTGGGTGACTTTTGAGGAAAGGACTGAGTAAAGTGAAAGAACTACTGCGGGAGACAGAACAAAGGCCCTGGAGGTGTTCACGTTCTAATCCTTGGAACCTGTGAATATATTACCTTATATGGCAAAATGGACTTTGCAAATGTGATTAAATTAAGGCTTTTGAGATTTGGAGATTATCCTGGACTATCTTGATGGGCCCAGTGTTATGCAGGAGGCAGTGGGTCAAGCCAGAAAGGGATTTGAAGATGTTACACTGCTGGCTTTGAAGATGGAGGAAGGGCCCATGGGCCAAGGAATGCAGGCAGCCTTTTACAGGTGGAGAAGGCAAGGATACATTCTCTTGTATCACTTCCAGAAGAAACACAGTTCTGACGACACCTTGATTTTAGCCCAGGAAGATCTATTTGGGACATCTGACCCCCAGAAGTTTGAGATAATAAATGTGTGTTGTTTTAAGTAGCTAAGCTTGTTATGACTTATTATAGCAGCCATTGGAAACTAATACAGCAACTATGTGACTATCTGGTGAAGACATACTCAGGCAGGGACAGCGGCAAGGCACTGAGATGGGAATGGGTCTGCTGTGCTCCAGGGTGCCAGTGTGACTGGACTGAGCCAGAGTGAGTCAGGGGAGCCTGCAGACACAGGGGCAGAGTGCAGATGACATGAGATTACATGACACACGGTAACCCAGAACAGGGACACTGGCTTTACCCCAAGTGGTAGGAGATCCCACTGGAAGCTATGAAGCAGAGGAAGGACATCACCTAGTTCATGTCTAAACAGGACCACTCTGCCCGCCCTGGGGGAGGGGGTAGGCAGAGGATGTAGGGATATAGTCAGAAGCTGTGGAGCGGTTAGAAGGATTGTGCTGTCATCCAGGAAAAGGTTATTTTGGCTTGGACCAAGGTGGTAGAAGTTGGATAAGGGTAAGAGGGTGAGAAACAGTTACATTATGAATGTATTTTGAAGATAGAGCTCATTAACCAGAAAAGACACATGTAAGTTGAACTGGAAGAGATAGTGAATAAAATTCCTTTGTTAATTAATTTTTTTTTTTTTTGAAACAGAGTCCAGCTCTGTCACCCAGGCTGGAGTGTAGCGGTGCAATCTCAGCTCACTGCAGCCTCCGCCTCCCCAGTTCAAGTGATTGTCCTGCCTCAGCCTCCTGAATACCTGGGATTACAGGCATGCACCACCATGCACGGCTAAGTTTTGTATTTTTAGTAGAGATGTGGTTTCACCATGTTGGCCAGGCTGATCTCAAACTCCTAACCTGAAGTGATCTACCCACTTCGACCTCCCAAAGTCCTAGAATTACAGGCATTAATTAAAGTTTTTTGTTTGTTTGTTTGTTTGTTGTTTTTGAGACAGAGTCTTGCTTTGTTGCCCAGGATGAAGTACAGTGGCGTGATCTCAGCTCACTTCAACTTCTGCCTCCCTGGTTCAAGTGATTCTCCTGCCTCAGCCTTCTGAGCAGCTGGGACTCCAGGCATGCACCACCATGCCCAGCTAATTTTTGTATTTTTAGAGATGAGGTTTCACCATGTTGGCCAGGCTGGTGTAGAACTGCTGACCTCAAGTAATCCACCCACTTTGGCCTCCCAAAGTTTTGGGATTACAAGCATGAGCCTCTACACCTGGCTGATTAAACTTTTAATGTGGAAAGACTTCACATGCAGTCTTTGGAGATAAGAGGTAGAGTAGGTGATGGTCCAGGGTCTGAACAGAAAGCCCTGGGTTCACATCCTGGCTTCTCCACTTCCCAGAAGTGTGTCTGTCCTTGAACCTTCCTGTGCCTCACTTGCCTCATCTGTAGTATGGGGTACATCACAGAAATTGTGTATCAAAGGGGGGAAATGTTTGCAAGACCTAGTGCCTAATTCACAGTAAGTGCATAAGAAAATGCACACCGTACAGTGCTCTCTCATCATCTAGAATGCATTTATTTTTAAAGATATTTTCCTACTGGTAAAACAGTCGAAGAGTTCAATACAGAGAAGGATTTGAGAACAAATGAAATAAAAAATTGCTCCTTTCCTGTGGCACAAGTTCACGGTATAGCTGGGCTGCTGACAAATTTCTCTTGGTCCCATAATAGATTTTCAGAGCTTCATTATCAAATATTTGCTGTATTTAACAATGCTGTCTTTGAAAAAAGAGACTGATCCTTCTGCCTTTTAAAGAAGAATGAGTATTACATGACCATTGAATATTTTTAACATTCTCTCCTCTTTTTAAAGCTGTTGTTATTTTACCATGCTAACATCAAAACCAGGGAAAACTCAGATGTGGGAGAATATCAAATGTACTTTTCCTTCTTTTTCCTGGTAGATCTGACACACCTTTGAACCTTCAAAGAATGCAGTAATCAATGACGTGATGAGACATTTCGTACATTATTGTGAAGAACTTATTAATGTAAACTGCATGGTGTGGAATAGAGGTTGGGGCTGAATTAAAATGTGAGGCTCTGAAATTCAACAAAAAACAGAAAAGAGACAGGAGGGAGCCCAGTGAAAGACACTTTGCTGATTTGGGACTTCACTAAAGAGAGCCACATAAAAGAGAGATTATTGTTTGAGTAGGTTAAGGTAACCCTAGTGTCTTAATTAAAATGTCTTTAACAAAAAAGGAAGAACAATAGTACTTGAGGTTTGGGGAAGGCATCAATGAAAGAGAAGAAATGTACAGGGGGAAAAAGAGTGTAATTTAGGTTAAATATTGTGAATACCTCCCTAAGCAGGATAATCCTGAATTTCAATCATACAAGATATTTAAGAATTGGTTGAACAAAGGGGCAATTGACTTTGGTGGTTAGCGTCGAGGGGAGAGCTTTCTAATTTTAGAGTTTGCAGCCATAACATTGAGAAGCTAGCGAACAAAAACAAAGCATGTAGATAAAACCAGGAGAAATAAGGATTTGAAAAGTGGACCAAATCGATTGAGTTCCGGCCTGAGTACTTCCTTTTTGTGCATACAAGGACAGTGCTCTGCATCTTCTCCCTCTGTCATTTTATCTGAGAAAGAAACGTGCCGTTCCTTTTTTTTCTCTCTCTCTCTCTTTCGGCATTCCTTTTTTTTTAATTTTCAGTCCTGAGGTACACGTGCAGGATGTGCAGCGTTCTTACATAGATAAATGTGTGCCATGGTCGTTTGCTACACCTATCAACGCACCACCTAGGTCTTAAGTCCAGCATGCATTAGCTATTTTAAGGAGAGGATTGATTTCACCCATGTTGGAAAACTCAACTGGGGCTGGCTTTCCCCGGGATCACCTTAAGATTCTACTTGAGAACCTGAGTGTTTGTAAGAATGAAAAAGTAAAGAGACACCTGGTTTTGTATTTGATAAAAAGTCAAACACTGTTTTTCTCTGAGTCTGTCCTAGAATAACCCAGTGACAGCCACCATTGTCTGCATGTCCCGTGGAACCGTGGCATGTCATGTGGAGTCTCAGCGCAGGGTGGCTGCACCATCCACATCAACAGCCAGCACTGGCTCCTGCCAGTTAACCAGGCAATCCAGCTGCCAAGGAGAGGAGAACGGTGTCCCTTCCAATCTGATGATTAAATGCATCAGGTGTTAGAGAAAATCCCAAGGCTGTTCTCTTCTCTGGGGTCACCCTCAGGAGAGGGAAACTCAAAAAACTCCTTTGGGAAAAAGAATAAAGAGCTTGCCATATGTTTACATAGCATATATTAAATAGATACTACTTACTAAAGTTTAAAAAATAAAGCTTAGCGCCGGGCGCGGTGGCTCAAGCCTGTAATCCCAGCACTTTGGGAGGCCGAGGCGGGTGGATCACGAGGTCAAGAGATCGAGACCATCCCGGTCAACATGGTGAAACCCCGTCTCTAATAAAAATACAAAACATTAGCTGGGCATGGTGGCGTGTGCCTGTAATCCCAGCTACTCAGGAGGTTGAGGCAGGAGAATTGCCTGAACCCGGGAGGCGGAGGTTGCGGTGAGCCGAGATCGCGCCATTGCACTCCAGCCTGGGTAACAAGAGTGAAACTCCGTCTCAAAAAAAAAATAAATAAAAAAAAAGAAAAAGAAAATAAAGCTTGTATTGCATGGTAATGGGACCTGGCAGATGAAACTCGAAGTTGACAGAAACTATCCCAAAACCATTGTCTAACCTGTACTGAAGAATGACACACATAATGTACAGCAGGCACCATTGTCCTGTGTGTATATCTGTGTGTATCTGTATGTTTTCAGGCAAGTAGTGAAGACCAGGAGGGAGAAAGAAGTGAGTCAGCAAAGATGGTATCCCAGTTAGAGGAACGACAATGAAAGCATGAAATCACGATAGAGTGTGGCATGTTTGGGCAACACAGATGTGGTTGGAACCACAAACGTTGTGATCAGAGAGATGTGTTGGAACAGTGTGAGGATGTCCTGCCTGCACAAGATTAAGTTTGTTTCCAGTGATGATTTTATTCCAGTGATTGGTGATTTGTCAATAGGTTACAGGACTTTTAAAATGTTCATAACCTTTGATCCAGTAATACCACTTTTGCTAATCTATTCTAAAGAATCCTCGTTAGGGAAAAACAAGCAAGCAAATGAACCTCTACCCACAATGTCACTTTATTTGCCTTTTATTTATAGTAAGAAACAATTAGAAGCAGTTAACATACAAGAAGGCTGGGCACAGTGGCTCTCTCCTGTAATCCCAGCACTTTGGGAGGCTGAGGCAGGTGGATCACAAGGTCAGGAGTTCGAGACCAGCCTGGCCAACATGGTGAAACTCTGTCTCTACTAAAAATACAAAAACTTAGCTGGGCGTAGTGGTGCTCACCTATAATCTCAGCTATTCAGGAGGCTGCGGCAGGAGAATAGCTTGAACCTGGGAGGTGGAGGTTGCATTGAGCTGAGATCACACCATTGTACTCCAGCCTGGGCGACAGGGTGAGACTACATCTCAGGAAAAAAAAAAAAATACAAGCATATCAAGGGAATGGTTTAATACATGTTGATACATCCACAGGTTGTATTGTGCAGCAACTAAAATTGTATTTACAGAATCTGTGATGTGGGAGAAAAGAAAACTTGGTAAGTATTATTAGGTTCAAAAACCAATATGCAAAATTGGTCAGACCCTTCCATTTCAACTTAAGCAAAAAGTGTATTACAACCTGAAAGGAAGTCCATTAAAATGCTATTCTGATGGAGTGATAAAGGATTGTAAATAAATGTACTTTCTTCTGTGTTTTAATATATTTTTTGGCATTTCTCTGAAGAACCTATTCTATGTGAATTTTTTTTAAGTTAATCTGGCGTGGCAGCGTAAGTCCAATATATAGCCCATCCCTCCTACTGACTGCTAAGCTAAAACTCTGGGCAGACCCACACTCAAGTGCATGCATGTACACACCACACACAGACACACACACGCAGACACACACACACACAATCGAAAACTGTGAAGAGCAAAACAAAGCAGTTGGATGGCTGGACTGAGGGGAATCAGAACTTGAAGAAGTGATTTCACTGGGGAGGGTTTCCCACGTCATGTTTTTCTTCTTTGGTTTTGCCTTGGGACTGGGTTCTAGTCATATTGCAGGGGACTGGCCAGGAAGGTAGCTAAGACTCCCATCGAAATTGCAACTTTCTGACCAGGGAAACCAGGAAAAGGGAACCCTATGGGGAAATCTTGAAAAAGGAAGTGTTTGTTGTTGTTGTTGTTGTTGGTGGTGGTGGTGGTGATTCTCTCCTGAGCTAGTATAGTTTGGTACCTAATAGGTGCTCAATAAATATTTGTTGAATAAATGAATTAAATTTTTGAGAAAAAAAATTGACCTTGGAGATTGACATACTATCTCCCAGGAAGACCAATGCAACCAGCCTTCTTTCCAGTACAGGACAAGTTCTGTTTCTCTACTAGACACCAGAGGAAGTAGTCTGCATTTAGGAACTTTTCATCCGAAAAATAGAGAAACTCCTGTGTTTACACACGAGAGTCATCTTCAGTGCAATGAGCATTCACAATGTGACAGAGTGAGGAACTGAAAACAGGTAAAGAAACAGATGAATTCTCTCTCTCACTCACTGTGTATGGATTCTGGGGCATTTGCTTATTGAGTGAAATTGTAGGTGTTTTGTTTTTTTTTTTTTTTTACAGTTGCATAGTTCATTCTCTCCTCTGACTCTATGTTCCTCTTTTTATCTCTTTCTCTTCCTTCATTCCCCGAGTATGTAGTTAAGGCCATGGCTGGGAAATATCAACATGATACACCTTCAGTATACACTGTGCTTGTGGCAATGGAGGAGGCGAAGGAACACAAAGGAAGGACCCTTAGGTGGAAAAGCCAACCCTGTCCGTGCCTCTGTGTATCTTTGTGTTGTGGAACTTTCTTCTTAGTTGAGCTAAAACTGAGTTCTTGTCACTCAACCAGGAAAGACTGGGCTCATAGACACATAGACTGGTGAGAAAGAGAATGTATTGGGCAAAAGGGAAAAATAACTCAGCAAGGCAAGAGAGAGTCCTGCCTGGAGGTCTCCTCCTTCACAGATGGAATCCCAGATTACCACCCAGAAACAAGAGAGGGCAGGATCCACCCCCTCCTCCCAGTGCGCAGGTGGGCATTATTCAGAAAGAATCGGTCGGGAAAGGGTGGGCTTCATCCAGGACCAGCTGTCCAGTTTTTCAGCCTTCAGGCTATTTTAGGCTTGAAGGCAGGGTTTTGCTGGGGACTCTTGGCTGTCTCCTGTGCCTATCATTTGGGCTTTTCCATTAGAACACATCAGGACAGTGTCTGCATTTCTTTGCCTTATCATAAGACCAGCGAATGCATACCCATCCTTAGGAGCATCCTCAATAAATGACTGATGGGAACTGGGATACAAATCTGCCAGCTCCTTGAGCCTCCGAGTCACAGGTTCTGCCCTGCCTCCTGGAATTCTCCAGTGGTAATATGCTTGTAAATGCTTTCCCCATCAGCTGCCTTCCCCTCCCTGCCTCACTTCTTCATTCTCCTACCCAAATTTCCTGGAATCAGCCACCAAATAAAGTACTTGCTGTCAAATCCTCATCGCAGGGTCTGCTCCTGGAGAGCACAGACTAACAGTACTGAGGTCCTGGTTGTTGTAATTCTATTATTCGGTGAGCCCACGTACCAAAAGGAAACCAGAAGTCACGAAGATCCTTCAGGTGGCCTCCAGGAAGTCAGGGAAAAGATGAGGATCATAGCAAGGAATGAGGTCATAGAGAGGGAAGGGATGGATTCCTGGGAAATTTTCTCAGCTGGAATCTATAGGTCTTGGCAACCTCTTGTGGGTGCAGAATGGTGTAAACCAAAGACGCCATTCATATGATGCAGACATCTGACCCCCCAACAGCTGAGCAAATGGAGGCGGGAAATCCCATGGCTTTGGAAGGAATAAGTGGGAAGGGCAGGATTTTCATTATTATCATCATTATTATTATTACTGAGAGTTGTCTCGCTCTGTCACCCAGGCTGGAGTGCAGTGGCACGATCTTGGCTCACTGCAACCTCTGCCTCCTTGGTTCAAGCAATTCTCCTGTCTCAGCCTCCTGAGTAGCTGGGATTACAGGTGCACGCGACCATACCCAGCTAATTTTTGTACTTTTAGTAGAGACGGGGTTTCACCATGTTGCTCAGGCTGGTCTCAAATTCCTGACCTTGTGATCCACCCGCCTCAGCCTCTCAAAGTGCTGGGATTACAGGCATGAGCCACCACACCTGCCCAGGATTTTCAATTATGTTTAGAACATGTTGAGTTTTAGGTGCCTATGGTTAGTCATGTATCACTTACATTGGATAGTGCCACGGGGAAGGCGCAAGTCAAATACCCAGTAAATACCTACTGAATTGAAAAGAAATTTTTTCTTTCCAAGGGCAGGTTTTCTAACAGAGACTGTCTTAAAGGCCAGCCAGACATTTATGAGCTCAAGCAGGTGAGAAAATCATGGTAGCTGGATCATGTGCCCTCACATCTAGAGCACGTACTCAAATTAACACAGCTGTGGAGGCAGGCGTACATATGTGTATTAGAAAAGCAAGCCCATCTGCAGAGTGCTGCAAGATGCCTCCAGGTGGTCACAAGTAGCTATTTAACATGAATCTTTTATCAGTTCCAGAGCAGATAGAGGGAAACTATCCATTATAGTCTCAACGCCGTCACACGTGGTTGAACGGACTTCGACTAAAGAATCTAAACATGTTTAAAACATTTTTCACCTCCAGTGGAACTAGCAAGTCTTGATTTGTGTTGTTATTGCTCCTGATTCATGTAATATTTCAGAGGCAATTGCATCTTGGAAGTCTGGTTTGGCAAATTTTCATCTGGAGCATATGTTTTTGTTTATTTTTTAGCTAGCCGTTCAAACGTGGAGAAGTTGACATTTTAGAGCAAGTGGTAGAATCTGTGGGGTTATTTTCTGTTGCTGTTTCGTTTTTAGTTTCAACTTTTCAAATATGGGCCTGGATTAAGTCTAATAAGTAGCAGAAAACAAAGCCTGTTTAAGTAAATGTGTTTTCAGAATGGTCTCTTAGTTCTGACAGGGACAGCTCAAAGGCAAGGACAGATCCCAGGCTTTTGCTTAAAACCATTCAGTGGCTTCTTATGGTCTTGAGGACCCCAAATAATCCTTTGTAGATGGCTGAGACCTGGGTTCTCCTGCCCGCCATCCTCTTCCAGAGCTTCTTAGAGCCTTACCCTCAGCTTCAGCAACTCTGGTCTTCAGTCGTCTTCTGCCTCTAAGCTTTTTCTCATATCATTCCCCAAGCTTGTAACATCCTCCCCTTCCTGACTGCCTCTACCTGAATTAATTCTACATATCTGTCCGATCTTAGCTTACCAGTCATTTCTTCCAGAAAGCAATGGCCTCCTGCTGAGTGGTCCAAGGGGTGACTTAGGTTGTCTATTTTAATTTTTTAACATGCCAAGTAAACACATTTGAAACACTCTTCCCTTTCAATCACACTGCTTATCGTAGGTCCCTACTATACAGAAATTTGAAGATCTCACATTCTGATCATTCCATCAACTGTCCCTTCTTTAAAATACTCAAGGGGCACTTGTGATGTTTAATTGGCTTGTCTTTCTTTCAAAATGAAAAGCTACAGGGTAACTTGTGTTAACCACACAACAGCTGGTTTTGATCACTTGGCAGGTGACAGTCCAGTGACCACAGCCAAGAAGGATTTTACAAGGGATTTTATGACTTGCAATGAGGAAAGCACTGGGGATACTCCCCAAAGTGGTGCCTCCCAAACACAGATGAAAACAGGGCTCTTGCTGGGCAGGCAAGCTGAGTCACTGTTATGTACACATGGAGTAAAGGCAGCACACACTCAGTCGCCAATCATGCTTCTACATACTTCTACATACTTAATGACTATACATTACTCATTCATGTATAGGCAGTGGTGAATAAGCTCCTCTCTGGGCATAGTTTATAGTTTGGTAATATGGAGAGATAACCAGAGTTCATCTCCAACTCAGACATCTCTGGATCCAACCGGCTTTGGTTTTGCCATGGCTGGGCTTCTTCCTGAAACTTTTTGAAACAACAGAAATGAAGGTGCAACCGTTACTTCTTCACAGTGTTTACCCCAAAACCCTGGGATCCTGGGTCATGCTTGGACCTTTCCTATTTTTTTGTTATTCAGCAACTACCACAATGCCTGTTCCATGGAAAGTGGTCAATAAATATCTGTTGGCTGCATAAAGTAATGCTTAAATGCATGTATTAGGTTGGTGCAAAAGTCATGGTGGACTTTGCCATTACTTTTAATGGCAAAAATAGAAATGACAAGGAACGAAATTTGCCTCCAATGTGCTTATAGTCTTGGGAGAGACCGAGTAAAAAATCCCCATCTTCTATTGATGCAATGTCACTGGATAGTACCATGATAGAAGCATGTCCAGTGTGCGGTGGGAATCTAGAGGGAAAATAAGGTGATTGCATTTAAAGTGCTGACTCAAGGAAGACTTCCTGGGAGAGGTCACATTTAGGCTAAAGCATAAATAATGTTGGTGTGCTAGCCAAGTGGAGGAAGCAAAGATGGACCATGAGTGAAGGCATGATATGTTTGAGGATTTGCAAATTGATCGTGAGATGGCAGTGTAGATCACATGGGAGAGAGCTGCTGACTGTTGGGGAAAGCAGATCATGGTATACTAGGACAACTGGAGTCTCCAGCACAGCAAGTGAATGTCTTAACATAAGGGAGTGTCATAATGACATTTATGTTTTGTTAATGTAAATTTTTAGTGCTGCAAAAGAAGTGTACCACTCAAATATAAATTTTCTCTCAGCAAGGCAAATTCACTTTCTGCAGAAAAGGTACACTCGCCAGCAGTTTGTCACGAGAGTACACCAAAAAAGGAGGCAGGCCCATTTTTATCTAACACATCCACCCTACTGCTATGTCCTGATTCCATTGGCTGGAATTGGACCTCACAGTCTAGGCTGCACCCAGTTGGCTAATAACTTAAAACTTTCCTAAACAGGTAAAGGCAAAGGAGAAGAAAGGAGAAAGGAAGTCACTTGAGGAATGCTTAGAGAGGCAAAACTACTTCCACATAAGGAAAAGGAATAAGCTATGACCTAAGACTTGCCTGGACTTGTCCAGGCATGTCAGGGCAAATATCTAGGTTAACGTGTAAGAACTAAGAACAGTGGATACATTTATTTCTTTCTTATGACTAACAGCTACTCAGGAGTATTAGCACAGGGTCTAGAGTAAATTAACTATTGAAGAAGCTATTATTTACAATGAACTAAGAGGAAAGCTTTGAAGAGGAACTTTTATTTATTTTTATTTCCTACATGTTTGGTCAGAGCACTTAGGCAGGAGAATGGAGGGACACAGGGAAGCATTTGCTGTAGCCCATCATAAAAACCTAGGATCATATCAATCGATCATCATAACTTGACTTCAACAAGAATTCATAAAAACAATCCTTCTCTCTATTTTATAGTTTCATAATTTCATGGAATATCAAAAACCTTAGTTCATTTACAATGAAGAGAAATAAAAATAAGCTATGTACTTCTCCTTGATTAAGCAGTCAGTCTTGTTTTACTGTATCTCATGTATGTTAAATACATATTTAGGTCTAAGCTACTATATCAGGAAGTGAATAACTCTTATTCCTTAAATATCAATATGTGTAGCCAGGAGTGGTGGCTCAGGCCTGTAATCCCAGCACTTTGGAAGGTCAAATCACTTTGGGAGGGCAGATCACAGGGTCAAGAGATCAAGACTATCCTGGCCAACATAGTAAAACCCTGTATCTACTAAAAATATAAAAATTAGCCAGGCTTCGTGGCCCACGCCTGTAGTCCCAGCTACTAAGGAGGCTGAGGGAGGAGAATCACTTGAATCGATGGGGTAGAGGCTGTAGTGAGCCGAGGTTGCACCACTGCACTCCAGACTGGCAACAGAGCAAAACTCTGTCTCAAAAAAAAAAAAAAAAAAAAAAAAAAGAGAAAATTCAATATGTGCACAAACTTTCTCATACACACATAATTTTAGTAAAACTTTGTAGAAAAAAGTTTCCAGAGTTTTAGGGCTTTGTTCCATTTTTGGAAACAGTAATTTTAGAACTCTCTGCTTTGCTTTACTTATTCATTTTATCTATCTCTCAATTTCCTTCTTGATTTCTGTACCTTTGTGTCTTCGTTAATTAACTTTTTCTTTCATTTATTCATGCATGAAACCAATGTGTATTTGGTCTATGTGTCAGTTAGGGCAGGCTAATTACTCTAGCAAACCAGCAGTTAAGAACCAACCAATCCTGTTGGCAGGGAACTGCACTTTGTGAAGACATTCAGAGATTCAGACTTCACCTGTCTATGGACTCCACCCATTCTACAGCAAGCAAACAGGATTTGAGAGGGAGACAGAGACAGAGACACAGAAAGACAGAGAGTTCTTGGTGATTAGAAATTTGTGTTGCTTTGTGGTATGTGTATACACATGTGGTATTTTTCTATTTGGAGGAGTTAATGTGTTTTTAGGTTTGTGGGTTAGGAGTTAGAAAAAATAGCCAAAAAGGAGGTGTAATTAACACTTTATCTCTTCCTCTTGATGGGTAATGTGGTTGCTTCCTTTTTGTTCTTTTCCACGTAATATACCAAATACCTTTCTGAGTGTATTGTGTGTGTATATTTTGATTATTTCTCTGCGCTATGTTCTTAGAAGTTAAATTACTTAGTCAAAAAATATGAACACTTTAAAGCCTGCCAAACGTAGTTACATTGTTTTTCAGTAAAATACCTGTATCTTTATCTTTAGCACAATATATCTATTTACCAGACCTTCATGACCACTGTGTACTTTATTTTTAAAAAATATTTCTCAGCTGGACGTGGTGGCTCATGCCTCTAATCCCAGCACTTTGGGAGGCCAAGCAGGTGGATTACTAGGTCAAGAGATCGAGACCATCCTGGCCAACATGGTGAAACCCCATCTCTACTAAAAATACAAAATTTAGCTGGGCGTAATGGTGTGCATCTGTAGTCCCAGCTACTCGGGAGGCTCAGGCAGGAGAATCACATGAACCAGGGAGGCGAAGGTTGCAGTGAGCCAAGATCATGCCACTGCACTTTAGCCTGGTAACAGAGACAGTCTCCCCCACCACCTCCATATATATATATATGTGTGTGTGTGTGTGTATATATATGTGTGTGTGTGTGTGTGTGTGTGTGTGTGTGTGTGTGTATGTATATATGTGTGTGTGTGTGTATATATATATATGTATATATACACACACATGCACATATATTTATTTCTCAACTTTATAGTCAACATATTAGGCTATTAGGATAATTTCAGGGTATTTGGGGAAGAACTTTAAGACCAACTTATAAATTACAGCACTTATAAAGGGGGAAAATATGTGGAACCCACATCTGATAAAAGATGATTCTGGGAACTGGTGATGTTTGGAGGGCAGAAGTTACAAGGAACACAAAAGCAGGGAGCATGAGACAACACCAAACTGACCTCTGATAGCTGACACTATTCTATGAAGAAGGGGGGGACTTCCATGCAACTCCAGAAAACAAAACCAAGACCCCTGAGGTAGATTTTAGTTTAACAAAAGAAAGAATTTTCTAAAGATTTTCTATAGATTTAGTTACTCCACAAAGCATTGAGCACCCCAGGATGGAAGAATCCAACAGAGAGTGGCAGTTTTATTCTTGTTAGAGAGAAGATTTCTCTATTAATGACCAAGTCAAAGTGGAATCACTGACATCCTGCTCATTTATTTATTAGACACAATCATGGAGCAAATACTCTGGAACAGCTACTGTGCTAACTCCATTACCTGGATTACTGAAATTCTTACAATAACCCCATATTTGTATCATACTTTCTTTAGTAATATTTTAAGTGCTTTTTAGATACCTGCTCTGTTCCTGTCTTGTGCTAGGCACCAGG
The DNA here is from genome assembly GCF_009761245.1 of Sapajus apella. Lineage (NCBI taxonomy): Eukaryota > Metazoa > Chordata > Mammalia > Primates > Cebidae > Sapajus > Sapajus apella. The sequence goes on from NW_022436955.1 coordinate 26,496,218, forward strand.
GAACGTAGCTGCAGACCAGGAGGATGTTGAGTCTGCCCTTATGGAGATGGTAGCCTGTGTGGAAGACCAACACTGATGAAACAACAGTACTGAATGAATTAAAAGCTGAGACACTGCTCTAGGTGAAAAAGGCAAAGTGCAGCCAATCCTCACAGCAAAAGAGAGTGAGAAAGCCTAGAAGTGGCGCTTGAGCAGAGAGTCGAAATATGGGTGGGGAGTTAACCAGGCAAAACAGGGGAGAGACTAGAAGGCAACTCATAGGAAAGAAGCACTCAGACAAGCACCTGCAGTTGGAGGATTGTTATATGTAAATTATTGTGCCACAAAGGAAGTAGGACTCAAATGTAAATTTTCTCAACAAGGCTATATGCTTCTATAGAAGGGTGCACCTCACAGATGGAGCAATTGCGAGTGCACACTTGGACAGGGGTGGGGAAGGGGTTCTTATTCCTGACGAAGTGAGCCCCTACTGCTGTGTCATTTGCCTATTGGTTACGGTTAGACTGCACAGTCAAAGCTGACTCTGACAGTTTTAAAAAGAGCAAGAATACAAGCTGGAGTGGCGGGATGAGCAGTTTGGCAGGAAGGACAGTTATGGGACAGGTCAAAGCAGGTGACCAGAGCAGGTGACTGGATCAGTCAGGACGGAGCAGGGCACTGGGGGAACAGATGTGAGCTACTGATTAGAACTGGTGGAAAAGGTTGTTTATTGAAACTACAAGGAAGTTAAACTTTAAAATGGAGAATTAAAGAATAAGAGAGCTGAACATACTGACATGCTGATTCTTTGAAGAGAAACTTGGAGTTCACTATATCTCACAGGACCTAAAGGGGGTGGGTGCAGCTGAGAAGCAAAGCCAGGAGGACAGTGATAGCACCTGAGGTGACAGTCAGCATCAGGAGCCAAGCCTGGCCTTAGCAAAGCTGGAAACTTCATCCTTTGGCAAGCAGAAACTGAGATACCCTTTAGGCTTCATGAGGGAGAGAAGAATGTTTTTGAAAGATCTTGCTGGCTGCTGGAGAGAGAACATCTGGAATTAACGCTCAAATTAGACTCCCCTGATGAAACCTGTTACTTATTTTCTCCACTCACTCTTTGGTCAAAGCAATTTCTTTTCTACCTTAAGCACATGTAACAACAGAAATGACTGAAATATTCATTACATTAGGAATGGAACGTGATGATTCCTAGATGGGGATTCAGATGATTGGTTATTTGACCTTCTATGCTTTTTTTTTTTTAATTTTGAGATTGGCTGTTATATATAAATTTTTGGTGCCACAAAAGAAGTAGTACTGGAATATAAATTTCCTCAGCAAGGCAATTTACTTCTATAAAATGGTGCGGCTCACAGATGGAACAATGGGGAGTACACAGCTGAACAAGGGAGGGGAAGGAGTTTTTATTCCTGACGGAGGTAGCCTCTGTGTCGTTCGCCTGTTGGCTAGGGTTAGACCTCACAGTCTAGTCTAAGTCCAACTGGCTGGTTTATTGTTTTTTTTTTTTAATTCATTCTTCATTTATTTTCAGTAAAGATAATATCACGTATTATAATTGCTATTTATGCTAATATTTGATTCTTAGAAAAATTGGCTTTATTTATTTATTTATTTATTTATTTATTTATTTTACTTTAGGTACATACTGTATCTGGCATTTCTCCCCATGTTGTCCCTCCCCACCCACCGCTATCTTTCCTCTACCCCCCGACTCCAACTGTCCCCAGTGTCTGATGCTCCTCTCCCTGGGTCCACCTGTTCTCATTGTTCAACACCCACCTGTGAGTGAGAACATGCAGTCTTTGGCTTTCTGTTCTTGTGTCAGTTTGCTGAGAATGATGGTTTCCAGATTCATCCAAGTCCCTAGAGAGCTTGGGTGCAAGCTGGAGTGGTGGGGTGGGCAGTTTGCCAGGAAGGACAGTTATGGGACAGGTCAGAGCAGATAGCCAGGGGTGACCTAGGTCAAAGCAGGTGACTGGAGCAGATGACTGAGATCAGGATGGAACAGGGATCAGGACTGGTGGAAAAGGTTGTTTACTGGAGCTACAAAGAAGTTAAACTTTAAAATGGAGGATAAAGAACTAAACATACTGACATGCTGATTCTTTGAAGAGAAAGTTGGAGTTTACTGTGTTCAACATTGGCCATCACCAAAGTCTCTGATGTATGACTTTCATTACTGGGGATGTTGTTCTGATATTGCTGGTGGTCCCTACTAAAAAGTATGCATGCATAAAGGCAACAATGGCTTGCACCCATTTCTCCTGGCTGTATGGGGGCCCTTGAAAAGCATTGAGTGGTGTAATTTACAATAGCAGATTGGCTTTATGCCATTCTGTGAATCCACCATCATCTTCTCTGACCCCCACCTTTAAAATGAGTTCCCGCACAACCCCCACCATGAGATGATATGAAGGACTAAGAAGGGATAATTTCTGTATCCCCACATTTTATTGTTAGCATAATTCTATACATTAAATCTGCAGTGGGTGACTTACTTTGCTGATATTTGGCCTCTACAATATTGGGAAAATAGATAGATGGAAATTGAGTAATATCTTGCCTCTCCAGCCTTTTAAATTTGCTGCAGAAAGTTGGATATTTGTGGACTGTTTCTTCCTTAAGCAGGCAAACTTCAGCCCCAGAAGGCAATGAAGCAAACTGTCAATGTCGCCCCAGGTACTGCAAAGCTGGCTGAACCGTGTGTTCGATTGCATACAAAATGTGAATTGAGTAGCACAGAGCTATCCTCCCAGCGACTTTCTAGAACAATGAGATCAGCTGCAAAAATGGAATAAATCGGAGATTGGTTTCTGCAGTTCCATTCATTTGCAAAAATTTGCAGACAATTAAGCTGTCCCCCTGCAGTACAGGTAGCTCCTTTTAGCCAGGGGCTGGAGATGTGTTCTCTCCGGGAAAATGTTAAAGATGTGATTATCTAGTTATACTTGAGTAAATGGGTCAAAAGACCTCTCCAGCCAAGCACGGACCTTCTTGAAAAAGTAGTCTTTAGCAGCAACCCTGGGGAGGTTTATAGCAAAGTGCTTTTAGAGCAGATGGTGGTTCTGGAGTCAGAGAGGCCAAAATGCTGAATGACTTGGGATGAGTCTCTTACATCTTTCAACCTCAGGAATACAGCCATGGTGATTCTGCCAGCAAGTTGTTGAATAGATTGGTGTATTACATGTAAATTTTTGGTGCCACAAAAGAAGTAGCACTCAAATATAAATTTCTTTAGCAAGGCAATTTACTTCTATAGAAGCGTGCAGCTCACTGATGGAATAATGGTGAGTACAAACCTGGACAAGGAGGGGAAGGGGTACTTATTCATGATGGAGGTGGCCCCTACTGCTGTGTCATTCCCCTGTTGGCTAGGGTTAGACCACACCGTCTAAGCTAATTCTGACTGGCTATTTTAAAGAGAGCAAAGGTACAAGCTAGAGTGATGTGGTGGGTAGTTTGCCAGGAAGGACGGTTACAGGAGAAGTCAGAGCAGGTGATCAGGGCTCAAAGCAGGTGACTGGGATGAGTCAGGATGGAGCAGGGGACTGGGGGAACAGATGTGAACTACTGATTAGAACTGGTGGAAAAGGTTGTTTACTGAAACCACAAGGAAGTTAAACTTTAAAATGGAAAACTAAAGAATAAGAGAGCTGAACACAATGACGTACTGATTCTTTGAAGAGAAGCTTGGAGTTCACTATATCTAACGTGAGATAATAATATAATGTTTATCCTTGTGCCTGGCACATAGTGAATGCTCAGTAAATGGCTATATTCTCTATGGCAGACTTGGTGAATCTGGGACTAGGATGCCAGGCAAATCTTAGGGTTAGAAAGGTTAGAAGGAACTGGGTTATATCATCTTGAGTCTAGGAAATAAGCTTCTAACTCTCCAAAGGAATAACCCTCAGGTCCCTGAACTCAAACCCAAAGCATCACATCTTTGCATGAAGCCTGCAAAGACTCCCTATTGCCTTCGAAGTAAATCCAGTCTTCTTACCTTGACTTACAAGACTGTCCATAATTGGGCTGGGCTGTCTGTGTGAATCTCACCTTTCACTGCTCCCCCTTAACTCCCTGCCTCCCAGGAAGAAGTGTTCCAGCTTCTGCAATGTTTTGCCTTGCTAAAATATCTCCTCCTAGCAAACGAGTTGGCCCAGAAGTCACAAAGGTAGGAGAGGGAACAAAGATGATAGAGGCTTGTGGTTTCTTTATGAGGTTTTTACTGTTTCTCCCTATCATATGATGCTAAGCCAGGGTCAGGAGGGCAGAAAGAGAGAATGAACACATACAAATTCTCTGGACATTTCTTCCCTGTTTGAATGTCGGCTTATGAAGGAAATCTTCCAACAGGTCACCGGCAAGGGTCACGCTGCATCTGGCCTTGTGTTCAGGTGTGCAGAAAGTAGGATCATTCCTGTCAAATCTCACCACTTCCTCCCATTGGCCGTTAGGAGGGCTTTTATGCCCTTGACTGGATGTGACGGAAACGGGCAGGGACAGACAAAACTTGGAGTGTGGTCCTAGTTGTAGAATGCCAGTCTGGGAGAAATAACAAAAGTAAACACTTCTTCTCTCTTAAGAGACCTTACCTATTTCATCTCGACATTGAGCACCTTGCCTTGGCAGGTGTCAGAGTTTGGCTCCCAGGGAACAGACCCATGCAACTGGGAGATCAGCATGCAGAAGGTCTGTTGGGAAGAGGTTCTCAGGAACCACACCTGGTGAGGAGGAAGGGCAGCAGGATAAGGCAGGGAAGGAGGGTGATGGAGGAGTTGCTGACTGCAGATGCATGGAGGCCTCAGCCTTCCAGGGCAGCAGGGATGTGGGCTGGGATGTCCCCTGAGCATGGTCCCACCTGGAGGCCATGGAGCGGGGGCGCTGACCTTGACACACCCCTGACCAGTCACTGGATAGTGCTGCATCCCTTTCTGTTTCAGTCTTCATGTTAAGAATGAAAGAGGGTGAAGTTCATGGAAACACTGTGGGGACATATTGCATGGTTTTGTTTCGCGAAATGTCCAGAAAAGGCCAACATATACAGACAGAAAGTAGATTTGTGGTCGCCAGTGGCTGGGGTAAAGCAGGACTGACTGCTAATGGGCATGAGGTTTCATTTAAGGGTGATGGAGATGTTCTAAAATTTGATGTGGTGAGGATTGCACAACTCTGTAAATTTTCTAATAATCATTGCGTTACACATCTAAAATGGGTGAATTTCATGGTACATAAATCATACCTCAATAATGCTTTTAAAACATCATGGGGGAGAGGGGCTCCAGCCAGAGAAATTGACTCCAACTCTGCCTTTTGACAAATCAAATGCTCAGATTTGCATTGTAGGACAATGAACATGGATGAAGAGGCTTTCTCTTTCTGGGGTCTGTCACTTCTCTCTAGAATAGAAGCTTCATGATGGCAGTGGCTTTGCTTTGTAGGGCAATGAACACTGAGCTACAATGAATGTAGCTTGTCATCATACAACAGACCTGGGAGAAGGAGAAAATCCAACTAAAGTCTTTACTTTTATCCCTTTAACTCTGTTCTCCACAAAGCGACTATGATTTTTTTTATTGCAACTGGACTCGTCAGCTCTAAACCTTTCCATGGCTCACACCTCATGCGGAGTAAAAGCCAGGGGCTTCCCAGTGGCCCATGTGGCTGTCCAGGGTCTGAATTCCCTTCACCAGGCCCTGACCTGTCTCCCTCCCCTCACATCACTCACCTGGCCCAGGCCAGCAGCTGCCACGCTGTAGTTCAGCCATGGCTGGTGGGCAGTGCCTCCTCCCCCTGCTGACTTAGCCCATTCTTCCTCCGTTCTCCACTCCCATCTCCTTGGTGGATGCTTTCTGGCCTCCCCATCTAAAATATCAGCACCCTCTCCCCCTGAGCACTTCCAGCCCCTCTTCCTGTTGATCTTTTGTCTTGAGCCGTATGTGTTCCTCTCTTTCTCTTACTGTGGTTTCCCACCTCTCTCTAGAATAGAAGCTTCATGAGGGCAGGGGCTTTGCTTCTTTTAGGCACCGCACTATCCCAGATGCCTAGAATTATACTTGGCAGGAAGAAAGGGTTTGACAGATATGTTTTGAAGAAATGAATGAATGAATGATTTAGTTAGTATAAATCTATTATCTCTCCCCTTCTCACATTCTTTATTTCTTTCTACCTTCCTGTTTCCCTTGGCCTCCATCCTTTCTTCCAACCTTCAACCCCTCCTCTGTCCCTCATTCTTTTAGGGATCTCCTCTTTATTTCTGATATATGTTCTTTGGGGCTGAGTGATGTGGTGTTTCCAGATAGCGTGATACTTGCTTTTAATTCACTTTCAATTTCCCTTAAGATCGAAAAACAGGGAGGAAAAAGAGGTTTTAACCGTCAAATGCCCTAAAACAGAAAGATGAAGACCCCACTTAGCTGCATGACACCTGAGAGATGTTTGTGTGGGGATGGCAATCCTCCTGTAATAGAATCCAGCATGCATGAGGCTCACTGAAGATGCAGTACTGCCCCTTTTGATGGAAGCAAGGCTGGATGAGGGTGCTGCAGGCCTCGGATGACCCAGGCTAAAGACGCTGTGGGTTATTGTCCAGAGGCTGCTATGGGGGGAATCCCACAAGACACACGTGGCCCAGGGTTGGCGGTAGCCCCAGAACCTCACTCTCCTCTGCACACCTCTGTGTGCCTGTGTCTGTTCCTGTGACTGAGGGGATTGTGTTCTGCACATTGGAAGTGCAAACGTGTGTGGCATATGTCCTTGAATCTAGGCAGCTGATGTATGTCTGTTGCATGTGCATCTGTTCATGAATATGTGTGTGTGTATCAAATGGATTCTGGTGTTTGTGTAAACCCACATGTGCATAAGTGTGTGCATTTGATGTGAGAGAGAACATTTGACATCTGCATGCATCTAGTGAATCTGGAAAGCTGGAGGGGGCAGTGTATCTACATGTGTCTGTGTTCCATATCTGGCCTTAGGCCACCCACAGCCAAATTACTCACTCCTAATAGGGACCCTCATTTTCTCACTTTCTCCATCCTGGTGTTAATAAGACTCATCCTTCACTTTTCTGCGGTTCTTCGGAAGGTGCAGACCACTTTTATATGCAGTTTCTCATTTCATTATGATATCCTAGAGGACAGGCAAATCACCCTCCTTTACAGATGAAAAAATTTCCGTCAACCCCTCTGTGTCTTGCCTCGAGGGGAGCAGTGTTGGGTCTCCTCTCTGAGGCTCAGGTGGCCACTGATTCTCCCCTCTCACACCTCCTGTGAGCATATCATCTGCTGTCCTCCATCTTCATTCATTCACAACCATGTTTTCTTTCCTCTGATCCCTTCCTCCTCAAGGTTAGCCTCACTCCTTGTCTCCCCTTTAACTGAAAATTTTCTTTCCATATCTCTCCTTTCCTTCTGTGCCAAAGTCCTCACTGTTCATGTATTTCCCTAGCACACACCCAAAGCTGCTCTTTCTAAATTCAACCGTCACCTGTTCATGGTCAAGTCCGGCAGCCTCCTTGCAGCATCTGTGCTGTTGGAGGGGCCCCTTGCCTTGTGTGATATGGTTGTGCACTGTTCCTTTTTGGAATCCTCCTCTCAGTCCTCCTGGTTTTCCTTCTTTTGCTGACTAAATTTCTGTGGGCTTTGCTGACCTTTTAGAAACTCATCGCATGGTTGCATTCCTCCCCTCTCCCTCTTCCCGTAATCTGGGTTGTTTCATCCTCTCCATCTCTTGCAGCTACTCTTGCACTTGGGAGATTGTGGCATTTTTCTCCTTCCTGAATGCAATTCCTCATGTCCCCCAGAAATCTCTGCTACACGTCCAACAAGCTCCTCAAAGTCAACAGGTCTGCTCTAGCACTTGTACCCCAAATTCTTTTTAAAATCTTTGCCCACTTGGTAAGGTCAACACACCAGAAGGCAAGAGGTCTTCATATACCCCTCCTTTACCCTGATCTTCATTTCTTTCTTGTACAGTGTTCTTCTGCCTTTTATAAACATTTCTTGACTTGATCACATTCTTTTTATCACCACCATTTTTGTTTCTCTGAGTTTCTGGCCACAGACTGGCACCCTCGCTTCATGCATGAATTGACAGATGCAAATACACATTTGCATGTCCACACGCATGTGTGCACATGCACACACACACGCACATACACACACACAGAGTTGCCCCAAAGCAGGGTGTATGGATGTCAGTCAAATTAGGTATGATGGTTCCTACATGGTGCCAGTCACACAAAGACATATGGCAGAACACACAAACTCATTAGCACAGACTCGATCAAATGTTCGTACAGCCACAAATGTAGAAGTAGAGACTTGATCACAAACACATAGTTATAGATATAGACAAATCACAGACAATGATAGAAGCAGAGCCACAGACCCAGAAACACAGAGCCATAAATATTTACTGAAGTTTCTCCCAATGTAAGGCAAAAAGTTAAGCGTCAGATGAAGCAGGATGTCCTGACTTCAGTCATTCCTATAAGATGCCCACCATGGTGGGCCCAGAGAGGTGACATACATGTGGTGGCTTCTTGACAATCAGCACCTCCAGCAGGACCCCACCCTGTTCCTTCTAGGTGCTGTTTTTCAAGGATCAGCGACTCCTGCTTCTTTTATTGGGCACTTAAGATCCAGGGATTAACACATTTGTGCTAGTTGCCATACTTCTGGGATGTGTTGTAAGAATCAGAGAAATAGACGGGCAGCTGTGGACTTGATTAGCTGGTGAGCTGGGGAGACACCAGAGGTAGGATGGGGTCTTGGGGACCTCACAGCTCTGGACACCCATGAGGACACAAACATCACCCACTTGTGGGCATGAAAACACAAGCAAGCCCTTCATGATGCACTGTGCAAAGTTTATTATTGATGACACAGTATGCTTTGTCATTACTTTGGACACATTTAGGCATATATTGTCATCATGAACTGAGGCCTATGTTTGCTCTAGGATGAAGCCCATTCACCAGTCCTTGACATCTGCACAAACTTTATATCTTTTTAAAGTAGTTGCCTAGACTGTGCTCTCGTCTGAGGCTCAAGATTTTCTTTTATCGAGAATGACATTCAGATATTGCACATATTTTACGTGTTTCCTATTTTTGCTACTCTTAATAAACCAACAGAATCTTCATGGATGTTAAACATCAGTTTTATATAAATACAACCCTAATTTTCTTTTCTTTCTTTTTTTTTTTTTTTTTTTTGAGACCAAATCTTGCCCTGTCACCCATGCTGGAGCTCAGTGGCATGATCTCGGCTCACTGCAACCTCCTCCTCCCAGATTCAACTGACTCTCCTATCTCAGCCTTCTGAGTAGCTGGGATTACAGGTGTGCATCACCATGCCTGGCTAAATTTTGTATTTTTAGTAGAGACAGGGTTTCACCATGTTGGTCGAGATGGTCTCGAACTGCTGACCTCGTGATTCACCCGCCTCAGCCTCCCAAAGTGCTGGGATTACAGGTGTGAGCTACCGTGCCCAGCCAACCTGCTCTAATTTTCATAGTCTTCTCTTTGCCTATTTCACCCTAGCTTTCTGTATGCTCTTTCTTTGTTTCACATTGGGGTTGTTTTGGGTGGTTGGCTTTTTTGTTTGTTTGTTATATTATTCTTGCTTTTTATTCTCACTGTCTTATACAGAATCCAGTTTTCTTTGCCTATATATTGTGTCCTTTTCACCAAAGTGTCTTTTACTTAGGCTCTTTCACTGAGATTTTAATAGTCTTCTATGAGCAGTATAGTGTATATAAAATAGAATACTTTCAATATGATACTCTATATTTTTCTGCTTAGCTTGTCTGAAATATTCTCTCTGCTAGCTAGATAAATTGTAGCAGTTCTTATGCAACCTCTCCTAACTTTCTTTCTTTCTTCCTTCGTTGATTAAGGAGGGAGAAGATTTACTTGAGAGATTTGTTGCAAATATTAGAGCTGAATCATGCCAAGTGCCTGGCACACCGGCCAGCATATGCTTACTATATCACTATTATAGTAGCTTGGGGTAGTGATGGTGAGGGCAATGGAGCGATGATGATAGTGGTTGGAACACGGTCTTCACATCTGCTTTATTGGTCATGGCCTAAGAGTATCTCCTACTAACAAACCCAAATGTAACCTTGTCCCTGCTATGGAACATTTAGGATGGTTTTCATTTTTGCCCCTTGTAAATCGTGTCTCACTAAATGCCTTCCTTCATGCAGTTTTATTCTTCTTTTGAATTTAGCATTTGGATGCATTCCTAGGAGTAAAATTACAGAGTGAAGGGATATATACATTCATAAAGCTCTCAATAAATAAACATTGCCTGATTGCTTTTCACAAGGGTGCTATGAATTTATACTCCCACCAAAACCAAGAGAATGGCTATTTATAGATGCTTTCAGAGCATTAGCTTATCTTGTTTCCTGTTTGAATTTTATTACATGAATATCCCTTTAAAACTATCTCACACACACACACACACACACACACACACACACACACGCACACACACACACACACACACACACTTTTATGGGGCCTTGGTGCCGAAGACGGAATCAAACTGTCATTTATTACATGATTTTGATAGAAACCTGCTGTTAAGTTTGAGATGTTTACTTCTCACGATGCAGAAGACAATTTTAATTAGTATGTGGCATTAAATAAGATCTGTTTGCACATTGAAAACGATACTCCTTTTCAATTTTCTTTCAGTCCCCTGATTGGATAATGGAGGAAGTCTTAGCTTGGTGCTAACCCCTCTTTAACATCGCTGTCTAGCCCCTTTTAACCTGTAAAATTAGGAGCTTTCTATAGATAACAGGTTCTAGCAAAAATCTAATGGTGTCATTAGGTTTCCAGCATGTTTATTTTTATGTCTTCCTTCCTTCTATGTAAAGTGATACTGAAGTTTTATTTAAAATGATGGAAAGTTTTAATTTTGAAAACACTTATTTAATTAAAACGGTGAGTTACACATAGAGCAAACACCCTGACAGTGTCACTCCAACGACTGAACTTGGGACATGCGACTGGGAGAGTGCATTCCAACAGTTGCCCTACTAATAGCAATCGTAACACATGTCCCTTGACAAAACACTGAATAGAAGTCTCCATAATGCCTGACATAGTTTGGGACTTTGTGATGATCCCTTTATTTCTATTCATTTGTGAATGGAAGGACCTTGCAGTGGGCCATGAAAAGAGTTGCTTTTTATTTTTTATTTTTTAATTTTTTTGAAGACTCACAAAGTATAAGTTTAAAAAAAATGCCTATCTATTACCGTAGAGAAAAATTACCTATTATCGGAAGAGTATCTTAAAAAAACAATATTCAAGGGGTATAGGTACAGGTTTCTTGCATGCACACGTTTTGTAGTGTGGAAGTTTGGCCGTTTAGTGAACCCATCATCTGAAGAGTGGACATTGTACCCAATAGGTGATTTTTCAGCCCTTACCCTCCTCCCACCCTCCCACCTTCTGGAGTCCCCAGTGTCTTTTATTCCACTCTGGATGTTGACATGTACCCATTGTTGAGCTCCCACTCAAAAATGAAAATAGGCAGCATTTTTCTGTTTGAGTTTCTCACTTTGGGTATTGTCTTCCAGATTCTTCCATGTTACTGCCAAAGACATGATTTTATTCTTTTTTATGTTTGAGTGGTATTCCATGGCATATATGTGTGTATATGTGTATGTGTATGTGTGTGTGTGTGTGTGTGTGTATACCCCTGTGTGTGTGTGTGTGTGTGTGTGTGTATTTATATCTCCCACATTTTCTTTATCCTGTCTTCTGCTGATGAACACTTAGGTTGATTCCATGTCTTTGCTATTGTGAATAGTGCTATGACAAGCACACAAGTGCAGGTATTGTTTTGATATAATGATTCCTTTTCCTTTGGGTATGTACCCAGTAGTGGGATGCTGGGTTGAATGGCAGTTCTATTTTTCATTCTTTGAGAAATCTTCATACTGTTTTTCATAGAGGTTGTACTAATTTACAATCTCACCAACAGGATATAAACATTCTCTTTTCTCTGTCCCACCAATATTTGTTGTTTTTTAGACTTTTTAATCATAGCCATTCTGACTGGTATAAAATGATATCTCACTGTGGTTTTAATTTGCATTTCTCTGGTGATTAGTGATACTGAACATTTTTCATATGTTTGTTGGCCACTTATATGTGTCCTTTTGAAGAATGTCTGTTTATGTTGTTTGCCAACTTTTAAATGGGGTTATTTTTGTTGCTTGAATTCTTTGTAAATTCTGGATAATAGCCCTTTGTTGGACACATACTTTGCAAAGATTTTTTTCCCCATTCTCTAGGTTATCTGTTTATTCTGTTGATTGCTTCTTTAGCTGTGCAGAAGCTTTTTAGTTTAATTAAGTCCAAATTGTCTGTTTTCGTTTCTGTCATGTTTGTTTTTGAGGACTGGGTGATAAATTCTTTGCCGAGGGCAATGTCCAGAAGAGTTTTTCCTAGGGTTTCTTCTAGGATTTTTATAGTTTCAGGTCTTGTGTTTAGGTCTTTAATCCATCTTTAGTTAAGTTTTGTATATGGTAAAAGCTATGGGTCCAGTTTCACTCTTAGGCGTATAATTATCCAATTTTCTATATCAGTGTTTAGCCCAACACCACTTATTGAATAGTGTGTCATTTCCCTATCATGTATTTTTGTGGACTTTGCTGAAAATCAGCAGGTTGTAGGTACATGATTTTATTTCTGTATTCTCTGGATTGAAGTCAGGCAATGTGATGCCTCTAGCTTTGTTCTTTTTGCTTAGGGTTGGTTATAAAACCAATTCTTCATTGGCTATAATTCCAATAAAGTTTTACATCTAATCCAGGTTCCTGACCAGGTGAGTAATCCACTAGCTAGGCAGATTAAGAACAGTAATATGCAAGCAATGAAGACTGCATAACTTAAGACTGTTATTGTGAATAGAATGATTCAGAAGTTGGGTTCAAATAACATAATGATAGTTATAGTGAATCACAATGTCAGATTTAGTATTATTCTAATAATGTACTTGGTAATGCTAACAGGGTTTGATGGACTACAGTGAACACTTTCCAAACAGCTGTATGCTTTCCCAACAAAGGAACTCTATCTCAGAGCAGACTGATAAATCATTTCAATGGGAGATTTTAATCAATCCTTTTGTTTTCTCTTTTAGGATATATTTAAGTTTGCAAGAACTTCTCCTGTCCCAAGACAAAGGAGGTCCATTGTGGTATCTCCCATTTTAATTCCAGAGAATCAGAGACAGCCTTTCCCAAGAGACGTTGGCAAGGTAAGTCAGACAAACAACAAATGACAAAAACATGTTTTTATGAAAAGTTGCCCACGCAGGAAGCAGACTGACCATGAGTATCTTGGTGACCAGCTGGAATTAGTCTTCATTCCTCTATGACAAGAGACCAAATGCTTTTGTCATGTAAAGAATTTTGGAAGATCATTCACACACAAAAGAAGACATCAGTAACAGCTTTGAATATCATGAAGATGAACGTGGTAGATGATGTTGAAGTTATGCAGGAAGAAGTCATTGGTTAAGAAATAAGACTTATTGCTTTTGTAGATTATGTTCAAGTGATCACCAGATAGGGCCCTCTAGGATGGCAGTATGTTGATATGTGGCCTTCCTTGAGATCGTATTTTTCAAATATTTAGGTCCAAGAATACCACTGGGTCAATTTTCCAAAAACTAAACCAGATCAAGGGAATGAAATCATCCTAACCAGACCCAGAACCACATGTGAGAAACACTGTCCCATGAATCAGAACAATAGCTTTTCCAGGAAGAAATAGTCATTTTTAAGTGGGCCAAAATACTGATATTGCCTCATCAATACATTCTTCCCATTTTAAGAGAGTCAACATGGAGAATCAAATTTTTGAGCGGTTTGTACTTTCTGGTGAACGTTGAATTTAAACAATGGTGGTTAGTTAAATGAATGATCTTAATGGTGGTTGCTATTGAACTGCTAATTCATCAAATATGCAGCACATCCTAACAGGAAGACAAAAACAGGAAAATTGCAGAGCATGACAAATGATATGAAGATCAGAAACAGGGTGATGCGAAAAAAAGAGCAAATGGCAGAATGAAGGAGTAGAAGGAAGAGGGAATCTTTAGACAGATGACTGTGATGGCTGGTTGGAGGTACTGATATTTGAGGGGAGACTGGCAGGATGAGAAAGGAATAGCCGTAGGAATATCTGGGTGAACACCTTCTTTGGCAGAGGTGAGTTTACATGCAAGGCCTAAAGACGGGAAAGAATAGAGTGTAGTCGAGTTGCACCATGCCTGGGTGGCTGCAAGAGGGTGACAAGGATGGGAGGGGTAAGGAAGAAGTCAGAGAGGCCAGCCTGTCCTTGGATAAGGAGCTGGGATTTCATCGTGTATGCAGCAGGGGGCCGTTGGAAGATTTCCCCAGGAGAGTACATGTTTTGAAAGATTCTCCTGGCTGCCTTGTAGAGAATAATTAGTGGTAGCAGGGTGATAGACAGCAGTAGAAGCAAAGAGACCCACTGAGAGGGGAGTTTGGTGGTGATCCGGACAAAACTTGGACTATTAAAAATTGATATTGGCCTGGTGTGGTGGTTCACGCCTATAATCTCAGCACTTTGGGAGGCCAAGATAGGTGGATCACCCAAGGTCAGGAGTTTGAGACCAGCCTGGCCAAGATGGGGAAACACCATCTCAACTAAAAATGCAAAAATTAGTTGGCATGGTGGTGTGCTTGTAATTGCAGTTACTTGGGAGGCTGAGGCCAAAGAATCGCTTGAACCTGGGAGGTAGAGGTTGCAGTGAGCCAAGATCATGCCACTGTACTCCAGCCTGAGTGACAGAGCGAGACTCCCTGTCAAACAACCAAAGAAACAAACAAACAAAAATCCATCTTTGTTGCAAATTGAAAGAACTGATAATCCAATATCCTAGTAATCACTATATTTATCATTTTAAACTACCACTGTACCAAAGATGCCTTTCTCTAAGCAAATGTCTTCTCAAGGGTCTAGGATATGATAGAAAGGGAAGCAGAGCTGCTCTAAAGGGATTTCCCTGTCCCCTTGGGCAGCCCTAGCCACTGTGATGTTCCTTTTCTAGACAGATTTCCCGGGAGCCCAAGATGCCAGATGCCAAGGGATCTGAGTCCCCACTTCTTCAAAACTCTGCCCAGTTTCTGAGACTTAAGATGGATTCTAGTTTTCCCTTAGATAATCCTGGGCTTCTCACCTCTCACCATGCATCAGAATCATCAGAGACACTTAAAATGCAGATGTCGAGGCTCCAACCTCAGAGATTGATTCCACTGGGAAGCGGGTGAGGACCATGCGTCAGTATGTGTTAAAATATCCCCGGTGACTCCTGTGTGCAGCCAGGGTTGGAGGGCGGCTGGTCTTAAACAGTCCTCCAAAAGTGGGTGTGTAGCAGCTATGTTAGCATCCCCTGGGAGCTTGCTAGAAATGCATATTTTCATGTCCCACCCAAAAACCACAGAGCCAGAAACTCTGGGGTTAAAGCCAGGTGTCTGCGTTTTCACACAGCTTCTGGGTGATTCTGATGCACCCTGAGGTTTACAGAGGGCTGACCTGAAATGTGTTTTCCTCCCACCACTGGTACACAATACTTTCAGTATTAGAGTTGCAGTTCCGTTAATTAGGTTATAATAAGGACAATCACATCTTAGTTACCTGAAAAATCCCAGTTTATACCTGTTGTCCAAACCTGTCGTATCCAGATTTAGACAATAAATTATGTAGCCATCCTATAGTGTTCTTCAATTACACACAATTTCCTCCTGGGTGTATATTTGGGTGGGTTTTCACAAGCCTCTTTCCTTGAGCTAGTCAGTAGGTCAATAAGCATGCAGCTAACTGGGAACATTCTTCTGCATTGTTTTCTTACTTATTACAGCCTCAAAAGGCAATTTTATTTCCAAGCTGAGGATTCACCTCTTCCTAGCCCCTTATGTATTTCCCACACTGGTTTTCAACCTAGATTCTCTACAAAGCAACTGCTTTTCTAGGTCCAGTAGGCTACTAGCTAGACAATGTGCAACAGCCTTCAAAACCTCTGTTTTTGTTTTTTTTTTTTTTTTTTGTAGAATTGTTGCACTGCTTTGCAAAAACTATTTATTTGTCCATGCTTGTTATGCCTTTGGCAGTACATATTTTCCTTTTTATTCCTGCTTATTTCTGTTTATTTATCTTTTTATATCTCCTGTCCTATCCTCATCAACTCCACCACAGCTGACAAGCTGTGCTCTGCAGAGCTGAGGAGGAAGATGTAGGTGTGTTCAGTGAGTGTTGGGGAGGGGGTGAGAAAGGAAAGAAGACCACAGAGGCAGGACTCTGCTCTCCAAACACCACCGTGCTCCCAAAAAAAAATCTGCAAGTCAGGACACCTCTAATTTTATAAATATACATATTAGACTTCAATATCGAATGCCATTTCAAGAAGAGATTCTGCAGCTCTAAAAGCATGAAGACATTTGTCTTACTTTGGCTTCCCCTAGAAGTAGACCCCGAGACAAGAATTCAAATGAAGAGAGTTCATTTAAGAGGTGGAGAAAATAAAATAAAGTAAGGGAGAGACACAGAGAAGGGAAGGCAGCTGGGAAAGAAGCTTGTTTATGAAGTCAACTACCCCTGTGGGTTACTGGGTTGTAATCTCATGGGCTAACTTTAAACATGGTGTGGAACACACTGCCAGCATTATACCACCCCCCAAGGGATAGCGCTGGGATACTTTGACACCTACTGGGGCATTTCTACTCCCAGCAGTCACTGGTTGAGGGCTGTTTTTAGGGGTGTACATTCTCTAGCTTATCAAGTCTGCCCTGCAATCTGTGCACTGTTTCGACAGCCTGCTGAGATTGGGAGGAGAGCCATAGACAAAAAGGATGCTGTACAGCAGCCACCAGTCTGCTGGTCTGCACTGAAAATGTGACATGGAGGGGGTGTGGACAGGACACTGAGAGCTTCTGCTTCATCACCAAAACTAATACACATATATTTTTAAACAACTTTGTCTCATCTCCTGCTTTTACCTTATTTCCTGAACTAGACTTCTCATGTCCTGCGCTTTTGAAATCTGCTGTACTTGCCTCTTTCTCTCCATTAAGAAGTAGCAGTTCCTGCATCTCAGGAGGGAAAACCTCTGGAATTGAACCCAATTCATATCAACAGGCATATATTCAGCATCTGTTATTTATAAGGAACCGTGCTAGGGGCTGGGAATTTAATGGAGGAGAAAACAGACAGAGTCATTGATCTCATGAGATTACAAAAGAGGTGACAATATCGGCACACAGTCATTATTTGTCCAGCACTGTGCTAAGCTCTTTTCATCTATTATGTTCAATTATTATGATAACAACCACATGAGGATCATTTTCCAGCATGCCAGTGAAGGTAATGGGACTCAGGGGTGACGTAACCTGTCCAAAGCCACATAGCTAGTTAATAGCAGAGTCAAACTTCATTTCAGCTTTTTGAGATTTCCTAGCCTATGCTCTTAACCCGTATCCTCAGGAAGTACTGAGCCCAATCTGAGAATACTCTTCTGTGGAATGAAATATCTTCACTGACAATTTCTCTTTTTAAAACAGCATTTAAAGTAAGTGCAATTCTTGGAAATGTACCAAAAAATAAGATGGTCAGAGGATTAGATCAATGGATAGTGATCTGATATGTGGTAAAGGAAGTATATTAAAATGTTAGTGGTAGAATATAGTTGGTGAACATATGGATGCTTGCTGTACAATTCTTTCCACTTTTCTCTGTATTTGGAAATTTTGCAATAAAGTGTTGGGAAATATTAAGTTAACTAAATATAAAATTATCATAAAAGACACATGAGTTAGCATGCTAGCACAAAACCGCTTTTTAAATCATTTGTCTTGCATTTCAAGAGGGTGAATGGAGACCAAGTAAGTACCTGATTCTTGATTTTTTTTTTTGGTCATATTTTATTACAACCTGAATTCCTTTAAAGAAAGGAGACTCATATCCTAAAGAATAAAGACATCAAAAGCAAGGTGCTGTGGTGAGTTAGCCCTCAGTGGAGAGTTTTTCACAGCTGGGTATCCTGTTGTATAGAACTGAATACCCACAGCGGGGTTAGGCAGGCAGCTCCAGGGATGAAAAGAAGTCTTGACTGATACATAATTTATCTGCCAAGTAATTAATTAGTTGGTAAGTAGCTAAACTACTAGCATTTGGGGGCTGCTTTTCCATCATAAGAGGGAGATTCCACATCACTGCTGCTCACTTGGATAGCAGGTGGGGAGTATACAAGGATATGTGATCCCCCCCTGCACATGCATGCGTGCGCGCACTCACACACACACACACTCACGAGAGACAACCCAATGGATCACTACCAGCCCTGGGAAAATGAGCTTGCCTCCTAATTTCTGACTCTTTTCTATGCTACTGTCAGCCCTAGAATATCTCTCGTTCTTTTGGAAGAAAGGGTAAAACATCTGGTCGTGAACATACTTCCTCATAGCTGTGATTTTCTTTCCAATTCTGAACTCTGGACAGCGGGGAGGAGCTGAGAGTGTGTGTTCTGTAGAATGCTCAGATCCCTATGTGCCATTTTTCCCCTCCCCCTTCAAAGTATGACTATTTCAAAATTTGGGCCATAAATAATTTCTCAGTTTAATCAACTTTTGCTGATAAATAATTGATTACATCTTTAAAGATTTTTGAGTTCCTGAGCCCCATTGGTTGAGAGCAGGGGACTTTAAATCTGTGAGCCAGCAAGGAGGTCTTTGGGAGATGTATTTTATTCTGTTTTATATTAAGTTTGAAATACAAGTCATTTATGAAATGCTTATTAGAGATTCTACTTTCATCACAAATCCTTTTCATCAAAACCAATGAAAATACTTTTTACGGAAAATCCTTTTTTAAAGACTATAAATTGGCAGAATGGGCATTTAGAAGGACATCTTTAACCCAGGATAGAAGAAATATGTAACTGGAACAAGTGCTCTTTGTAAAGGGAATCAACATTGATTATTAGACTAAATCATGAGAACCAGTCAACCAGGACTCTGCTTTGATTGTGTCATTAATGTAAGTCAGACCTGAGGGTAATTTACATCAGCTCTGCCATGTTCCTCAGCATTCTGGGCATCTGATTCCTAGAGGTCTCCCAGCATCCAGACAATCTGCACCTGAGATTTATGCCCACCTATGCAAATAGGTGTCAAGGAGTCTGATAGTCTTGATATTTAATTTGTTCTATTCCATTTAATAGTCATTTGCCTCACTTGGAGGACCCATAGAGGCCAAGCTACATCCTTAGAGGCTGGACCAGAAAGCTGGTACTGAATCCCTGGCACCTCTCCCTCACACCCTACTGAAACACAGTTTCGGTGTTACTTGCTGCTGCCAGTTTTAGTTTATAATCAGGCAATTACTGGGCCGTCCAGGGTAACCTAGTAATTGCTGTCAGCCCTCCACCTCTTCTTAAATCTTTTACTTTATACCCTTTATCCACATCTAACTATATATAGTCTTCTCAGAAATTTACATCTGATTAATTTCCCTCTTTTAAGACAACTAGCAGTTTTATTCAATAACTAAAACTTACCATGGGCTAGAGTACAGGAGAAAAATTAGAATACAGAGTTTCTAAGATGTCGAAAGGCTTAGTGCTAAAAAATTCTTCTTGAGATGAACATCACAGTTTATTTCTACATTCTGCAACCACAGGTACACATAAGCCTTTCCTATTTCCAAATCCTTGAACTCTCACTTCTTCCTGGGATACACCGCCATTATCCTTATTCCTTAGGAGCTGCCCACCTTCACACTCTAAGGCTGTACCATCCAGTGGGACGCTGATACTATTGCAGACAGTTCTGTCTCTACACATCCCAATATGGTACCCATTAACCACATATGGCCAATGCAATTTTAAAAGTTTAATTTTAATTTAAGCTTAAAAAGTAACACTTCATTTCATTATTGGTATAACTTTGTAGGTGAATGTACCTGTTTAGTATACATTTTAATCTATATACAGGTGATTTTTTTTTTTTGAGGTGGAGTCTTGCTCTGTAGACCAGGCTGGAGTGCAGTGGCGTGATAACAGCTCACTGCAACTTCCGCCTCCAGGGTCCCTGTTCAAGCAGTTCTCCTACCTCAGCCTCCCAAGTTGCTCAGATAAAATATTTTTTACTGAAAAGGCAATGTCCCCATTGAGATGTTTTATAAATGTGAAATATACACTGGATTTCATAAACTTATTACATGAATACAAAAAGAATGGAAAATGTGTCCTTAATAATCTTTTTATTGATTTCATTTAGAAATAAATCCCTTGTGTTTGTTTTTACTTTTTTTAATGTGGCTGCCAGAAAAATATTAAATTATTTATATGGCTCACATTATATTTTTATCAGATGGTGCTAATCTAAATAAGGCCTATTTCTCATACAGTCTCCTCCATGGAATAATTTTTTTTGAGACAGAGTCTCGCTCTGTCACCCAGACTGGAATGCAGTGGCACAATCTCTGTTCACTGCAACCCCTGCCTCCTGGGTTCAAATAATTCTTATGTCTCAGCCCCCTGAATAGCTGGGATTACAGGTGTGCACCACCATGCCCTGCTTCCTTTTGTATGGGGGGTTGCCATGTTGGTCAGGCTGGTCTCAAACTCCTGACCTCACGTGATCCACCTGCCCCAGCCTCCCAAAATGCTGGGATTACAGGTGTAAGCCACTGAGCCCAGCCCGTGGTATTTTATTTTATCTCTTTTACACATTGTTTATACCTCTTTGATGGCACTTAACACATTTTGAGAAGCAGTGCCCTTCCCTACCTTCCCATTCACCAGATGCAGTGGCTCAGTACAGGGCCTACCACATAGGAGGGACTCAAATGTCCTTTGAATTGAATTCTAGTCATATCTATGGCTGATCGGATAGACAGTCACTGCTTACTGATTAATTAAAGTGATCATAGCCTGGTTTGTTGTTAGAATGGAATTAATTGACCATTATATGATCAGTCTGGAAATTTCCAGCAAATTTTAATTTTCTAAAATGGTAATGAGGCCACCAGATAAATTGCTTGGCAGTCAGATATTATGTCAGGTCCTATAAGCATCCTTAATAGGTTTTTTTTTTTTTTTTTTTTTTTGAGACAGAGTTTTGCTCTTGTTGCCCAGGCTGGAGTGCAGTGGCACGATCTTGGCTCACGCAACCTCTGTCTCCCAGGTTCAAGAATTCTACCTCGGCCTCCCGACTAGCTGGCACTAAAGGTGCCCACCACCACACTTCATTAATTTTTGTATTTCTAGTAGAGATGGGGATTCACCATGTTGGCCAGACTGGTCCCGAACTCCTGACCTCAGGCGATCCACTCCCTTCTGCCTCCCAAAATGCTGGGATGACAGGCGTGAGCCACCACACCCAGCCCCAGTAGATTTTGATAAATTTTATGTTGATGCATTTTGTGTGGGGATAAAGTGGGGGAAGAGAGAGGAAGAGAGAGAGAGAGAGTGTGTGTGTTACATGCCTGTGTTTCTGAATTTGCCTCTATATGCGATGCTGTTTTAATTCCAATTAAATGAAAATACTCATAACTTTTATCTTTGTTCACAACTGAACATAGTCAATTCCAACTTATTTTTGCTAAGCCTAATAAAAGCTATATTCGCTATTTGCAAGTGTTACCCTCCTGCAAATTTTAATTAATGATAAAACATAATCGGGTTGTTTTGGCTCTTTGCCAAATACATATAGATGCAGAACTTCCCTCCATGATCTACATCCCACAAGTAAGGGCATCTGAGTTCAAGGAGGAAGCAATATTTTAACCCCAATTTTATCACCCTTTCAGCTGACCATTTTGAAGGTTCCTAGAACTTTATTGTTATTACAAACATTTGGCCTCAGACTGAATTTATATTTAATTATTTGTGAACATTCAAGGATCTGGCATTTCAGCTTGAATTAGCATCTAGACTCAGGGTTGTTGAATAATTTTCAACTTGGACTAGAATCTTCAATTCCTAATGAATGTCTGGATCTAAGCCAAACATGGCTATCCCCATTGTCCTGCTTAGTTTTTACAGCAGTCCTATAAAGTAGGCAGTAGTACACTATTTTCTCTGATAAGAAAGTGGAGATTAAGAGAGATTAAGTATCTTGCCCAGGGTAACCCTCTTAAAGAATGGTAATATGAGACCCAAATCCAAGACTCTACATCGTCAAACCAGTGATCTATCCACCACAATATCTGTGAATGCTTAAAATTTCCATGAGTCTTTGCTGTTTGCATAGCACACTCACACAAATGGTCATTTGACTCTCCTGTGTACCCTCAGAAATCAGTATTATGTCCCCACTGTACAGTGGAGGCTCTGAACTGAGCATGGCCAAGGTGCAGAAGCATCATACAGGACGGTTTCTTTGTGGTACAAATTGAGTTGCTATGCAAGCTGAGTTCTTTCTGTGTCACCCACTGCAGTGGTGCCAGGGCTCTGGATGGATTTCAAAATAGCATGAGGCAAGAGTTAAGCCACTATGGAAAACAGTGTGAAGATTCCTGAAAGAACTAAAACTAGAACTACCAGTTGATCCAGCAATCTCACTACTGGGTATCTACCCAGAGGAAAAGAAGTCATTATATGAAAACGCTGCTTGCACACGCATGTTAATAGCAGCACAATTCACAATTGCGAAATTGTGGAACCAACCGAAATGCCCATCAATCCACAAGTGGATAAAGAAACTGTGGTATATAAACATGATGGAATACTACTCAGCCATAAAAAAGAATGAACTAATGGCATTTGCAGCGACCTGGATGAGACTGGAGACAATTATTCCGAGTGAAGTAACTCGGGAATGGAAAACCAAACATCGTGTGTCCCCACCGACATGTGGGAGCTAAGCTATGAGGATGCAAAAGCATAAGAATGATACCACGGACTTTGGGGACTTAGGGGAAACTATGGGAGGGGGTCGAGGGATAAAAGACTGCAAATAGGGTGCAGTGTATACTGCCCAGGTGATGGGTGCACCAAAATCTCACAAATCACCACTAAATAACTTATTCATCTAACCAAACACCACCTGTACCCCAATAAACTATAGGAAAAAAAACCTTTTTTTCAGATGGAGCCTTGCTCTGTTGCCCAGGCTGGAGTGCAGCGGTGCCATCTCAGCTCACTACAACCTCCGCCTCCCAGGTTCAAGTGAGTCTCCTGCCTCAACCTCCCAAGTAACTGGGAGTACAGGTGCATGCCACCACACCCAGCTAATCTTTTGTATTTTTAGTGTTAGCCAGGATGATCTCCATCTCCTGACCTCATGAGCCGCCCACCTCGGGCTCCCAAAGTGCTGGGATTACAAGCGTGAGCCACAGTGCCTGGCTAGAAAAAATTTTTTAAAAAAGAGGTAGACTTCATTGGAGGAAGGAGAAACATAGACTCCAGGAATGAGCCAAAGATGAGAAGCATAGCTCACCATTCCCCCTCATCCCACAGACAGGTCTGCTGGAGGAAAAATTCTGCTCCCATAGTTGTTCCTTCTTGGTTGGACAACTTCAGTACAATCTTATCAGTGGACTGATGATCAAATTCCAGGGATGTCCAGCAGCCTGAATGCAGGTACTCAGATTAATAGGAGTTGTCTGAGATTCCAGAGTTCAAAGTCAGATGCTTTGGGCAGGGGTGTGTTGGTAAATGACTCTGAGAGGTTGGAAGCCTTGAGTTGAGTGTTTGCAGCTACTTTGGCATCTGTTCTCCCACAGTGGCCAATTTCAAGCTAGCAACTTGCAAAATCTCTGAGTGTTTACCAATGGACTTTCTTGAAGGAGTAGGGTTGACTTCAGCACAGCACTGGCCTTGGGACTCAGGGATCGTGGCACTGGAAGGGGTCAGGGGGCACATGGATCCCAGGGGAGCTACACTTGAGTGAAGCCCTCCATTGTGGAGAAGTGGCTTCCACACCCACCTGTTCACTCCGGGTTGCAGCTGGATTCCTGCCCAGCTGAGCAGTGATGATCATTTTTTGACAACTCTGCCTGTTACAGGCATTGAGCCACTTGTCCAAGGTCACACAGCAAGTGCCATGTAAAAGCAGAGCTTGCACGCCTGCTCTTTCAGTTCCACCACACTTCTCCTTGGCACACACACACACAAAATCCGCGTTATTCTCCTGAGGCTGGCAAATTCTGCATCAATTGTCCCAGTTTCACCTGGAAAATGAGGAACGAAGTGACCAAATTCTCTGTGAAGTGAGGAGAAATGAGGTTAACCTCGCCAACATTTATTTGATGTGTGTGTTTGCGCGCTGAGTCAAGACTGGAGGTCGTGTCTTAGTTTAACAAATAGACCACATGTTGACAAGCAGTAAACGGCTTTCTTTGTCTGGCAAGAAAAGCCACTGTCTCACTTTAGACAACACATTTTTTTGTTGGTATCTCTGCTGATAACCCTGTTCAAAGAGAGCCTCGAGGAACAAAAGTGAAAGCAGAAGAGGCCAACTTTGGTGTAATTAAGAGAGACCACTGCCCGTTTTTCTAAGTGATGAGGCCACAGCTGGCTCAGTCGATAAGGGCTGTGAAGGAGCAGGGCCCAGGGCGCAGTCGGGATGGACTGGCCTTTTCATGGCCCAATTACTTGTCTAAGTTTTGAAGAGGATTGAAGCAGAACTGGATGGAGACAGAAACAGGCCAATAAAGTGGTTTTATTTTATTTTTTATTTTTTGAAGCATGGAAGGAATGAACGAAGAATCCCTTTTATTTTCTTTTCCAGCTTGGAGCTGGCTCTGATTCCCAAATATGCTCCTAGGGGAAAGATGTGATGTGAGTCTGGGTGGCTGGGAACAGTGCCTCCTGGGTATCTGTGCTTGGCCCACTTCTGCAACCAGTACTGGAGGAGACAGAAGAACCCTTGATTGCAAGTTCACATGTTCTCATCTGTGAGTGTTGTTGCATTAAAGATGTTGCTGTTTTCTGCTGCATCGGGTGGTTTGGAACAAGTGACGAAGAACAAGCTTCAGATTATGCCTCTTGAGCAGGCAAACACTCTCCGTAAGCTGAAAATTGAGCTGCATTAATTCAGAAATATTCACTGAGCAACTACTATGTGCCAGGCACATAGTTATGATTCACCCTCAAAGAATGTCCCTCCTAGGAGAGGGGGCAGACCAGTAAACAGGCAGACAAGCAGTATGAGGGTGTGCTGTGGGTTCTCGGAGAAGTCGAGAAGGCAGAAGTAGTAGTTCCCAAGAGGACTCCTGAATAATGCCCACCAGCAGGCAACACGAAGCTGAGGTGGGAAGAATTCCCCAGGCAGCGCGAAGAGCGTGATCCAACACCTAGGGGCAAGAGGACGATGGTCTGCCCAGAGAGCTGAGAATAATTCAACATGGTTGTGATGCAAAGAGGAAATTGTCACAAATAAACTTGGAGAAATCAATGAAGGCTGGAAGAGGAAAAATTGTAAAAGCTGCTGTAGGGCACTTGGACCTTTTTCTACAGATGACTAAGGGTTACACACTGGGGAATCACAAGATCAGATTCGCATTTCAGGAGGATTAGTCCTGTTGACCTGGGTAATGCCTGAAGGCTGAGAAAACCAGGAGCAGGGGAGACGAGGAGGGAGGCTGTGACAGAAACCCAGGTGGGTGACGAAGGGCTTCTGGGCAGGAGAGAGGCAGAAGGACAGTTAAGGACCGCGGTGGGGGAAACCAGGCAAGCCTGGGAGATGAGTGGACGGTGAGGAGTGAGGAGGAGAGGAAGGTTCCCTCTTAGCTGGGACATTATGCCTCCATAGGATGCTGAGCAAAGACACCCATGGAGGTGTTACTCTGGAAAGACGAGTGACTGTGGGCAGGTAGACTGAAACTGAAGCAACTGTGTTATCCACCTCCCCATAGTTTACCCTGTGCTGAGGCTGCTGCACTGCTCCTCTTTGAAATAAAGGAGAGCTCTTCCCAGAGGGGACAGATCCACTTGCATGCTATATGTTATATGGGGTGGGCGAACAGGTTAGATGGAGGACTGTTCTTGGGGAGATGGATTCATTTTGCACCAGTGACAGGCCTGAGGGAACACCGGCGTGTCAGACATCTCTTCCTGGTGTCTTCCTGACTGATCTGTGCCTGGGGATTTTACTTTAGTCCTTCCTTACTGTGGATTTGAAATCTTTTATTTATATATTTTTTTCTGCCACAGCTCAGAAATGTGTAACAGCTGTGTTCACTGTTGGCCTTCTAGCCTCGAATTCATTCTAAATACATTTCCTCTTAGCAATTTCTTCTTTGAATGCTGATGTTGGCTAGGCATTAGTATACACAATTCACAGGCTCTCTGTTGCTCGATTTTTATTTCATTTATTTGACAACTTGAAATTCCTCACAAGTGGTGCTTTTATTTTGTTATTTGCATCTGGAAATCATTCCTAACACGCCGTAGAATAAGTTTGTTTCTTTTTTTTTCTTTAAAAATCACTTTGTTTTCTTATTATAAGAATAATATGTGTTTGTTGTAGAAACTTTAGAAAAAAACATACATTTAAAAATAACAATATAAAACTGTCCCTGAGTCCCACCACTGGAAATAGCTGCCGCAGACGTCCCCGGGTTCTGCCTCTCCATTTTTAAAGTGCATATACATCCATGAAGACACAGCGTCAGACCGGACCACCAGAGGTTTGGATCCCATAGGTCTGGGGCGGTGACTAACAGTGAACATTTGAACGAGCCCCCTGGCCCTGCTGACAAGCCCAGCTCCGTGGCCTACACTTCAAGGAGCTCTATGGTAATCCTGTCCACACCTACACATGACCATCTTGTGCTCGTTGATTGTCCAATTGCCAATGTCTCAGAAACCTTCTTCATGTCCTCCAGTGTCTTCCGTCAACATGTGGTATGGCAGACCGTTGGTGTGGCCAACATTGAGTTCCAGGATTTCCTAACCTGGGACCTACAGCCTCTGAAGGAGCCCGTGGATAGATCTGTTCACTTTGTAATGTGATGTGTCTTGGATAGATGGATTTATTTTGCACCAGTGACAGACTTGAGGGAACACCAGGCTGTCAGACATCTCTTCCTGGTGTCTTTCTGACTGATCTGTGCCTGTATGTGAACCTGTGTGTATAGAACATGGTATAAAATGACTGAAGAATATCTCACAATTTTTGTTTCTTACCCTTGTTTCTTCCTTCTGGGAATGGAATGATTCAAGTATTAAGGTACCAAGAATTCCCAGCTGTGTATTTTTTCTCAGATAAAGTAAGATCTGCCACATGAAAAATAACCAGGAATCTTGGTCTGTTGGTGTAAATTGCTACACAGACAATGTTTGCATCTGTTCTCATTTGAAGTTCCCAATGAACCAGAGTCACTGAAGTATTCCCTATTTCCCTGCTTATTTTGGAGGAATCCACCTTGAAGCCATGAATTCTTTTTCTGTTGTATTTATATTTATCAACATTTCTATCTTCTCCCTCTCCTGATTCAGTGAGATCAGAGGATATTAATGCTGGAGGGGCTCTGGAGGTGGCCTGGTGCAAATACCTCACTTTATAGATAAGACGGAAAATGATTTTTCTAGGATCAAAAGATGGGAACAGTCCTTAATAAATATCTGCCTCCTCACTCTGGTGCCCTTTTGCCTACACCCAGTATTCTGAGCCTTCATTGTCCTGGGAATGGCTGCCCTGAGCCTGGGGGCATCCCAGGGTTTTTAGGAGGCTCAACATGAGCTTGACCTAATTGATGTCAGCATGTTCACAATCTCTATAGGGTCATTTCTAATGAGACTGATGTTATTTTTTACATTTTCATTGCTGTTTGCTGTATTCTTAGAGTTTTTTGTTTTTTGTTTTTTAAGTTCTGAGATACATGTGTAGAATGTGCAGGTTTGTTCCATAAGTATACATGTACTATGGTGGTTTGCTGCACCTGTCAACCTGTCATCTAGGTTTTAAGCCCTGTACGTATTAGGTATTTGTCCTAATGTTCTCCCTCCTTTTGCCCCCAACCCCCTGACAGTCTCCGGTGTGTGAAGTTCCCATCCCTGTGTCTATGTGTTCTCATTATTCATCTTCCACTTATGAGTGAGAATATGCGGCATTTGGTTTTCTGTTCCTATGTTAGTTTGCTGAGAATGATGGTTTCCAGCTTCATCCATGTCCCTACAAAGGACATTAATTCACTCTTTTTTGTGGTTGCATAAGAGGGGGTATGGTGTATACGTGCGTTAACATTAGGAGCTCAGCTAGCAGCCCCATGCACCCCCTCCTCCAGTGTCAGAGCTCACTGCAGGACCCACCCAGCCTTTGAATAGGAAAGCACTGACTGAAAAGCCCCAGAAAGTGGGGATGTACCCGTAAAAGTGTCCCACCAGTATAACTCACTGTTTTGTTTGGGGAGAACAACTGATTAAATCGAAACAGGCTATCTGATGAGCATAACTGAGCATCAAATTGTCCCTCAGCCTGAACCATTCCCCTTTTTTTTGAGACAGAGTCTCGTTCTATTGCCCAGGCTGGAGTGCAGTCTTGCGATCTTGGCTCACTGCAGCCTCCGACTCCCAGGTTCCAGCCATTCTCCTGTGTCAGCCTCCTGAGTAGCTGGAACTATAGGCACGTGCCCCTATACCCAGCTAATTTGTGTATTTTTTTTTAGTAGAGATGGGGTTTCACCATGTTGGCCAGACTGGTTTTGAACTCCTGACCTCAGGTGGTGATCCACACACCTCGGTCCCTTAAAGTGCTGGGATGAGACGTATGAGCCACTGTACATGACCGCCCAGGGCGTTCTTCCTCCAGCTGCCTCCTACTCATCCCTCAGGTCTGAGCTTGAACATTGCCTCCTCGGGGATGCTTTACTCGATTCCCCAAACTGGGTCAGGTCCTTCCTCATGTGTAGCCAACCACGTAGGCCTTCTCCAGAGCACTGATCACACTGGTGGTTAAATGAGTGTTTGTTCAATTGATTGTTCAGTATCTTTCTCCCCTGCTGTGCAGCAAACCCCAAGATAGCAGAATCTCACGTTTCCTTATTCATCCTTTTATCTGCGGCATCTAGGATATGTCTGGTGGACCTGGCTCTCAAATATTTTTTGACTGAATGAATGAATGGTCAAAAAAGGCCAACTCCAGTGGTATCTCTACAAGGTGATAAAAGAGTTAAAGGCAGGACGTCTTGGACACAACTTTACCCCCATCTTACATGCAGAACAAATGGTGTTAACTTTGTGATGAATAATAAATATTTTTCTTTGGATATATTTTACATATGATAAAATTGAATATATTTGATTCAATATATCAAGTACCATTAAGTGGATAAAATGATGGATTTGGTATAAGAAAAAAATATTTAGGAAAGTCTCAGAAATTTAAATGTAATATATGATTATGTGTTCATACATATAATATAAAATTCATTATGCTACATATTACATAAATCACATTTTGTGTTGCAGAGTGAGTTCCCTGTATTTAGGTTCATGGAGAAGATAGTTTCTTATAGATAAATATTACAGGTAACTGAACTAAAAATATTTTGAGAATGTGAGCTACTTCGATAGCAATATTTTGAGTTGTTTTATGCACTTCTCTTTTATCTGAAAGTAAATTGAAGTTAACGTGCTCACTTATTAATAAAGAGGTTGCATTTATGGTTACGACTATCAAAACAATTGTGTTAAACTCTCAGGGAACAAGAATGAGTGCAGGGATCATAAGCTCCTCTGCTGGGTGCTTCACTCTGCTATGCTTCCTCGTGAGTGCTTTTTAAATTTCCCTCGTCTCCGTCTTCATTTCCAGGCTTTCTCACCTGCCCCTCATCTTTGCGGTTCCTCTGCCTGACTCTATTAAGATAAACTAGTCCTTGGAATTCACTGCTTTGAAGTTGATGTTGGCTGGGAAACTCACACCCAGGCATGTCCCAGTCCTGTGGTCTAGAATCAAAATAGTGAGATGAGACAGACTGCGGGTGGTTGCTGCTCTGCTGGTCACCAGCTGTTTAACCCTCGGACAGTTCACACTGAAAGCTCCTGGGTCCTCTTTCTTCTTACATGAGATAAGGCTAATAACGCCCACATTCCACTTTTGGGGAAGGATAAAATGCAATAGCCTGATTGGTCGTGCTTGACCCACAGCCAGTGCTTGGTCAGTGTGCCCCTTCCTTCTTTCCCTGCCTGGGCAAGATCAGCCTACAAAAGTGCTAAGTGATTTTGAAGGTTTATCCATGAGAAAGTGACATAGGCTTGAACTTATTTGGCTACTCAAGGCATCTTTTGTTCCTGCAGTTGACACTTCAAATAGTTGAAGTTCCGTATAAGTGAACACCACTTAACCAATATGCTACTATATTTATAAAGGATGCTAACTGGAATTAGCTTTGCCTAAGCAGAATGTTTTTTGTTGTTTTGTTTTTGTTTTTTTTTGAGATGGAGTCTCACTCTGTGGCCCAGGCTGGAGTGCAATGGCGCAATCTCGGCTCACTGCAACCTCCGCCTCCAAGGTTCAAGTGATTCTCTTGCCTCAGCCTCCTGCATAGCTGGGACTACAGGCACACACTGCAATGCCCGGCCAATTTTTTTTGTATTTCTTTATTACAGATGGGGTTTCACTGTGTTGCCCAGGCTGGTTGCAGATTCCCAAGCTCAGGCAATCCACCCACCTTGGCCTCCCAAAGTGTTAGGATTATAGGCGTGAGCCACTGCGCCCAGCCAACACAATATTTTTAGAAATAGAAATAAATGGAAAGCTGTAGTCCATTCGACCTGTCTGCCAGTTTCTATGTTCTGGTTGAGAACAAGGGAAGACGTGATCAGCAATAAATTCAGATATAGTCACCACAAGACAAGAAATGTTAACAACTTTATGTTCAGGGTCTGGAACATAATAGATGCACTATATTTTTTGACTAAATAAATAGCTTTTCCTGAAGGTGTTGTATCAATTATACTACACCCAGATCCTGCCAAAGACAAAAAAAAAAAAAAAAAGATATATACAGACCAGCTATTTGTCTATTTTTTTCCTGCTCAAGGCTAAATTTTTCCAAAAAATCACATAAAATTCCAGCTGTCCGAATGAGTTCATCACCTGGGCTGGGGATTCTGTATTCTGTGAGCAGAAGACTCCATCCACCCAGGTGTCTGTTTCAAGAACAGCATCCTCTTTTGCAAAGCATTTGTGGAAACAGCTTTCTCTCCTAACAGACAGCAGCTACAGAGCCTCCTTTTTCTGGGCTGTGCAGGGTAGGCCAACGGAGATAGAGGGGACCTCCAGAGAACAGCAGAGGGAACACGATTTCACCCTTGTTAGCATCCTGGGGCTTGCAATACAGATGGCCCATGCTGCAAATGGAGATCCCCTGGCTATGCTGCCCCTTGTCCTTGCTGATACAAGTATGAGGACACTATATTCAATTTTTGGTCTCCATCCATATGCTACTCCTCCAATTTATTTGTCCACGTGATGGGATGTGAAGCCCAAAACAGGAGGACATCCAATTCGGCTTTAATTACAGTGATGAGCTGTTTGTCAGGGTGCCACAAGCTGCAACATCGCCTTGTTCGCTGAGAAACTCAGAACAGGGGTGACACCAACTCCCCTGTTGGCTGCTGATCATCGAGTCTTGGGCAGCAGCAGCGCTGAGTTCAGTATTTGTAGTTTGAAACCCAGCAGTTATGACTCTGCCAAGCTTAATGAAAGGGAGAAAATAATTATCAGAGAGCTTATGCAATTTTGAAGATCAGGGGCTTTTAAACAAAGTTACCATTGCCGGAAGTGTTCTTGGCATGTCATGAGGATTGTTGTCATTATTAGCGATGACAATGCAGTCATTATTTTTGCACTGGCTTAATTGTTCAACAGACACCAAGGACCATGTCAACACAGTTTCACAAATGGAAACAAACATGCCATCATTCGGGGTCCCACTTTGCCATTCTGCCTTTGCACTTGTTCTGTTTTTTTTCCTGAAGAAAGCACTATAGATTGAAGGAATTGTTCCAGGCCTCTGATTCATGCTAGGCTTTGTCCTCTTCCTCATCCAGCCTCTCAATCAATCAATACTTACTGAGCAGTTATTATTGCAAGACCTTAGGAACAGAGGGGCTAGCAGACCAGCATCTGTTCTGCCCTCACTGGAATCTCTCACCTTCTACTGCAGAAGGTCCTACCTTTAGGCAAAGTGATCAGAGAGCTTTCTGAGGATGTGACATTTAAATTGAGACTCAAAGGATGAAAAGACACCAGATTTGTAGCTAATGAAAGGACATTCCGGCCGGGCACAGTTGCTCACGCCCATAATCCCAGCACTTTGGGAGGCGGAGGCAGGTGGGTTACCTGAGGTTGGGGGTTTGAGACCA
Source organism: Sapajus apella (assembly GCF_009761245.1). Classification (NCBI taxonomy): domain Eukaryota; kingdom Metazoa; phylum Chordata; class Mammalia; order Primates; family Cebidae; genus Sapajus; species Sapajus apella. The sequence goes on from NW_022436955.1 coordinate 26,528,593, forward strand.
ACCTGGCCAACATGGTGAAACCCTGTCTCTACTAAAAGTACAAAAAATTAGCCAGACATGATGGCAGGCACCTGTAATTCCAGCTATTCAGGAGGCTGAGGCAGGAGAATCTCTTGAACTCGGGAGGCAAAGGTTGCAGTGAGCCGAGATCGTGCCACTCCACTCTAGTCTGGGCAACAGAGTGAGACTCCATCTTAAAAGAAAAAAAAGGCCACAGAGACTGAACTCCAAAGATAAAGAGACAGTATAAGATGATTTTTGAGATGTGGGAAGAGGTCAAATCCTACAGAAACTGAGGGTCATGGTCAGACATCACCAACTGTAGTCAATCACACGTTAAAGTTTGATTGTTCCATCTTCCATTTTCCACATCCACCTGCTTCCCTCCACCCTTTCCTCTGAAGGTCCATGTGAGTCCTGAATTTGCTTACATTCTTGCAGTCATCTTCTAAATGTGCCCCTTTGCCTCCACTTCCTGCCTGGTCCCTTATATCTCGTCTGTGACTTTTAAAAAAGTAAATCTCGGCATTCCTCAGGGCTCCCTGTGGCTTAAATTCCAAGCTTCTCTGTGTGACCTTCAAGTCATTTCTGATCTGGCTCCTTATCCTGCAGCCACAGCCCCTGCCACCTCCTCATTCCACAATTATCATAACCATCCTGTGTTATTGGTGGTTCTCCCAACATCCATCATGAACATTTGCCCTCCTTCAAGTCCCTTTTCTTCGGGTCAATTCCAGAGTCACAGTGGGCTTTTCTTGACTTCCTTGTGGAAAAGGGACAACTCATTCCTTGGCCTTCCCACCTGACTTATATTCTACCCCTAGGGTGCTATCCATTCCCCTAGAGGGCTTTTGTTTGTCTACCTGGATATCTTCTTCCCACTGGTCTCTGAGGTCACAGGGAGCAAAGACTTCACCTCACTCATCTTGGTCCCTGGCTCTGAGCACAGCACCCTGACACCAACATGAGCTCTAACTACAAATTCAATAGAATTAGCGTGATGGTCAGTAGCCAACATGCTCTGGTGGGTCATTGAGGCATTACCGTTTTTGTTTTTGAGTTGGAGTCTTGCTCTGTCGCCAAGGCTGCAGTGCAGGGGTACCATCTCGGCTTATTGTAACCTCTGCCTCCAGGGTTTAAGTGACCGATTCTCCTGCCTCAGCCTCTGGAGTAGCTGGGACCACAGGCATGCACTACCACACCCGGCTAATTTTTGTATTTTTAGTAGACAAGGGTTTTCACCATGTTGGCCAGGCTGATCTCGTACTCCTGACCTCAAGTGATCCGCCTGCCTCAGCCTCCCAAAGTGCTGGGATTACAGATGTGAGCCACTGTGCCCAGCCTGAGGCATTGCTGTTTCAGGGGCCAGAGAGACCATGATAGGCACAGGGGCTGAGACAATGTGGGTGGCACCGTATAGGATCATCCCTCCATGGTTTCCTGGAAGAACTAAGAGGGCAGTAGGAAATGTGGGTAAAATCATGTCTGTGGAGTCAGACAGCAAGGGTTCAAATCCCAGCCCTGCCACTCACCAGCAGATGACCTTGGTCAAGGTATGTAATGCCTCTGTGCCTCATTTTTTGCACCTCCACGGTGGAGGTAATAATAGTGCCTGCCTTATAAGATTTTCCAGAGGACTGAATAAGATAATCTTTGAGAGTATTCCAGCACATGGTAAACTCTTACACCATATTAACTATTGTAGTATGGTGTTATTGTTATTATGAATATCTAATACAGTTAATATCTTCATATGTAGGAGTGTTAGTGGGCCAGTGTGAATGTCACTTTTGAAGATGCAGAGACAGATTTATCCTTATAATCCTAATATGTATCCTCAAAGACACTATTTAGCTCATTCAAAAATATTTACTCATTTTAAAGACCTTTTCACCTCCTTTTTTTTACAAAAAAGAAGTTCTATCCTTATTCTAATAATAATGGCCTAAAGAAACTCTTATTACACTCATCATCTTAAATTAAGGTAATCGAAAACCACTATTAAGAGTAGATCCCAAGGTATCAGAAAATTAATTCAATTATAAATAAAAAGAATTGACTGTACTTGAATGTGCATGAAGTATAGAATCACAGTGAAACATTTAAGAAATATGTCCTTATCTTGTTACTATGGCTACATGTTACTCCAAGATACAGTGGTTCTATGGCAACGATGGAGCTACATCACATTATTTCCTCTCTGTATTGAAATATTCAGCAACTAATTTCCTGTGGCTTCATAATAAATCATGCTAATGACCTGAGAGGTGGAAACAGAGGTGGTGAGACTATCTCCCTGCTCTAAGGTTATTCCATTAAACAAAGCAGAAAGTACACATTTATACTCATTTGATCAGGAAGTATAAGGAAGCTTATCATGAGAAAGATACGGCAGTGATATCTCATGAGGAGATGTTAACTTTAAACTCAAGTATTTAATATTATTTATTCATTGGGTTCTTGATATGATCCCAACCATGAGAAAAGTAGAGATTCATATGGGCGGGAACTGAGAGGGAATATGGTAGAATTCGATTCAATTCCACAAGTAATTAATGGAAATCAATTATGTGCTAGGTACATATTAGGTAGGACATCCCATACCTTATTCTTTGACTACTAAAATTATTATAGTATTTTTGTATGTATCACTAAAGATTCAAAATAATAGGAGTAATGAAGAAAGGAAGTAACAGTGGCGTCTAAAATTCCTCTCCTCAGTAGCAATTTCTCAAAAGTTCTTCATGGCATCCTAGAGACATGAAAGCATTGGAAGCAGTGGGTGCTGGGGCTGGCTCATGCAGCTTGCGCACCAGCGGTACATACCTCTTCCAAACTCTGTATTCAGTGCTGTCTTGTTGGTGGCTTGAAGTCCCCTGTGTTGGGAATATTCACACCACAGAAACAAACATTTGATATTATAACTCAGGTCTTTTTTCCTTCTTCCCAGAGAATTGGCTGTTAAAGAATTAGCAGCACTCCACTGATTATAAGCAGTGATTTGAGATTGTGTCGTCGTATTTCAAAGACTGCTCCCTCCACTTTATGTGTTTGCTTCCCTTCCCCAAACCTCTTCCAGTTACACTTGTAAGATTGATTTTTGCCTCTGTAGATGAAGGTGAGACAAGAGACGTTTGTGAGCTTCTCTCTGTTTACCTCACCCTGAGTCTGGCCACCAGCTTCTCTTCCTGGACTTTGTAACTATCAAATGAGTCCCCTTGTGTTCCTCCTTGCTCCCCTCCAATCCAATCTGCATGCAGCAATGAGAGTGATCATCTAAAATTGTAGGTCACTTAAGCAAACAGAAGAAAAGTAATGATAATAATATCCCTACTTCTCTCTCTCTGTCCCACATCTATGCCTATGCCTGTAGCTATGTCTGTATCTCCCCATCCCTACCCACTTTTCTCGCATTGCTCTCATTATCTTTGTTCCCAATATATGCTTCTGCACATCTCACAGTCTAGCTTTTTCTTATGCTGCTCCCCATAAGACCCTTCACTTTCCTATTGACATCATTTTCACCTTCAACTCCACACTTACATGCTGACTCATACATATGACTGATTTGCACCTGCCTATGTCTTGTTGATCCAGATCTCAGCTTAGAAATTACTTCCTCCAGGAAGCTGTCTCCAAGTCCTGTTCAGATATCTGTCCTTATAGAGCTTTTTTTATCCTATATAGTAAGCAACTCTTAGAAATTAGACAAAAGTTCCCATTCCTGTAAGACAAATTTCCAAAATAGAACAGATGCTTGATGAGGAAAGCTTGGGCTGAATTTCAGCCTTCTCTTCCCAAGTGTTTTGTGCAGTGAACAGCCTGCACGACTGGCCCTTTCCCCTAATCATTTCCATTATAGCATACATTCTGTCATTGTAGCACTTAGATGTGTATGGCAGTCTTTATTATCTGTCTCTGTCCCCAAAGATTATATATTCCGTCTTTTTTTTTTACATTCCCAATGCATTGTGATCATATATTATTCATCTTTATGCCAGACATGGCGACAAGCATATAGTAGATGTGTACATTTTGCTTGAAATAAAGTGAAATTAATCCTATCCCCATAGAACTCGACCTTGCTACCCTTAGTTGCCCAGAAACTAATCAGGTACTACTTCATTCCAGATGCTTAGAGAGATGAGCAAGGCACAGAATATCCCTGTAGGAAAATGGAAGGCCATTAGTGAGAAAGACACGTAATTGAACAGTGGTGATACAATATGTTCCATGACAAATGCATGTTAGACTAACTGCATTAAAATTCCCTGGCAGGCTTTACCGAAGATTTCCAGACGGAGCCCCACACCTGATGAATTAACATCTGTGTGCTGCTGCTTCTGTCCTCTCTGTGCCCCTCTTCCCATCATTTCCAAACAACTCACCCAGTCACTGCTCCCTCCAGCAGGGAATATGCCTCTGTGAAGTGCAGCTCTGGGAAGATAGCTATCATTGGCTATATCTGGAAACTGGTTATCTAACCCAGTTAATAACAAACCCGGAATAGCCCAACCTCTAAAAGGAGGTGGATTTGGACAAGAAATTCTAAAAAGTGTTTTTTAAGAGGTGTTGATATGTTGCAAGGAATCAGCCACTTATTTTTTAAGGATAGCTTAAAAAAAAAAAAACAACCACTTAGTCTATTAGAAATAAAGTCAGTAGGCTGGGTGCAATGGCTCACACCTGTAATCTCAGCACTTTGGGAGGCAGAGGTGGGTGGATCACCTGAGGTCAGGAGTTGGCCACCAGCCTGACCAACATGGTGAAACCCTGTCTCTACGAAAAATACAATTTAAGCTGGGCATAGTGGCTCCTGCCTGTAATCTCAGCTACTCAGGAGGCTGAGGCAGGAGACTTGATTGAACCTGGGAGGTAGAGGTTGTAGTGAGCCGAGTTTATGCCATTGCACTCCAGCCTGGGCAACAAGAATGAAACTCCCTCTCAGAAGAAAGGAAAAAAAAAAAAAAAAAGGAAAGAAAGAAAGTAAATCACTAAGTAGCTTTTTGCAAGACAAACAAATAAAAAAGAAGATTTAGGGTTTAGTCTATAGCCATTGACTTTGGGAAATCCTGTCCTTCCTAAGGAAAATTAGAGGAGAAGAAAGAGCTTTAGTCTCTGTGGATGAGAAATACTATTTGTGATTAAGCTGCCGTGAGATACATACTCAAAACCGTGGGAAATTCTTGCCATGTCTTACATGCCAAAATGACTATGAAATAGTCCTCTCTTGAAAACCACCTAAATGACCTATGATAAGGAAGTCATTAATTAAATAATAAGGTGGATGTGATGAACTATTATGCAGTCATTAAAAATCATGTTCTCAAAAAACTTTTTAAACATATAGAAAAATACACAAAAATATTATTAAGGGTAAACATAGGGTATAAAATAAGATTATAGCATTATTCTAGTTTTATTAAAAAATTATGTGTATTCATGAAAATGTTAAGAGTAGGATTTAAAACGAACTGGTACTTAAAGGCGATCCCTTTACATTTTTTTTACTCAAAATATTTCTATATATATTTGAATTCTCCAGAATGACTGTGTTTTATTTTTAGGGTAGCCATTTAAGTGGTCATCCTTTCTGGGGCAGGTTTGGTTTCAGAGTCAAAGAGGAAACCCTAGCAATAGTATCACCAGGACTATAGGCAAAAGCAGGACTGTTTTGGACAAACACGATGTGTGGTTGTTATGGGTTGAATTGTATCCCTCAAAATTCATGTGTTGAAGTCCTAACCTCTGTTTCGTCAGAATGTGGCCTTCCTTGGAAACAGGGTGTTGCAGAGGTCGTGGGGCATCACTGTCTTGCACTGAGTCAGTTCCTGGGTGTGGATCATAAGATTAGATGGTCCAGTTTCTACATCAGATGGTGCTGGTTGATCCATCAAGGACAGGGTCTGCACAACATCTCAAACACTGATCTTAGGAGCAGTTTGGGCAGGGTCAGAATCTTGTAGCCTCCAGCTGCATGACTCCTAAACCATAATTGCTAATTTTGTGGCAAATGTTAGTAGTGCAGTCCCCAGGCAGGAAAAAGGTTTGCTTTGGAAAAGGACTGTTATCGTCTTTGTTTTAAATGATAAACTAAGTTCCTCTCAATGTTGGTTCAGCCTATATACCCAGGAGTGATCAAGGACAGTTTGGAGGTTAGAGGCAGGATGGAGTCGCTTAAGTTGGACTACTTTCACTGTCCATTCATAATTTTGCAAAGGTGGTTCAATCCTACAAAAGCAACATGCAACAGATTCTCCCTGAGAGCCTCAGAAGAAACCAACCCTGCCATCACCTTGATCTCAGACTTCTAACTTCCAAAACCATGAGACAATAAATGTCTGTTTAAGCCACTCACTTTGTGGCGTTTTTTTTTTTTTTTTTTTTTTTTGGGGGGGGGGGGGGGGGGGGTGAGGCCTGGGAAACTAATACAATGGTTGTTACAGTTATTTTATATTTAGAAAATAAGAGCAATTCTGGAGGTGAGAGATGGATAGGAGTATGGAAGAATGAAGTTCAGTGCAACAAAAGAAGCTTGTTTACTCAACTAAGACTGTAAACAACTGTGTTGTTCAAAAATACGTATTCCTTCTTTCTGCCTGACCCCTCTTTAGAAAGCCCTGTCCCGTTGATATCAATCTTGACCATGTGACGTGCTTCAGCCTGTGACATGTGAGACATAGTCACATGTTCCATTTGGAAACGAGATCTTTAAAGACCATGCTGTGGTTCTGCCACCTTTGTCGTTTGCCATGACACCAGCTCATCCTAGGGGAGAGCTGCTTCTTTAGCCTGAAACAGAGTTGAAACTGATCTACAATGAACCTGTCACATGAGATAAAAATGTATCTTTTGCTGGTGTAATTCACTAAGATTAGGAGGCCATTTGTTACTGTATCAAAATGTAGCCTAAGCTGAGTAATAAAACATTGACTAAGCAACTCTTAGGTACAGTGCCAGGATGAAAAAGTTACTTAGACACAGATCCTGCCAGCGAAGAACTAACATTAAACTGTGTATCATTTGCCTTTAAAAGATGAAGGTGTTTGGCCCCAGGTGTGTTCTATATTTTCTGTAACACCTGCAAGTAAATGTTAAATGATGTTATTTCAATTGGTTTTTCTGTAGCAAAAATCTTTAAAAGCTCTCATGTTCAAAGCGGTTCTTGAAATCTTGAAATACATATATAGATGTAAAGTTTGCCAATTAAAATTTTATGTAGGAAAAAAAATATCCTCTGAAAAATAAACCCAAGTCAATTATTTAGTTACTTAATTCTCATTTGGAAAATGAGATGTTCAGACATTATTAAGTTATATTAGAAGGAAAAAAAAAACCTCTCGTGTGGGAACAGTCAAATTCATTTCATTTACTGTTAGAGAATGTTAATTTCAAGGAGCAAACTTTAAAAGCAACCAGATTTGGCAAAGACAAGTAGGTCTTCCCTGAGAAATACTGGACAGCAACAGATTATATAAGGAAAGGACAGAGTGGAGAGACATCTCAAGTGCAGGTCTGAATGGAGGTAGAAGAGTCATGTTCTATAGTCAGCATTGTAAAGCAAAAATTGCATGGTGTCAAAATTATCCTTGAAAGTCCCTTAAATGGTCCTTAAATTGTCTGGACCTGTGCCTTTAGTAGTTCAAAGGCCAAGAATTAATGTCTTTTGTTTCTCTGGGGCAGCAAATGCCAAGGTCTAATTTGAAAGGGGCAAAGGACAATGGGGAAAATGAAGGGTCTCTGCCTTTCTTGGTCCATCTTTTGGTCTCCTGTCCTCTCTCTGGGTGACTCTCCCTCAAGCTCTCCTCCTGTTCTTTCCCCTCAACAGTGCATAGAGCTAAAGTCAAACAAGTTAAATGTGCACTAGGCAACTCAAGTCTTTACAACCTAAAAACTTTAAAATGGAGATGGAAATGCATTGGGGGCCTATTACTATGTACCCTGCCCTAGGCTAGATATGGAAGAGATATAAAGCGGGAATGGGAGTGAGATGAGGAGAGGGAACAAGAGACCTCAAAGGAGTGAGGAAGACTGAAACACAGACAGATAATATAAATACAGTGTGGTCAAGGCTAGGCAGTAAGTCGGGTAAACAGACAGTGCCGCAAACAGGAGTTCTCAAACCTAGGCTGCATCTTAGAATCGCTTGGCTTTCCAAAAGCTTCCATGTCCAAGACACACCCCAGATGCACCCCAATTACCTGTGACCCTGGAATCTCTGGGGTGGACCTGGTCATCAGCATGGCTTAGAGCTCCCCACGTGAGTCCACATGCAGCCAAGGTTGAGACTGGAGGCTACACTATGCAGAAGAGCCTCTGATGTGGGTCTGAATGCTGGGTAGGAATTAGCTGGGAGCCATGAGCATTCCAGACTAAGGGAACCCAGTACTAAAGCTTCTTCAGTACAAAGCAGCTTTGTTTGTGCTTTGAACATAGTGTGGTTATAAATTAAAGAATAACCAAACTCCTCAAGTTGAATCAGTACACATGGCAATGCATCGGCTCACATCAACATGACAACCTCTTTTCATCTCTTTTTGTTAAGGGTCACTGGTTCTTTAAAAGCATGGGTATTAATGGATTCTATCAGATGATGATTCACTCCATAGTTCAATCATGTGTGCGTCTCTAACCAGTATAAGAAAAACATTTTTCTTTCAGGAGTTAAGTCCTAGCATTGTGCCATATCCCTGGCACTCTAAGACACACACCCCACCTACAAAGGCGACATGTACTCTTAAGGTACAAAGCATTTCCTTTAGGGGAGTGATTGCCTGTGTGTGCAAGCTGATGAAGGGTGCTCTTTTAAGTTGGAGAAAATTGATTTTGTTGTGATTGTTGCACAAAGGTTGATGTTTTCAAAGCCTCCAGATAAAAGGCACCGTGGGCAGCTAACAAGCCCCTAATAGGACTAGATCAAGTTTTACTCACCTGCTGCTAGGGCTTGACTTCTGCGCCTTAATGACATGAAACCAGGCTTTGACAGCATTCAGTTTTGCTGAAGGAGCCTCCCCCAGCCTCCTTCCATAAATCCTATGCTCCTTTATTCCTTATTCATTCAGCACAGATGTTTTTATGGCCATAATATATTTATACTAATTCAGGGGCTTGCCATCAAGTAGATAGGCTCATCTCTCTGATCCGGAAGGCAGCAGAGGCACTCCTTCTGACACTGGAGATGAAAATAAGGTCTGCTTTTTTTTCCCCACAGCGCTCTTCAAAGTAGCAATTTTCTAAAATTCGAACAAGGGTGTCATAGTTAATAAGATGGAACTCTCCTTTTCTTTTTCTTATCATCTTTTCCAAATCAAGGAGAGTAGACGCCAGAACTCCAAAGATGTCAGGCCACGGTAGTTTCAAAATGCCGTTCTCAGTCAGGTTTCTTATTATCTGTTCCTGGTTCCACAGATTGTCACAGAATTGACTCTTTAGATTAACTTGAATTCTTATTTAAATTACTTTTTAATAGCTAATTGCCATACAGTCCATCTAATTAACGGTATTGTGATTCAGATCAACCAGTGAGATGACTACAGATAACAGACCCTTGCTATCAGTTGGTTTTTCTCCTTCAGGGAACGAGAGCCAGGTAAAGGTCCAGGTGCCTACCCATCGGGCAGGGGATGCGTGGCTCTAAGAGATGACAGATGCTGTAATCTGGAATCAGTTTCCATCTTGGTCAATTGGATGAGTCAGAGAGATTTTGGAAACAACTTCAGGCTAACCCAATTTACATTATAGTTATATTTTAATTGCATTTTAAAGTCTAAATGCAGTTGATTGTGAAAACTGTGTCACGTCATTTAAGGGAACTAGAGCTTTCTTTTTATGGAAAGGCAAAAGGACCTAGCAAGAAAATACCACATTGCCTAAGCAGTAAAGAAATGTGTCCTCGAACCCTCCTCAGATAGTTCTAGAAAAGATCACCAGGAGCCCGCAACCAATGCACGCTGTGGACTCATTCCAGGTATCCTGCACCTTTGATGGTTTTATTTTCCTTGGGTCAGATCTTCAGAAAGTGGGTTCCCTGTCTTGGGCCCCGAGCTAGGTAAATTCTGGGGATAAGATCAAGCAGAGTCCCTTCCTGAATCCAAGAAGCTCCCACCTGGCCAGGAGTTCAAGACCCCAGGAAAACAAGATCAGAGGGAAGCCCTAGCCTTCACCTCTCATCTTATTTTTAAATAAAAGTTTCTCTTTCTTCGTATTCTTTGCTTTCTGCTTCCACATGCTTGTTTCATGTCACCTCCCCACCCCTGCTGCCTTTCTGTTGTTTCTTCTCACTACACTGTGCTGTGCAGTGAATCCATCTTTCTTTTCCTTTTTTCCTTTTCATGCTTGACCACGTGTCTTTATTCAACGACTCTGCCCCTTCACAGCACAGGGCCCAGTGGAGGCTGCCCTTCCAGGGAGCCCAGGCCCACATGGACTTGTCTTGGCTGGCTGTACCCAGTCCAGTAGGGCACAGACCTCTCCTGCTATGACACTGAACAGTGGCCATTGCTGACTCAGGCAGCCTATCCACAGGCACACTGTTCAGAAAGTCGTAGAGGTAGATATACTGCTCTGGCTTTGGGGTCATAAGGCCACAGGCCTCAGATTGCTGCAGAGCCACGTTAAAGACGTCCACGGTGCACTCAGCTCCTGCCTGCTGCTGCATCTGCTCCATGACCAGGAAGGTGCCCAGCCGGGTTGCACCCTTGCCGGAGTCACTGAGCAGTGTGTCTGGCTTTGCTCTTGCGCCGAGAGCAGCGCTGGCCCACGGTAGTCAGGAAGGGCAGCAGGGTGTTCCTTGGTACCTGGAATCATTGAATGCTGGGCTCTCTTTGGATTTCTTCTCAGCAGTCTTCTTTACTTTACTCACTTTTACTTTACAACACTAGTTATTCTCAGGACCTTAATTACTGCATATATATTAATAATTCACAAATCAGAATTTCATTCTTTGCCTCTCATTTGATTTCCAAATTTATTTTCACTCACAATCCTCCATAGTCTGACATCTTGAACTTAACATGTTTCAATTTTGATTCTTTGTCTTCCCTTCCATGTCTTGTAGCCTATCTATTTTTTCTGTCTTGGTAAAAATTCCCATTTGCCCAAAGTAGAGAATTGAAAATAATCTTGCTTTTAAAAATACTCTGGAGAAAAAAAAAAAAAAAGACCATTCATCAGTCTGCTGATTCTGTATCTCTGAGTAACACTGTGAATTCCTGTGACTCTAGTTGAGTTAAATTTATTCCTAGCTTTCAAAAATAAAGCCAATGAAAGACCAGAGAGATTATTACAAAGCCTGCATTCTTGTGAAGTTGCTGAATCCACAGTTTTATTTTAGTCAAATCACGTCTCCATATTTCAAAAATATTTTCTAAACTGTTAATGGGTATTATGGGGTCAGTATTGTGGGGTTTATTATTTTATAACCGTAAGCTGAAGTCTCTATGAAAAAGATAACTACATTGTTGGATAATTAAACTGGTCAAGAAGTGAACATTGATGACTAAACCTCTCCTCTGAATTTTTGAGCAGATGTTAACCTAAGCACAAAAAAAAGAACCTTAGCAGAAATAAGAAACAGATACTTCCAAGGTTGGGTCACAATGGTCACTAAAAGGGATATAACTTTAATTTCTCATTTGAACATCCATGGCATTCATTTAAATTATTCATTTAGAGCATAGCCTATCAAGCATCTAAAACTGTACCACATTGTGCTGGATTGTTTCGGTTTTTTTTTTTTTGAGACAGAGTTCCTTCCTGTTGCCCAGGCTGGAGTGCAATGGTGTGATCTTGGCTCACTGCAACCTCTGCCTCCCGGGTTCAAGCAATTCTCCTTTCTCAGCCTCCCAAGTAGCTGGGATTACAGGAATGTGCTAGTACGCCCAGCTAATTTTTTGTATCTTTAGTAGAGATGAGGTTTTACCATGTTGGCCAGGCTAGTCTTGAACTCTTGGCCTCATGATCTGCACAATTCAGCCTCCCAAAGTGCTGGGACTACAGGTGTGAGCCACCACGCCCAGCCAAGCTGGATTGATTTTTAAATTCTGGTATAATGCAGCCAGGAATGGTGGGTCATATCTGTAATCTTAGTAATTTGGGAGGCTGAGGTGGATCACTTGACGCCAGGAATTCAAGTCCAGCCTTACCAACACCTATTCCTACTAAAAATACAAAAAATTAGCCAGGCACGGCGGTTAGGAGGCTACTTAGGAGGCTGAGGCATGATAATCACTTGAACCCAGGAGGCAGAGGTTGCAGTGAGCTAATATCACACCACTGCATTCAGCCTGGGTAACAGAGCAGGACTCTGTCTCAAAAAATTTTAAAAAAAAGAAATTCTTACATAATGCACCCTTGCACATGATCTTAGATGTGCCATGATTCAAACTATGAATTCTGTAAGAAAGCTATATTTTTTAAATGTCTGGGTCAAAATAATGTGTCAATGTAAGTTCAGTGACTATATCAAATGTACCACTCTGGTGAAGGAAGTTGGCAATGAGGGAGGCTACATGTGGAAGTAGGAGGTATATGAGATATCTCTGTACCTGACTTTCAATTTTATTATAAATCTGAACTGCTCTAAAAAAATGTTAAAAAAATAAGTATGTTTAACGTGGTTTTCAAGCAGGTAGCAATTAAGACTGTGGTTGTCATAGAGACAGATCTATGACAATGGAGATGAAGGGTGAGAGCTTTGCTTTATCAGAAAGGCAATTCTGCATTTTTGTGAATGTCAGTAAATGAATTTGACCCATGACATGTAGACGTAGATCAAAGGGCACATTTAGCATATGGTCAATGTGGTGCTTCTGTGGCCTTTCAAAAGGCCAGTTCCACAGTGATAACCACCGCTAATAATCATACAAACCTCTCCAGCTGCTTGCAGTGATGTGACTTCTGATCTGGAGGGAAAGAAAAGAGGGATGATATTTTATAAATATCAATTTTCAAAAATCTCTAATCTGCTGGCATTAACTGATGAGCTCAGAGATGCTTGGAAACCTCCTGCCTGCACAACAACTGTAACTATGGCAACCTGCATTTTTAAAGGATGTTGAAGATGTTTTTAAACATAAGGTGAGGAAAACAGTTTCTACGCAAATGTTTGTCTGGGATCTTACGTCTAATTCCTCCAGTCCACGTTTTTCCTTTACTGGAACTTGATGCAATGCTGGAGGCTTTCCTGTTAGGGGAGAAATTGGGCAACCCAAGATAGCCACAGATCTTGAGACCACTGCCATTGCTATAGAAATGAGATTTCTCATTGCATCTAGACTGTGTGAGCATGCCTGGTGTTCTTATCCATCATATATGAAAGGGATTGGCAACTCTTTATGAAAGCTTTGAAGTTTTGATGTCATTTGTTCCATGTGATTTTCTAAGGCTATATTGGACGACTATACATTCTAGAACAAACTAATTAAAATCTCCAGTTTCCAGGGAGATATACTTATATCTCAATAATGTGTTGGATTTGAGTGAAAGAGAACCACCACCATGTAGTGTTCAGAATTTGAATATTGAGCTTCTATATTGAAGAAGTCATCAAATGAGTAAATAATGATCTATCAGTTTTCTGAACAGTCTGATTTTTGTTGTTTTTAAGTGAGCAATTCTAATTCTATTTTAACTGAGTATAGACAGGGTCCATTCTGAAATATAATCAAAATGCCTATTACTATTGTATTTTAAGATAGAAGCAGATAAAGTTCAAACAGTACAGACACAAAATAAGCAAATTAAACATTATGTCTTTCATTGTCTGCCACTCATCCACAACCACCAACATTTGTCTTGACAAACCACCACCATTTCCCTCCCCCGCCTTGACTCTGTGTGGTGTTATATCCAAGCAAGTTAGAAGGAAAGCACCACACTCTGAGTTCCAAATTAAGAGTCCTTTATTTGCTGGTGACCGAGAGATGGCTAACACTCAAAATTCTCTCGGCCCCGAGGAAGGGGCTTGATTTCCCTGTATAACTTGGTTTAGGTAGGGGAAGGGGAGGCTAGCTGAAGCGGAATTTTACAGAAGCAGAACAAGAAGTTAGATAAGGAAGCTGGTAACCAGGGGGCAGGAGGTTCCTAGTACTGTTGGTTGCTAAGGGTATTTCTATACAATCATCAAGGAGGGTAGCAGGGGGATCTTCCCATACAATCAATCACCAAGGAAGATATTCACAATAGCAGGTAGACTTGGCAAGCAGGATGCGGCTACAGTGGTTACAGGTACTGTGAACAGGGTGAACCACTCTCAATGGTTCAAAGCTTTGAGTGCAGCGTGACCCAGTAATGCACCTGTGGGGGCGGAGGCAGGGAGGGAGAAGCTAAGCTGGAGCATGTCAGACTCACAGCTAAGATGGAGTCAGGCTAGCACAAGCTAGGTTATTGCAATGGGTTTGCATATCTATAGAGTTAGAAGAGTCACCCACCATAGTTCTCTTTCTTATCCACATTCTTGTCTTAGCCATCCATCACTGTCACTCTCCTAATGTACCTCTTCCCAACTAATGACATTAATCAACAACAAAAACGAACTCTCAAAGTCTGTGCAAGATAAGAGTTTCAGAAGCCTGAGATGCTATGTCAAACAACCCATCATAGTTATTCAGGGACATTGCAAATCAAAATGAGATAGCAATCAAACCAGAGAACAAATGATCATTATTAATGTAACTCTTCTCTGTACTTAAGAAACCATTTTTTTCTATCAATGCCAATTTCTCTCACTAGTTTCTTGATTCTAATTCAGAAGTAAGTAAAGTCAGCTAGTCCTTTGGTTTGGGGGTTAGGTCAATTTTATAAAGAATTAAAAGAAAATAGGTTAAACATGAACTGCTTCTTAGATGTGATATTTACATGCCTGGTGTTTCCTTAACCCATCATATAACCAAGTACCAGAATCTGTTTTACAGATAATAAGAAACATTCACATGTTCCATCTTTTCTGTATATGAGGACCAGGCACTGACTAGAAAATTTTCATCACTGTTATCACCATCATCACCATCATTATCATCTTGTCATCATCATTGTCGTGATGACAAAGATGCTTTCGTGATGATGAAAGCATTATCATGCTTTATTTTCATAATATCATTGAATCCTTCCAACAAGATTCCAGACCGTTGTATTGTAGACATTTTACAGATATTTACACTGAAATTCAAACTTGTTGAGTGGTTTGTTCGAGAATACATAGCAAGTAAATGATAGAGATGAAAACTGATTCTGACTTTCTTGAGTGCTAAGCCCCAGTTTCCCTACCAAGTCTTAGAGGTTGAACAAAGCAACGTGTTGAAAGAGCACCCTGAGTCTGAGTCAGAGGAGAATCATGGCAGGAAGTGTCTCCTTAAGTGGTCTTCAAATTTCAGGTTGCCTAAAAAGTTACAGAATGAGCATGTTAAAATGCATAAAGAAGACCCTACACTACTATATCACCACCTTCTGACATACATATACACAGATTTTGATTCAGTAGTCTGAAATTAGTCCAGAATCTACATTTGTGGCAAACTCCCCAGGTGATTTCCATAGAGACAGTCTCTAGACCACCCTTGAAGAAACGGTTTTATAGCTGGATTGGGGACTGTTGAGAGGCCTAAATCCCTAACTCGTAGAGCTAGCTTGGGCTGCTCCAAAGTCCAACACACTCATTGATATGGTTTGGCTGTGTCTCCACTTAAATTTAATCTTGAATTGTAACTCCCACAATTCCCATGTGTCATAGGAGGAACCTGGTGGGAGGTGATTGAATCACTGGGGCAGGTCTTTCCCATGCTGTCCTTGAGATAGGGAATAAGTCTGATGAGATCTGATGGTTACATAAAAGTGGGAATTTCTCTGCACAAGCTCTCTTGTCTGCCGTCGCGTGAGATGTGCCTTTCACCTTCCACCATGATTGTGAGGCTTCCCCAGCCATGTGAAACTCTAAATCCAATAAAGCTTTTCTTCTGTAAATTGCCCAGTCTTGGAAATGTCTTTATCAGTAGAGTGAAAAATTCACTAATACACTCACCAATGTAGGGAAACCTCTTTGCTCTCTACATAGTTTCCCTACGTTGGCTCAGAGTCTATCTCTTCCAATGGGATGTCCATTTTGTGGTCAAAACCTGCACCCCAGTTAACATAAAGAAAAAATAACAATGGCTGTAATTGTGAACCACCTGCTAAACCTACTGTAGTGCTCCAGGACTCACATCACCTTGTTTTGCTGTCTTTGCTATCAGTATTATAGTACCACCATGGGCATTCACCGTGTCCAGCCCCGTTCCTCCTGGGGACACAGAAATTTCAGACTCTGTTTTCTATTGCCTTTGCAGTCATATGGAACCATATGACCAGTGCTAGCCAAAATGTGTCATCTCCACTCTCTTTCTTTCCTTGTTACCATAGATGTGTTTCATATGGTGACAGCTGCAAAGTGGCGGAGGCTTCTTCAGCTTGGGTACTTGAGCTGTCATATAGCATAAAGCCACTACCCACCACCCTCAATTCACAGCAGGAGCAAGAGATAAACAAACCTTTGTTTTATTAAGCCTCTGGGATTTTATTTTGTTCAGTTTTTAATTTCTGCACCATAGCCTAACCCATCTTAACCAACAAAACATTGTCATTGTCATCATCATCATCAATAATCAGATTTATTAATTATGAAAATAAAACTGGCCAGGCATGGTGGCTCACACCTGTAATCCCAGCACTTGAGCAGGGTGGCTTGCTTGAGGTCAGGAGTTTGAGACCAGCCTGGCCAATGGAGTGATATCCCATCTCTACTAAAAATACAAAAAAGTAGGTGGGCACGGTGGCACATGCTTATAATCTCAGGTACTCGAGAGGCTAAGTCAGGAGAATCACTGGACCTGGGAGGTGGACGTTGCAGTGAGCCAAGTTTGCACCACTGCACTCTAGCCTAGGCAACAGAGTGAGACTCTGCCTCACTAGAAAAAAACAAAAACAAAAACAAAAACAAAAAAAAACAGAAAACAAGAAAGAAAAGGAAAGTAAAAAAGGAAAAGAAAATCTTACCAAGTGCTGAACGTGACACTAAGCATTTTGCAAGTATTATTTAATAATCACACTAACACTGTAAAAAAGACATAGTTGTTATTTGTGTTTACCCAGCTAGTAACTGGTTGGGTTAAAATGAAAACCCAGCAGCCTGCCTCCAAAGCCCATGTGCTTAACCAAACACCACAGCATAGGTTGCTTAAGCGCCAAGTTTAGTGGGTTAGTGCTTTAGATGCTTATCATATATAATCCTCTGCCAACCTGTAGAAGTAGGCATTATTAACTTCATTTTCCAGTGTGAACACTGAAGGTTGGAGAGATTAAATGTCTGGTCTGAGGCCACACATCACATACCACACACCACACGCCACACATGGTGGAGTTCGGTCACAACCCACGTCCCTCTGACACTTGAAGGAGGCATTGTTTATTGAAAAACTAGTGTCTAAGCAGGTGGTTTTGATTCCTTCAACCCTGTTTCAGAAATGTGTAGGGGTCCCACAGATCTCCTGAGATTAGGAGTTAAAAACCAGCCTGGCCAAATGGTGAAACCCCATCTCTACTAAAAATACAAAAATTATCTGAGCGTGATGGCAGGCATCTGTAATCCCGGCTACTCAGGAGGCTGAGGCAGGAGAATTGCTTGAACCCGGGAGGCGGAGGTTGTAGTGAGCTGAGATTGTGCCATTGCACTCCAGGCTGAGTGAAAAAAGCAAGACTCTATCTCAAAAAAGAAAAAAACGGCTAGAGGCCCTAAAGCATATATACTAGGATATTTAGCACAAGGTTTCAAAATTTCAGGAATTTTAGTTAAACTATCCAAGTTTAAACTGCAGCTCTGCCATGAACTGCTGAGTGACTTTGGGTAAGTTACTTGGCCTCTCTTTACAAAAAAATTTAAATGAGATAAGTCTGGGTATGCACCTAACTAAGTGCCTAGCACCAAAGAGGTACAAAGGAGTTTTTTCAATAGAGGATTCACAGACAGATCTGCCCAGATGGGTTAACTATGGTTCTCCAAGTGGATGAACCTACACCTCCCCAGCACCTTCTCAGGCAAGCCCTTGGATGATTTTCTCCTGTAAGATGAGGCAAGGGGGCCACATGTAGCCAGGCTTTGGGTTTCCTTTAAATTCATTTGGTTAGGGGTGGGATTGGGTCTGCAGCTCCCATCCCTGGGAGCCCCTCTGAGATGTTTTCTCATTCTCAAGTCTCCGGTGGGGCAGTCTCTGGTGAATCCGAAAGGGGAAGTTCCAGAAGTGAACCAAATCGCTTTCATCCTCTAGTAGACATAGCAGAATTTGGGGCCTGAATATACCTAGATTGAGGAACCTCGTTTTACTGATGAGATTTATAATAATTGTTCCTGCCAGTAAAGAGACTACCAGTAACCAATGCTGTTTATTAAATACTAACAGTGTACTGAGCATTCTATGTATATATTAACTAATTCCATGTCCTCACAAAATGGACGTTATTCCTATCTTACAGATAAAAATACTCGAGCTCAGAGAGTTTAGTTCTTTAGCCACAGGATGCCCAGCTAAAAGCCTGGCAGAACTGGAGTCTGAATCCAGGCAGCCTGGCTCCAAAACCTTACAGTTGGCCAGTACACTGCTTACCCTGAGCTCTGAGCTGTCAGCCCAGCCCAGGCTCTGATTACAGAAAGAGTGCTTATGGGAGATGAGTAGAAGCAGGGAAAAAAAAATGTAAAATACAGGCCAAGGGGTTGACCTGGAGGAATTTAGGAATCCCAAAAGAAGGAAGACTAGAGGCTCAAGGGAAAATGGCCAAGTCCAGTAAGTCCCTGCAAACGTCACGTGGGGATATCTCGGCAGAGTATACCCCTACAATGGATCTGCCAAGATGTTCCGCAGTACAAACAGGATTCTGTTGGCAAAAACAATGCCCACCTCTGCCTGTCTTGAAGATTCAAAATGTACAGTAGAGGACGGATATTCTAAGATTTGTTACAGCAAGAGACTAGTTGTGTGCTTAACTCTTCCTTTCTAATTTCCTTTTAACCATAGCACCCCTTTTATTATGCAAAACCTATTAATATCTACTGAAAGCCACTGGCCTTTGAGGGAGGGGACTAGCAGGCTGAAGAGCAGGGTGCTAAGTTCAGTGCTGAGGAAGGTGGTTGGTTGTGGAAGATGTCGTGGCCACAAATGAGAAGAGTGGGCAGAGGGTACAGGGTAGGGAATGATGAGACCTAGAATTGGTGATTTCAGCATAGAAAGGGAGGAAGGATAAGAAGCAAATATCAGTGACATATGCATAAGTTAAAAAGACGGAGGTAGAGCTAATTTGCAATACGCATGGGTGCCAGTTTGACCTCAAAATGGGAATTGGAAACCTAGAGTTCAAAAGAGAAGGCAGAACTAGCAAATAGAGACTCTAGGTCTCCTTGCTTCTCTTCTTGGAGGAATGGTGGAAAGAGAAGAACAACTGAAAAGCTTCAGCACGATCGCTCTATAGGACGCAGGGGACAGAAGATGTCGCCTGAAATCAACAGTGGTGGGAGACGCTGGAGGGTCTCAGGAAATCCAGGGCAAAAGAGAGGTTAGCTCTAAGAACCAACTTTTAAAAGTAGAAAAATGAAAGTGGAGATGTGCATTGTTTGTGGAAAGATGGAAAGTTCCTCAGTCAGAAACGATTTTGCCATGAGTGGGCAGTGATGCTAACAGTTTGTAGTTGGTGACCAGAAAGGGTATCCAGCAAACAAATTTTCAGCCACTGATCCTTGCCATGAAGAGAGTCAACTTTTGATACTGCAGGTGAGTACCCGTGTGCTGCTCTGGTACAATGAGGAGTGAAATAGCAGACCTGACTATTTTATGTAAATCTCTAACGTGCTGTTTAAGCAGGACAGAGCAGGAGGAAGAAGTGGCCTAGGCAGCAATGGGCTTTGAGGACCTGTCAGCCCAGACAGGAAGAGTAACTGGGCTAAGATGAGAAAGGGGTAAAACTGAGCACATCTCCAAAGCCATCCAAGGCAGCGGACAATTAACCTCTTGATTCCTCCCTCCTTTCCTTCCAAGATCAGATTTTTATTATCTCAGAAACATTTAAACTTCAAGAAAATGTGAGGAACACAGACTTTCTGAGCCAGCTCCCATTGGCATGACATTTGATTAATTTATGTGGTTGAGACAGCAACTCAGAGGGAACATAGATTGTGCTTTTACCTGCCACATTTCCCTATGTAATGTATTCGGGCGTGGTTATGATACAACATCTCATGTTTACACTCAACTTTGTGTCTTTCGAAGTTCACTTTTAACTTTGTATTGATAAAATGCCTTTTACCAATTCAGATTTTTTTTAATGCCCACTGGGCATCACGTAGCTTTTGCAGAATGAGATGTTGTTAGCATTACTGTGAAACAAGGGCAAACATGTCTCACTGCCATTCATGAGGCATATTTACAGGGTTGCAAATCTCCCAAATATTTCAAAAAATTAGAGCAGTTGCCTCTTGCACCCCACAGTTAGCGGCCTAAGATTCTAGGAAAGAACCAGTTGGATTTTATATGTGAACGTGCCTCTGTTTGCTGCATTTTTATTTTTTGAAAAGTTGGAAGTCACATAAAAATAAACATACTATATAAGGAAAGATGGCAGATTTCTCCTAGTGTTTTAATAATCCCACAAAGGTTTATGAATATTGGCAAACATATTTGCAATGGTATTCCCTGCTATTTACTTTGTAGACTTTGAGTTGGTCTTCAATTCACGTCTGTAAGTGAATGTAATAATACTAAAAGAAAAAGAAGTCCGGGCGTGGTGGCTCACTCCTGGTTCCCAGTCCTTCGGGAGGCCGAGGTGGGTGGATCACTTGAGGTTAAGAATTCAAGACCAGGCTGGCCAACATGGTGAAACCCTGTCTCTACTAAAAATACAAAAATTAGCTGGGCATAGTGGTGCACACCTGTAATCCCAGCTACTCGGGAGGCTGACGCAGGAGAGTCTTTTGAACCAGGGAAGCGGCGTAAGTTTCAGTAAGCTGAGATCGCACCATTGCACTCCAACCAGGGCAACAGAGTGAGACACCATCTTAAAAAGAAAAAAAAAAGCATTAGAAGTTGGCGCAGTCTTGGCTCTCATGTGGGTTTTATCACTGAATTGTATGGATGTGGATGTTTTGCTAAATCTTTCTATGTTCCACGTTATCAAGCCTCTTTCTCTCCTCTCCCAAAGTTCTCCTATCAACTCCATTTAAGCCAAATCTCATTTTTTCATTGCTTTTTTTTTTTTTTTTTTTTTTTTTTGAGACGGAGTCTCGCTCTTGTAGCCCAGGCTGGAATGCAGTGGCGTTATCTCAGCTCACTGCAGCCTCCGCCTTCTGGGTTCAAGCGATTCTCCTGCCTCAGCCTCCTGAGTAGCTGGGACTACAGGCACACAACACCATGCCCAGCTTAGCTACTTTTTTAAAAAAATTGTCCTGTTTTGAAAATACTCCCTGCTGCGGGTTCCCATTTTCAAATAGCTCATCTCAACTAGACACAATAGCAAAGACATGGAATCAACCTAGGTACACATCAATGGGTGGAATGGATAAAAAAATGTAGTGTATGTACCATGAAATACCATGCAGCCATAAAAAATAAAGTCACAGGATTTGCAGCAACATGGATGCAGCTAGAGGCTATTATCCTAAGTGAATTAATGGAGGAATAGAAAACCAAATACTGTACCACATGTTCTCACTTGTAAGTGGGAACTAAACAGTGGCTGCTTGTGGACATAAAGATGGCAACAGTAGACCCTGGGACCACTAGAGTAGGGAGGGAAGGAGGAGTCCAAGGGTGGGAAAGTGTACTCGATACTGTGCTGTCTGGGTGACAGGACCAATCTCACTCAAACCTTAGCGTCACACAGTATACCTAGGTAGCAAACCCGCACATGTACTCCTGAATCTAAAACAAAACTTGTATTATTTATTTATTTTAGTGTTGTTTATTTATTTATTTTACAAATAAGTAAATGTGGTGCTGATTTTAAAAACAAAGCAGAAAACCCCAAATAGCTCAGCTGGGTATTGGGTACCATTCAATGGACAGTGCCATCCATTTAAAAAATATATAAATAAATATATATATATATGACAATAGGCTTCTTTCCAGCAGAAGCAGTTCGCCAAATGCCTCTGCCCTCCCTTAGCCCACATACTAATAGTAGCCATTTCATGAATGGATACAAAATGACAGTCAACTTTACCTAACACCTCCAAAATGCTGACTCCAGTATTTTATTTTCAAATTAACTTATTCTGATTATAAAGGTATGCTCACTGTTGCTGCTAAAATAAATAAATTAAAAAAAGAACTTGTAATTTTACCACTCAGAGGTAGCTTCTGATAACATTTCAGTGTTTTTACACCCATGTTTTTCTATTCATATAATTAAATACATATTCATTCCTATATTCATATGTAAGATTAGACTCTATGTTCAAATTGTGTTCTGCTTTTAAAATTATGCTTTATTTTTTGGGAATGTTCCCTTCATAAAGTTCTTCCAAACCGTGGTATTTAATATCCACTTAAGAAAACATCTCATGGAGTCTCGGTTCATTGAAACTTGCCACTAGTTTTGATTATTCCATTTCCCACCAGTCATCAGTTAAACAGTTCTGTCATGACCATTCAGATACACAGATGTCTGTCCACAGTGATCTGATTTCTTAGCCTCAATGCTTAGAAGTTGATATCTGTTTTGAAAAAGTAAATTCCTTTGACAATTAAAATGTAATTATCAAAATGTTTTGCAAAGAAATAACACTAAACGTTATTTCCACCTATGACATATGACAGTCCCTGTTTACCTTACTTACGCTTTCCAGCATTCAGTGCTAAGGTTTCTTAAATGTGTCACTTTGATTAATGAAAATGATAAGGTACTGTGGCCTCTTTTTTTTCTTTTTTTTTTTTTTTGCCATTTATAAAACAGTCGTGAGGTATTTTTTTCTTTCTCCATGACTTTTGAAGCAACTGCCTGTTCATATTCTCTTCCTTTTTCCATTTGGTTTTTAATGGCTTCCCTGTTGATTCCTAAAGACTCACTACTTATTGTGGATATTAATCTCTTGCTTGTCATATGTTTGTTGCCTTTCTTTTATGCCAGCCTGTTGTTTGAGTTAATTTGATTTGATGTTTTGAAATACGGAATTTTTAAATCTTTAGTCAAACACAATACCATTTTTTCCTTAGGGCTTATTTTCTCATTTTTACAATGAACAATCTTGGCCTGTTCCAAAATCCAAGCTACATGAATGCATATATTTTTCTAACTTTTTATGGCTTCATTTTCACATTTGATTCTTTAGTCCATCTAGAACTTAATGTATGGCTTAATGTAAAGTCTTGTTTTGAGTTTTTACCCTGCAAATCAATTTTTCCTTTCAAATGTTATTTTATTTTAAATACCCATTCTTTTTCTGGTTTTGTCACATAGCCTTCATGTGACTTTAAGCTCTAATACATACAACAGTTTACTTTGGGACCATCTCATATGTTAAATTTTGCAAAAATGCCACACTGTTCCAACACTCGTAGTTTTATATGTCTTAATATATGACAATAAACCCTTCTAAAATACACACAGATTTCAAAACTGCCTTAATTACTTTTGCTTTGATTTTTCCTCTAGAAAGAAAAACCATGATCATTTTTTCTGACTCCCACCCTTCACAACCTACTTGTTTTCTCAAAGCTACTGTCACACTCTGGAAGTAGGAAATCAGGGGTGGTGAGAGGTCAGGATGTTTAGGAGTGTTTGCTTGACTGATAGAGACATGGGGTTTCCAAACTGGAAGATGACCACAGAAGAGCATTTTCCAGTTTTCCAGTCAAGATACTACTCTGTTTCATGAGGCAAAGCATGAGAAACTCACCAATTCCATTTTTCTCCCAATTCCACTTGATGGTTCAGCCTTTGAGATTTTCCTGTTAGCTGTCTGTCAGTCTCAGTACTTAAAATTGTGGGAATTTTGAATACAATTCTTCAATGATACTGTAGTGAGGAACAAGAGATTCTACTTTGGACGATCCTGAACAGATTCCCTTTAAACAAGTATTTCTAAGTACCCATTCTTAAAATATATCTAAATTTTAAAAGTTATTGATGGAGTAAAATGGAAAGTCCAAGAGTTTATTACGTTACCTGGTAACATTGTGCGTGAGAGGTATGGGAGTTGTAGGCCTGTGCCCATGTCCTGATTGGACCAAACTTTTCCACATCAGTGACGCTTCTAACTAGTTTTCCAAAAATGAAGAGAACAGATCCAGCATCAATGAAAGTGACAAAATTGACAACGTTTTGCTATCCCCTTCTCCTCCACTCAACTGCCCCATCAGCCTTTTTACTTGTCCCGCCTCCGTTTTTCTAGAAAAGCTGTATTCGGCCTTTCACGTTGCTATAAAGGAATACCTGAGAGTGGGTAATTGACAAAGAAAAGAGGTTTAATTGGCTCACAGTTCTGCAGGCTGTACAGGAAGTATGGTGGCTTCTGCTTCTGGAGAGGCCACAGGAAACTTATAATCATGGTGAGAGGCAAGGGGGAAGCAGGCATGTCTTGCATGATAGGAACAGGGCAAGAGAGTGGGACTTATACACTTAAAACAACCAAATCTTGTGAGAAGTCTTTCATGAGAACAGCACCACAGGGATGGTGCTAAACTGTTCATGAAGGATTCACCTCCATGATCCAATCACCTCCCACCAGGCCCCACCTCGAGCATGGGGGATTACAACTGAGCATGAGATTTGGGTGGGGACACAGATCCAAACTGTATCAGAAGCTTTTCTAATTAGGTTACTCATTCTATTAAAAGGGACTGCCCATAAATAATCTTTGTGTTCTAGATTAACATTTGGCAAGTTCTGTGTGTAGGACAACGGCTGACATGAGATAAGTGCACAGTAAATTTTGAAATATCTGTGTCTCTATCTTCATTTCCTTGTTTTTGTCTCCAATTTCCTATATGCCATCAGGGGATTTAGTGACACTGCAAATCACATGCTCTTTTGCAGGCATGCCTCTCTCATTTCCCCAGAACCTTTTTGTCTTTCTGAAGCATGGAGACCCTAGCTTATGTTTTCAGGCAGAATTGTAGGAAGATTAACAGTTTCCTAGCGTCTTTCTTGGAAAGGTTTGAATACCACTTCTAGTGCAGATCAACTTATGAAATTTACTGTCTATCTTGCCATTTTATAATGCTGTCAGCTTTCTCAAAAGCTGTCCCTCCACACTCTCTTATTTAAGCCTTATTGTAATCCTGCATGGTGAGATAGGTGGTACACATTAGCCCATTCTCAGGGGTAGCTGTAATGGTTGAATCATGCTCTACAAAAATTCATACGGTGAAGTTGTAATGCTCAGTAACTCAGCGTGTGACCTTACTTGGAAATAGAATATTTACAGGGGTAATCATGTTAAACTGAGGTCATTTGGGTGGACCCTAGTAAATTATGTCTTTGCCTATAAAAAAGAAAAATGTGGAGATAGACTCACACACAGAAAGAACACGACATGAAAATAAAGGCAGATGGCTGGGTGCGGTGGCTGACGCCTGTAATCCCAGCACTTTGGGAGGCTGAGGCAGACAGACCAGTTGAGGTCAGGCATTCAAGACCAGCCTGGGCAACATGGGGAAACCCTGACTCTACTAAAAATGTGAAAAATTTAGCCAGGTGTGGCAGTGCACAACTGTAATTCCAGCTACTTAGGAGGCTGATGCACAAGAATTGCTTGAATCCCAGAGGTGGAGATTGCAGTGAGCTGAGATCACACCATTCCAGTTCAGCCTAGGTGACAGAGAGAGACTCTATTTCAAAAAAGAAAAAAAAAAAGTAAAAAACAAAAATAACAGCAGAAATTAGAATGATGCATATGCAAGCCCAAAATTGCCATACAATGCAAAAAATCCAAAAACAAAAACAAAAATACAGCAACAAAAAACCATGAGAAGCTAGGAGACGGGCCTGGAACAGATTCCTCTTCACAGACCTCAGAAGTACCTTGATCTCAGATTTCCAGGCTCTGCACTGTGAGACAGTCAATTTCTGTTGCTTAAGCCACCCAATCTACAGTATTGTGTTATAACAGCCCTCACAAACAAAATAGTAGATAAAAGCAAAAAACAAACACAAAAATAAAATAAAGAAGGCTAAATAGCATCCTTCAGAGTGGAGCATAATTCCATCAGAGGATTTGATCTACTGAACCTTTTACTGCACTAAAAATTCTCATTTCATCAAGTATAATGAGCTGAAGTCAAAGGGATTTATTTGATGCTAAACAGAGCCACCTTAGTCTACAGTTTACACCCCACCTTAGTCTACAGTTAATATGTCCCAATTTGCATGCATTGTTTTGCTTGGATGTTATTAGACCTTTCTGGGAAAGGTACTTGGCACTGATGTGACTATTAAAACTAATGTTCACAAAGCAGTTACCCTGTGACAGGCTTATACTGATTCATGTAATTCTCACATTAAGGCTGTGAGACTGGTGCCATGACTATGCCACTTACATATGCCCAGCCAGAATGTCTGGCTATAACTTCTTCCTGGTCATACTGTCTCCTGCTTGTGAATCCAGTGTTTGAACTCAGGCAGTCTGACACTGGGGCCGACATTTAAACTACTTTATTGCTGGGCTCTGTGTTTTCAAGTTTAAAAAGTATCATGTTAAAGAGGAATGGGAATATTTGCTATGGAACTTATCAGAGTTGGAATTTTTTTTCTTTTTGAGACAGAGTTTTACTCTTGTTGCCCAGGCTGGAGTGCACTGGTTTTGTTCTCAGCACACTGCAACCTCCGCCTCACGGTTTCAAGTGACCCTCCTGCCTGAGCCTCCCAAGTAGCTTGGATTACAGGTGCCCAACATCACATCCAGCTAATTTTTTGTATTTCTTAGTAGAGATGGGGTTTCACCATGTTGGCCAGGCTAGTCTTGAGCTCCTGACCTCAGGTGACCTGCCCACCTTGGCCTCCCAAAGTGCTGGGATTACAGGCATGAGCCACCATGCCTGGACGTCAGAGCTTTTAAATGTGCTATTATCTTGGGGAATCTCTGAGAGGGTGATAAAGTAAGTGGCATTTCCAGTGTATAGTTAACCGTGCATCTCTTTTTATTACGGCAAGATCTCTTGGGACTAGTGTTTCATGAATGGAGTTACCAGCTAAAATACAAGACTCCATTAATTTGAAATTTCAGATAAACAATGTGTAGTATTTTAGAATAAGTACATCCCAACTATTGCACTGGCCACACTAATTACTAAAGAATGAGGCCAGAATTAGGCCGGGCGTGGTGGCTCATCCCTGTAATCCCAGCGCTTTGGGAGGCCGAGGTGGGCGGATCACCTGAGGTCAAGAGTTCAAGATCAGCCTGACCAACATGGAGAAACCCCATCTCTATTAAAAATACAAAATTAGCCAGGTGTGGTGGCGCATGCCTGTAATCCCAGCTACTGTGAAGGCTGAGGCAGGAGAATCACTTAAACCCAGGTTGTGGTGAGCCAAGATCACGCCATTGCACTCCAGCCTGGGCAATAAGAGCAAAATTTTGTCTCAAAAAAAAAAAAGAATTTGTTTTTGTTTATCTGAAATTCTGACTTTACTGGGAAATTCTGTATTTTTAACTGTGAAATTTGGCAAACTATACTAAAGAGGCTTTGAAAACTATGGAGTACACAGCCAAATCCCTGACTCTCCCTACCTGCTGGGCCTCTTTCTTTAGAAAACAGAACTGAGGTTGTGCCCTTTTTTCCTTCCCTGTTACCTTCCTAACATCCGTCTTGTTGTCCTGCATTCTGCCATACTGCGGTTCCTGACAGACTCTGCTTCCTGTCTCTTATGACTTAGAGCATACCATCCCAGACCCAGGGAACAGAACAGGCACATCCCTGGTTATTCCAAAGCCGTCATCACACCAGCACATAGAGGTCTGCCCAGACAATAACAACACTCCTCCAGTTTTCACCTGAGGGAAAGGCGAGGGACTTATGGGGACAGATGCACAGAAAACCCAAATCTGATGCGTTGAGGTTGGTCAGCATGAAGTCTGTCCTGTGAAATCTCTCTGCTACTTTTCTGTTTCAGGAGAGTTGATGGTTTATCAAGTTTAGGAATAAATGTGTTCTGAAGAGGATGAGGTCAGTTCAGGCTCTGTCACATCACTTGAACATGTCTTGAATCCCGAATTCTATCATCAGTCTCACTTTAAATCCATCCCTTCCCATTAAGGCTGCATGTAATAACTCCACTCAAAGATGTTCATAAATCCCGTCTTCTTACTTGGCACTATCTTTTTTTTCCTTTTTAAAAGATTCACTTGTCTTTCCAATATATTCAAGTTATCTTGACCAATGTTTCAAAGTTACTCAGAGCTGTATGGATTAAAGCAAGACAGAAGCAAGTGACCCCTCATGATTCAGAATATTTCTGAGCCAGAATAAACTTTATACTTCCTGACCATAAAGAGGACCCTTCATGCTTGTATGCAGAAGCTCAATTCAGGTTCCAGACCTGCACTGTCCAGTAAGGTAGCCACTAGTCACCTCTGGTTACTTAAATTTGCCATTAAATTAATTAAAATAAAATGAAAACTTTAGTTCATGAGCCATGTGTATTAGTCTGTCTTCATACTTCTATGAAGACATACGTGAGACTAGGCAATATATAAAGAAATAAGGTTTAATTGACTCACAGTTCCACATGGCTGGGGAGGCCTCAGGAAACTGATGATCATGGCGGAAGGTGAAGGGTAAGCAGGCATGTCTTACCATGGTGAAGCAGGAGAGAGTTTGGGATGTAAGTCCTTAATTGCTTGATGAAATGAAGGCAGAGGCTTAATCCTTAAGAACGCTTCTCATTCCAAAGTTGTCTGAGTCCTGGATTGTAGCTCTGTTGTGCATGGATCTTAAGTCTGATCAAGCCCTTAGCTCCCTTCCTCCAACATCAGCCTGAGCCAGAGTTGGCCTGAGGTCCCAAACTATGAGTGGGATGACGTCACCCTAGGAATGGCAACTAGAGAGTTTCTTACCACTGGATGCTACCATGAGGCACTGCTGTCCACTAGAACTTGCTGTGATTATGAAAATGTTCTACATCTGTACATCCAGTATGATAAGCACTAACCACATCTGGCTGCTGAGTACTTGAGCTGTGGCTGGTGTGACCGAATAACTGGGATTGTTAATCTTATTTAATAGTAATAGCCACATGTGGCTAGTGGCTAACATTTTAGATAGCAGTTTTAAGAACATACCTCTGAGCCTCAAATACTCAGATCTTTGCCACTTTGTTTTATCTTAAATATGGCAGTTGATAACATTGTCCATAAGTCATTGCCTGTTCTCACCTGCTTCCTTCAAATGTCCTTTCCTTCCTTCGCTAGTTCTTCAAAGGTGGGGACTAATCACCAAATCGCCAATGATACTCTGACACCATCCCCAGGTCTGCTACAGCACAAAGGGAACCCTCAATGAATAAGCACGTCAATTTCAATCGCTTTCCTGAAAGTTCAACTCAGCTATGATAGACCATGTCATATCCCCAAGCCAAGCTACTCATCCAAAATATGGAGATCTTGTAAATTGGAGGTTATCAGGATAATACTACCTGTTTCTTAGTGTTGTTGTGAGGATTAAATATAAGAAGAGCACTTACTAAAGTGCCTAGTGCAGGGTGAGTCCCCAGTGAATGGGAACCATGACTGTTACCTCCACCATCGTAGCAAGGTCCCCTCTACATAGGGATTGCCTGTCAAGACCCACCCCTGTTATTCAAAATCTCTTTTAGGGATATTTAGATATGTGGTCGAATATTGCATTAGGAGAGTTGGTTTGAGAACAAAAGAATGCCAAACCAAATTGAGTTCCCCTATTGTGTGCTCTCATGAGGCACTTATCACAATGATCATTATTTGTGGTATTATTACCTAATACCTGCTTTTCCCACCATGCTGTAAACACACAGAAGAAAGACTGTTTATCTTGTTCACTGATGTATTCCCAGTGCCAAACACACACTAGGAGTTTAATAAATTTTGAATGATAGATTGAGGATCAGTGGGTAGGTGGGCAGGAATAATGGAGCTGGGAGAAACCCTAGCATAGAAATACAGTAGTACCAGGACCCCTGAAATCCAGTCCTGTTTAGATTCACAACTGTTGGTTCAGTGAAAAGCCATGGTTTAGGCTTCTTTGTTCTGTAAAGTGAAAAAGGTTGATCTTAATTAGGGTTTTTCAGCCTCAGCACTATAGACTTTTGGGGCAGATAAGTATATTGTGGGAAGCTGCCCTGTGCTTATGAAAGGATGTTTAAGGCACCTCTGGCTCTACCCATTAGCTCCCAGCAGGACTCCTCCCCCAGCGGCAACAACTAAAAATGTCTCCAGAAGAACATCCCAATCAGGGAAAAATCTCCCCCTCCTGACAGTTGAGAACCACTGATTTAGATCATGTCTGAAGTCCCCTCTGGCACTGATAGTCTAAGATTCTTCTTGGGACCATGGTTTCTGAACATGTGAATTTTCTGGCATTTCATAGATGGTTATAGAATTATAAGAATATTTCCAGCTAGTCATGCGAATCACTCAGACCTGATTATCAATTTAATATTTGGATCACTGGGCCATTAAAATGCTGATTTGAATTTCAATTTTCTATTTTTAAAAATGATCGCTCTGTGAATTATATCTGTTATGTGGTTGATTTTATTTAGATGGAGTATATAATTTTTCCCGCTCTGTGTTCATGAATAACGCTTTATAGTTGAATGTCAGAAAGCCTGCTAATGACCCTAACAATCATAGCTTATTTCTGTAGAATCCATACAGTCCTTGACAGGTTGGCTTTGTATTTTTTCATCTTCCAGTCTTTCCCCTGGAATAAGACCTTTGATTAATGCTCATTAAGATGCACAAATAGCCTGGCCTTGAATCCTCTCAGTGTTTGGTTCACTCTCCCCTAACTTATTAAAGATGCTTCTGGAAGCCACATGGAGATGTGCAGTTATTTTCTAGAACAGTTTGTTTGGGCTTCTCATTATGCAAGAAAAACATGCCTTGGTCAAAAAGGGAGGTATATTTTTGCGGAAGTATTTGTTCATAGGATGTGTATGCATTAAGTCTCAACAAATGTGCCACCCTATTAGCGGTCATGGAATCAGAGTCTCACATCAGAGCAAATGTGGCGGTGATGTGGTGGGACTTTCAATCCCCTTCCTTGGAAAACTGCCTTAGTAAGGAGTTATTGGATTCCAAGAAATACAGGAAAGCCTTTGGGATTTGTAGTCCCATTGATGTGAAATCAACATTTCCCATAAGACCGCAGAACTCTTTGTGTTCCAGGCAGTGTCCTAAGCACTGCAAGCTATTATCTCCCTAAATCTCTCAACCCTATTAGGCAAATGCTAACACTACCAGATTTTACTAACAAGAAAAGGGAACCTCCCTAGAGAGGTGTTAAGTAACCTGCCTGAAGTCACAGAACCAGAGTTTGAATTAGTCTCTCCAGATTTCTGGAATTGTGGTCTTCTCCAGTGCTACATTGCCTCTAGATTTAGGATTAAATACAAATGACTTATTTTTTCCACTTAAAAGAAGCATTCCTTAGCATCAGACTGAAGTTGGTTCAACATATATTCCTATCAAAATAGGTTACTTTTTCTCTCTCTCTCTTTTTTTTTTTTTTTTTTTTTGAGACAGTCTGGCTCTTTCACCCAGGCTGGACTGCAGTTACATGGTCTCCCCTCACTGAAACCTCTGCATCCCGGGTTCAAGCAGTCCTCCTGCTTCAGCCTCCCAAGTAGCTGGGATTACAGGCACCCACCACCACAGCCTCCTAATTTTTGTATTTTTAGTGGAAATGGCGTTTCACCGTGTTGGCCAGGCTGGTCTCAAACTCCTGACCTCAAGTGATCCACCCACCTCAGCCTCCTAAAGTGCTAGAATTACAGTTGTGAGCCACCAAACCCAGCTAAGTTGTTTTTTTTTTTTTTTTTAATTTACAAGTGCTAATGAACAGAAAATGATTGGAAAATAACTTACTTTCAGTGGCTGCTTTGAGCATTTGATTTTAATTCATATATTTTCTGTAGGCCACTGTTTGTAGCTTTTATAGTATGATTTCGCTCCCTTAAAAGTAAACTTTGTTTTACTTAGAAAACAAAGTGACTTTGGAGCCTAGTGACTTATTCTGTTTTTAAATTTCATTAGGTTCATTGTCTTTTAGAAGTAAGTTTTTTTAAAACAGGAAAACATTCTCCATCACATAGCACTAAATCAATCAACATATTTTAAGAGAATTGCAATGGTGTTGAGGTAACTTTATTTTTGCTATTGTAGTCTTTGGAGGAAATGAATACAAATTGAAAAACAAGATCAGACAATGAATGTATTTTCTTTCATATCCTTTTCTTCTTAAATATAAGGTTAGGAACAAACAAGCTTCCCAGGAAAAATCCTAATATGGATTATTATAATCTATGTTTTTACAAAAACAGCGCCAAGGAATAGAACCAACTTCAATGGCTTAGAACATGAGACTTTTAACCTAGGATTCACCATTTGGTGGTAGCTACATGAATGGTGCTAACTGAAATGACATCAGATCTGCAAAGACGTGTCCCATCATTTAAGTTTTCTCCGGTTATAACCTAAAGAAGCCATATGTTTGAAGTGTGTGCTTTGCATATTCTGTGTGAAAACACATAGGATCCCAGCAGCCCTATTATCTTGAAACTATGCAGACCCCCAAAACCATGCCCTCTTTTCACATACATAATTATTAGACTATGCATGCCAATTTTAATTCTAGAAAAATGATCACTCTAGGTAATGTTCTTTAAAGCAAACAAACAAAGGCTGCTTAATCCGTGATGCTCTAGTCATTTGTTGGTTTGTTTATTTTAATCCCCAATTTACAACAAAATGTGTTTTTTTTTTGTTACAGAAAACACACAATCCTATTAAAAGCGAACTTCTCTCGAATGAAGGCATTCGATTTAAGCAGATTTAAATTCATGCATTACAATTTTAGCAATTTAATGAGCATCCTATTTGGGGACATTATTGGTTTAAAGGAATAAATCACAAACATTTTATTTCCCACTAGCACTGGGTATTTCAAATCCATTTTCTCAACACAATGATGTGTTTAAATAAATTGTCCTATTGACTGAATTTTGATCACACTATCGAGTATTTGAGATAGAAATGTGTAGACAGAGAGTCAGAAATCATCACATCTATTGAAGGCTCTGCAGCCAAGAAATGAGGAATCAGGCAAATAATTTGGGATTAGGGGACTTAATTTCTTCTCAGTCCAAGACAGGTGTTTAATTGCAACGTGTCCCAATTTGACAAGGGGAATTTGTTCACAGAATCAAGTGAATTCCCATCCCCACCTTTACATTTGAATTCAGTAAGTCTGCAGAGGGGTCCAGTGGACCTCCTTGCTAACAAGCTCTGGGTGGCTGTAGCCTAGGTACCCAGGTGTCCCATGAAGGAACCACTACTGTGGTTAATACCAGAAGTCCCATCAAGTTTGGAAGGTTTCTCTGACCACATCTTGGGCTGTAGTACTTGACATTTCGTTTTTATTTAATAAAGCAAAAATACCTCAGTTATGTCATCATTAAAATATACCTGAGCTAGAATCATATGCCTGGCTGATTTTGTGAGTTCAACATAGGAGAAACTTAGGAAGGTTGGGTTGAGCCCCATGCTGTAAAGAGGGGAAGAAGAGTGGTGGATGACTTGGAGCCAGGAAGGCTTGTGGGACAGAGCTTCTTAACCTGGAATGTTCACCCTTGGTCCGTGGGTGGACTTGAGGAAGTCTCTGAACACCTGAAATCATAGGCAAATTGTGTGTGTGTGTGTGTGTGTGTGTGTTGTGTGTGTGTGTGTATGTATTTTTCTGGAAAGAGAGGAATCACAATTTGCATAGATTTCCCATGGAGATGTTGATTGCAGAATGGTCAGAACCGTCCTTCTAACTAGGTGATGATTTGGAGCATAGATGTTGGGCACAGAGACTCTGACTTAGAGACCATCTCTTCTGTGAATGAGCTGCAAACAGGAGCTGCATTTCCCTCCAAATGTGCTCTACCAGGGTCACAGTGCTGTCGCGAGACTACATGGGAACATAGGAAAAGCGCATATTGTCTGGTACTCAGTAATTGCTAAACAAATGCTAGCTACATCCTAACTATTATTTTATGGAGGCCCTTAAACAGAGCAAAAGTAATTTTGCCTGATGCTTTTTGAAAGGAAATGATGATTAACTAATCCTTCCTGCCTCCTGCTAGTCAGGCCTTATATCGCTTTCTAGTCTCTCTCCTCATCTGGATCTTTTGGTACACTGACAAAGAAAGCATCCTCTAATGGCTCTTGTCTCCAACTAAAACTTTAAACTGTGTATTGTTGAGGCTGCAGGAAAGCTGGAAGAATCATAATCCCAGGTTCCCACCCCTTGGTCTTCTGTCCGCCATGGGTTTGCTGTACTCTGCTGGGGAAAATAACTCATCTTTTGAACCCCTCTGGGACATTTCTGTGAGTTTTGTTGAATGGTCACATGTGTTTACTTTATGATCTCCACGTGAAAGGTGAAGTTTATAACTGCTACCGGTCTCTAAGCTTTGTCCTTTAAAGTCTGCGGACACTTGAAACTCTCTGTTAGTCATGCCACACTGTGATCAAAAGGAATGTGTTTAAGAATTTATCCTCTAAACACTTATTGTGATAGCTAACATTTGTATAGCTCTTTTGGGTTTACAAAGTACTTTACTTGTATTTTCCCATTTAATCCTCACTTAGGACTAAGAAAGTGATGCTAATGGGAATGAGCAAAAACCAATTTCAGAGAGTATTAAATACACAAAATTGTAAAGTGAAATGAGACTGATTTCCCACGTCACAAGGAAGAATGTGTCTTTACTTTGTGATTCTTTTTATCACATATTTAAAGGCATTTGCATTTTTCCGTTCCTGAATTTTCTGCTTTTAGTTGTCCGTCTTGTTTCAGATGTTCAGTGTAACTCTCCAGTTGTGGCAGTTTTCTGCTTGATTTACAGTTAAAAAAAAAAGAACTTTGATGTGCAATGTCCCCTTGATTAAAATTAGTTTGGATTTTTCGGATAACGTGCCTTCTTTTTATTGTTATAAACAGCCTTTATCTTAACTCAGAAACATTTAAAGGAACTATTCATTTTATTTGTATTTCAATCTGAAAAAAAGGAAAAGAGATAGTGAAAATTTTTAGCCATTTAAGTGGGAAGTGCTTTATTTGAGATAAACACAAAAGGTTATAAGTATCACTGATATTAGTCAAACAAAGCAGCTTTTGGCTGTTGGCTGAAGAGCTCTCGTCTGCTGACTTGCAGACCTGTGACCTCTAGATAAAGTTTCAAAATGCAGAAAATATTTATCTTCTTGCTATGACCTTCCATGCACAAGACATGAAGCCATGGATTTGTTTCCTAGGGAACTAGGGAGTGAAGAAGATCTATAATTAAATCTGTGAGTTATATGCTACACATAGGAATTGGGTACATACCAAGTCCTGTAGAAAAATCCCATAATATCATCATAGCCTCAACTGGTGGAATTAAACTCAATTTTTCTTCAGACATTTTTAGAAAGCATCATTTAGAATCTTAATATGGGAAAGTTCTTGTGTTTCTTTTCAAAGTCAGTGTGTGTTTAGTTTGGCTTCCATTTTGCTGTGGACCCAGTGACCCTCCCTGATGGGGCCGCACCTGCCATTGCTGCTCAGGCGAGGGCTTTATATGGAAGGCTTGAAAAGTAACTGGTGCTCTAGTCTCAGACGTCAGCACATCAGAGCTGAAACGGATCCAAGACAGTGGTTGGCAAAAGTTTTTCGATGTTCAAAATGTGTCCTTCAAATAAAATCTAATTCAAAAATTCATTGAGTAAAGCAGACGTTAGGTGAATTGCTTTTGACTGGAAGTAAGGGAGAAAGAATGTTTTCATCATCGCCCCAATCCCAAAACTCCAGAGCAAGAAGTCTCTAAGGCACCCCTATTTCTCAACTTGAACATCAACATCTAAGCTATGACACTCATTGTAGAGGGGGAGACTGAGATTCAAGTGATGTCGCCATTGATCAGCCATCTTGTATGTAGCTTCTAGAGGTCACACACACACACACACACACACACACACACACACACACACACACACCCCTAGTAAAAAAAATAGTCAGAAAAATGAGTAGCTGTTTCCGATTCTGGCTTGAATATATTTTGTAGTAAATTTCCCCACCTGGGGGCTCATGAGAGCCAAGATTTATCTACGTTGCTTTTATTTTTCACCTTTTGAAACCAGTCATTGGCCTTTGACATTAAATCTAAAAAGTAAAGCTCTGTCGACGCTTTTCTTTCAATGGGATTGTGCTCCCCGTAACATTCCTGAACCAAAAGGACTCCATGAGAGGGAAGCAGAACCTTGGGACCACCAGAGAGGAGCTATTTTACAGATACCAAGGCTTGATGTAGATGTGAAGCCAGGAGTGGGCGCAGTGGCTCACACCTGTAATCCCAGCACTTTGGGAGGCTGAGGCAGGTGGATCAACTGAGGCCAGGATTTCAAGACCAGCGTGGCCAACATGGTGAAACCCTATCTCTACTAAAAATGCAAAAATTAGCTGGGTGTGGTGGAACCCACCTGTGGTCCCAGCTACTCAGGAGGCTGAGGCAGGAGAATCGGTTGAACCGCGGAGATGAAGATTGCAGTGAGCCGAGATGGTGTCATTGCACTCCAGCTTGGGTGACAGAGTGAGACTCTGTCTCATAAAAATAAAAAAAAAAAGATGTGAGGCCAGGGGGCCAGGGTGGGTGTTGATGAGGACAGTAATACTACCTGATACTTTTGTAGCAGTTTCTGTTCCACATTATATATGCATTAGCTCATTTAGTGTTGGTGATGTCTAAGCCCTATGTGTGTGAGGGTATGTGTGTAAATAGTAGCTGATTTTTTTCTTTTTCTTTTTGATTTTTAATACACACTTAAAAGTGTACATGTGAGATGTGTGGGTATATATACATTTGCCCCTCTCTCTAATCTACTTATCTCTCTCTCTGTCTCTTTACACAGCACACACACACACACACACACACACACACACACACACACACACAAACAGCCTCCAGAGTAGCTGAAATTACAGGCATGTACCATCACGTCCAGCTAATTTTTTTGTGTTTTTAGTAGAGACAGGGTTTCACCTTGTTTGGCCAGGATGCTCTCGATCCCCTGACCTCATGATCCGCCTGCCTCAGCTTCCCAAAGTGCTGGGATTACAGGCCGGAGCCACCATACCCTCCCTATCTATCTATATATTTATGATCTTCCAACCAACCTTATAAGGCAGATACTACCACTATCCCTATTTTATATATAAAGAGAGAGAGATACAGAACCCTGCGGATCCTATAGCTGGTTGTGGCAGAGCTGAGATTTGCATCCAGCCAGCCTGGCTTCCAAGTGTGTGCTCTTTACTGGTTTACATTCATACCCCATCTTTTTTTTTTTTTAATACAAGCTATGAGGCTTTGAGCATATCAAAATTTCTGATGAGAAAATATAAAAGTAATAACTCAAAAGCTTTTTTGCTCTGAGGATAAAAGGAGCAAATGTAAAGCACCTGGCCTGTTGCACCTTATAATTTCTCCCACATAGTAATTTCTCAATAAGTTTCTGTGTTGCTGTAAAAATTGTCAACCATGTACACAAACAGATCTTTTCAAAAAATTGAGATGAATTAAAATGAAAGAGTTCAAAATCAGTTTGTCACATTTGATGCTAAACACTATATTTTCTCTGAGAATTTTAAGCAGTGCAGGTAATTTCTCACCATGGTAAGTTATGATTTTTCATACTTGAACAGTATCACTTCATCTAAGGAATTTTCCTCAATGCAATACACTCCCACCCATGTTCCTGAAAATGTTTAATCTATTTCTACTACTTACATGTTCTTCCAGCTTATTTCTGGAAATGTTCTGCCGGTTATCATATGAGAACAGGAATAATCTGTAAAATAAGCAGGCACTGTTGTTTGGATTAATTAGCAGGAACAGAATCATAGGAGGTGACAACTCACAGCTGCTGATTCTCCTGTCACTGATGGATAGATTTATGTATTCGAAACATTTTTCACTGATTCCCTGCCCATCTCCTGTTTATATACTTCCCAAGAACCTCTATGTCTTATCCATGGAATGTGTCTGAAAATCAATTATCATCCCCTTTTCATTCCTGTATTGTCTAGTGGAAGAAAAGAAATTGTACCTTAGAGCAGATATTTTCCTAATAAAATAGCATTTAGTCATTAAATTAGCTCTTTTAAGATTGTATTATTTTTAATGACTTTTTTTTTTTTTGAGATGGAGTCTTGCTGTGTCACCAGTCTCAAGTGCAATGGCATGATCTCACCTCACTGCAATCTCTGCCTCCCAGGTTCAAGTGATTCTCCTGCCTCAACCTCCCTAGTAGATGGGACTACAGGTTTGCACCACCACACCCAGCTAATTTTTGTCTATTTAGTAGATGCCAACATGGCAAAACCCCATGTTGCTTAGTAGACTCCATGTTGTCTACTAAACAACATGGGGTTTTGCCCTGTCGGCCATGATGGTCTGAATCCCTTGGCCTTGTGATACCCCACCTTGGCCTGCCAAAGTACTGGGATTACAGGCGTGAGCCACCATGCCTGGCCTAAAGGCACCTTAGCCATTTGACTTCTCTTGTTTTGCTTTTTGTTGTCATGCTATTTTTGCCATTGTCATTGTTTCATTTTTGTTTTTGTTATTTGCTTTATGTTTGTATTTGTTGTATTTTGTGTTTTATCCACCCCATCTCTGCTCAAGTCTGTAGTATATCATGAGTATTGATAACCACTGGGTTAAGGAGTAACAAAAAGTTAAATTTCTCAGTGCTAATGTTGCATTATTGTATCGGATGAGCTCGCTGTAACTGAGGAAAATCAAAAGCTTGACTTGAAAAGAATGAGAGAAGTCAAGCTCTTCTTGAGACAAGTCAACTCCTTCTCCTGTGGAAGAAGAGTTTTGACAGGAGAAGGAGCTGAAGAAGAAGTGGTGCCCTATCAAAGCAGGCTGTTGTGATCCCTTGTGAAGGTGGTAAAGGGCAAATGGGGAGATGGAGATATTTTAATGAAAATTATAACCTTTTTTATGAATAAAATTTATTTTTTTATTATTGTAATTATTATTTTTTGAGACAGTCTCACTCTGTCTCCCAGGCTAGAGTGCCATGGTATGATCTCAGCTCACTGCAACCTCCACCTCCCAGATTCAAAGTGATCC
The DNA here is from genome assembly GCF_009761245.1 of Sapajus apella. Lineage (NCBI taxonomy): Eukaryota > Metazoa > Chordata > Mammalia > Primates > Cebidae > Sapajus > Sapajus apella. Next base: position 26,567,962 of record NW_022436955.1, read on the forward strand.
TCCCAACTCAGCCTCCTGAGTAGCTGAGATTACAGGTGTCCACCACCACACCTGGCTAATTTTCATATTTTTAGTATAGATGGGGCTTTACCATGTTGGCCAAGCTGGTCTTGAACTCCTGGCCTCAAGTGATCCACCCACCTCGGCCTCCTGGAGTCTGGAATTGCAGGCGTAAACCACCACGCCTGGCCCCATACAAAATTTAATTTAATCCTTACAACAACCACTTAAAGGAAGAAGGACGTTTGCATTATTACAGCACCTTCATGAACCTGGACTTTTTATATTGCTCATTGAATCCCCTCAAATATCAGTTGACTTAGGTTTTATCTTTCCCTTCATCCGTGATGAAGCCATGACTGGAGGCAAAGGGTGATTCAGAACCAGTATCTCTGATTCTACTGCCTTGTTCTGCTGCTTGGTTATAGCTTGGCCTGCAGCCTCAGGGCCTTTAGGATGTAGACTGGCAGGGGAAATCCCCAGCAGGGGTGTTTTTTGTTGGAGAAGCTGTTTGCAACCCACATCTCTGGATTGACTCGGAGAGAGAAATGACTAATTTCTCCATTCAGCAAAAACGCATTGAGCGACAGCTACATGATGAGAACTGCTATAGATTCTGTGGACACAGCAGTGAACAGAACAGACCAAGCTCTGTCCAAGAGTCCACCTGCTAGGAAGGGAACCTGACAAATCAAAAGTTAATAAAATGCAAGGTGTGTCAGTTGCTGTGATACATCCTGATAGGGGCTATGGAGGTCAATGGCTAGAGATGGGAGTGGCTTGCAGTTTTCAGTAGGGAGGCCCTCAATGAGAAGTGATGAAATGTAATGAGTGCAGGGATATATCTCTCTGGGGGCTGAGCATTCTAGATAAAAGAACTGTGAGTGCAGAAGCTGGGGGCAGTACTGTGTCCAGAATGTTCTGAGACCAATAGGAAGGCTGGTGTGGCTAAAAACAAAGGGAGCAAGGGGATGTTAGATAGGAGAAAAGGTGTGACCAGATCACAGAAGGCCTTGGACCCCATCATGAGGACTTTGGCGTTTATTCTAATTGAGTGGGAAAGCCACTGAAGGGCTTTGGTGCAGACAGATGTGATCTGGTTTACGTCTCAATTGGATGGCTCTGGCTGATGGATGGAAAATAGAATAAACTGTGGTTGGGGGCAAGGGTGGGAACAGCTGCAATCACTCAGGTTCTAGAAGTGATAGGGGCTTGGCCCAGAACAGTGGTGGGAGAAGGGGAGGGGCATGGTTATGGCCATATTCTGGATGTAATTTGAAAAGATTTGAGGGGGTGAGGATTTCAGCTCTGTCTTATTGGGTGCAGCTGCCTGCAAACCAGCCTCTTTTTGAGTCCACTTGGTGGTTTCCTAAAGAAGCCAGCATCACTCCCCATCTCCCGGAGCTGGAAACTGAAGCTCAGACAGATTCAGGGATTTGCTTAAAGCCCTGTGCCAGGCTCTGGCCATGGGCCTGACTCCCAAACCTGTCCTTTTCCTATAACAGGCTGCCTCCCCTTCAAAGTCTGCAGGAAATTTAAGACTCTTGGAATTTCTTATTGTATCAGCATGAATATTATTAAGTTTCCCATAAACTCAAATTTCGTCTATTTAAAAAGACTATGAATCTTTCTTTTCAGAAATTGAGGTGGTTAGGATTAATGACCAACCATAAAATTTTATAAGCAATTATTACAGTTTACTGTACCTTCTTTAGCTGCTTGTCGCCTTGCCTTCTTTTCTTTCTCCCATAGTCAGGGTGGGTTTTCACATCAGTGACCAAGATATAGGGCTGGGAAGAGGCGCGTTTGGACTGAGAACGTTCAGGAAGACTCGATTTTTAACTTTGGCTGTGACACTAGGATCGCAGTCATAGAAGTTCATTGACATCTACTCATCCCACATTAGTAATACGGGCATGGAGCATTTTCCACATTTATTAGCTACGTTTAATAGAATCTTTGGAAAGGCACTCAATCCCCTGTTTCAATAAAGTAAATTCATTTATTGCTTTGTGGTAGATAATGCAAAAGCGGTCACTTTTTTCTGTGTGTGGCTGTCATCCTAATTTAGGTTCCCTTTCTGCCTAGAGCTCTGTGGATTCCTGCCTCCTGTGTTTTTCCATCATTCCAGACCCTCAGCTGCAAGCCCCAGCCTCCAGCCCGTCATGCAGAACCGCTCCTTTTGATCAGGATTACTTTGCCCCCAGTCTCCCTGGGACTTGCTGCAGATTTATTTCAAAGCTTGAACTCCTCTGCAGACTACCTCCTCATGCTGTTCTCAACCTCTAGTTCTTTCTTTTTCTGACTGTCCCCAATATTAACAAACTGAGGCAAAAATAACTGCAGTCGCTGTAAAGTGGTACTGTGTTAGTCAGAACGCAGAGGTTGTATGTGACAGATGCACATTCAAATGGGTGAGGCTAAAGGGTATTTATTGACCCCCACAGTCAGGAACTCCAAGGGTGCATCTGGCTTTAGAACAGCTGGATCCAGGACTCACACCACTGTACGTTGTACTCTCCCTTTGCATGGTAGGCTGATCCTCTCCTGCCACAGACACTTGGTCAAAGAGGCTGGTGCCAAGCTGCATCCTTCTAGCACTGTGAATATTAAAGGCAAGAGGAATCTTCCCTATGAGCTTGATGTGGTTTGGCTGTGTCCCCACCCAAATCTCACCTTGAACTATAGTTCCCATAATCCCCACATGTCAAGGGAGGGACCCAGTGGGAGGTAATTGAATCATGGGGGCAGGTTTTCTCCACACTGTTCTTGTGATACTGAATAATTCTCACGAGATCTGATGGTTTTATACATGGGAGTTTCCCTGCACAAGTTCTCCTGCCTGCCACCGTTTAAGACCTGACTTTGCTCCTCATTCACCTTCCACCATGATTGTGAGGCCTCCCCTGCCACATAGAACTATGAGTAATTAAATCTCTTTACTTCATAAATTACTCAGTCTTGGGTATGTCTTTATTAGCAGCATGAGAATGGACTAATACACAGATCTAACAAGAACACTCCAAGGAGCATTATGTTTGGTACAACTTTGGGCAAATGCCCATTGCTGAAGCCATCTCTGAGGCCAAATGAATGAGTTCAGCTGGCCTAGAAGCACATCTCATTATGGGTGCAAGAGGAGGAATGTCATGACACCACGAATGTGGCACAGCTGATTATCATGGGTCAGATCAGTGGGTTGATGTAAGAAGGGGTTGCAAAGCCTGCTGGGTAAACAAATCTATAGCTACCATCCTGCACCATAGTTCTACCAAAGTCAAATCGCATTTACAGCACTAGAGTTTCACTTAAAGGGAATGCAGCAATAGGGACAGACTCCAGTATTTTTTCCAATTGTCATTTATTTTCAAATGCTATCATGTCTTGAGCACCTGCCATATGTCCCCATACTGTTCATACATACAGTTGGCAAAATGATGAAGAACACACTGACTCTGCCCTCAAAGATGCTGTTCATTAGGAGGGGGTCTTCCTAAATTATAGAGACTGATCAATTTACACGTCACCCTTTGATGCTAACGAAGACAAAGGAGAAATAGCCCCAAGTGTTAATACCCTGTCTCTTGAATTGAGTTATTTTTCCAAGGCAGTAAAATGTGAAGATTGCAATTAGTTAACCATTATGAAGACAAATCTTCAAATATTTCTCTCACTATGGTGACATTTAAAATGCTTCCTGCTCAACCAAACAGCCAATTGATTTCTTTCCCATCTTCTTATAATGGCTAATTGCTAAGCAATTGATTCAATCCGCTTTTGTTACTATATAATTACTAAGCTGGCCAAAACAACTGTGCTGACCATTTCTCACTCTGCTCATTTTGGTCACCTAGAGGGCAGGTTTCGGGTAGGAATGTTCTTACTTGGTTAAATTCTTTGCAAATAATCAAGCAAATTGCTTCATATAGTGATGCAGAGCAAAGGTCCAAGAGGCAGAAAGGCTTAAATATTACTTGGATAGTTTCCTAACCTAAACCTTGGTGAAGTTTCTGTTGTTGTTTTGCCTATGATATGGAAGGAATAAAAACCTACCTCCTGAAATTTTGAGGTCATATGAGATAATACATTTTCAATGTTTGGCACCACTGGGATAGCCTAAGCCTGTAATAAATCACAAGTGTTTATATTTCATCCAGGCCACCTCTGTTGTGTACTTACAGGAACTTCGTCAATATTTTAAACCTTTGTGCCTCAATTTCCCAATCTGTAAAGAGAGGATAATACAGCCACTCATGATTTTAAAAATTAGAGTTTATTTGATGATCATACTAGTCAGGGTTCTCTAGAGGGACAGAACTAATAGGATATCTATAAATCCTATTATCACAAGGTCCCTCAATAGGCTATCTGCAAGGTGAGGAGCAAGGGAGCCAGTCCAGTTTCCAAAAATGAAGAACTTGGAGTTTGGTGCTCGAGGGCAGGAAGCATCCAGCATGGGAGAAAACTGTAGGCTGAGAGGCTAAGCCAGTCGAGTATTTTCACTTTTTTCCTGCCTGCTTTATATTCTAGCCACGCTGGCAGCTGATTAGATGGTGCCCATCCAGATTAAAAGTGGGCCTGCCTTTCCCAGCCCACTGGCACAAATAATCTCCTTTGGCATCACCCTCACAGACACACCCAGCATCAATACTTTGCAGCCTTCAATCCAGTCAAGTTGACACTCAGTATTAACTAAGACAATGATAAAAAGAGAGAGCAAAAGCATGTAGAATGGATGTGATGGTCAAAGGGGATAGTTCAGGCACCTGAAGGACCAAGCCCACTGGCAATCTGCTGGGATGGTCAGTCACTATTTTATCACTTATACCACCTGGCACAGTTCCTGTCTTATAGTACTTATACACTCAAGCCTCAAGCAAGAGCCATTCCTTTGCCTCCATTCCTCCAAGAGACTCCCCTTCACATGCGGAATCCTGCAAAATTATTGTGAAGACAGCTGTGGCTGCTTCTGTATACACTGTACTTGACCTTCATCCCCACAGTATTCAGCAGGTCACTACATAGTGTCTGTGCATGTCAGGGACTGTGCTGTGAATTCTCCACTGCAGAGAGCAGAGGGTGGATTGAGAATAAAGGGTCTTCTCCTGCCTTGAGCTGTTCTTTTTTTTTTTTTTTTTTTTTTCCCCCCCCCCCCCCCCGTGTCCTCCTGGGACCTTGGCCTCTTTTTTTACAAAAAGCCAGGCGTGGTAGCGCACGCCTGTAGTCCCAGCTACTGGGGAGGCTGAGGCAGGAAAATTGCTTGAGCCTGGCAGGTGGAGGCCGCTGTGAGCCAAGATCGTACCATTGCACTCCAGCCTGGGTGACAGAGTGAGACTCCGCCTCAAAAAAGAAAAATGAAAAAATCAGAAATGTGTCATGATCTTTGAAACAGCTTTTGGAAGTAAACAAAATATTTTGGAGACGGACTCCCTCAACCCCTGTTTCTCAGGAATCTGACATAGATAACCTTAATGAGGTGCATCTTATTTAGGGACAGGGTAAATGGGATGTCTCTGGCCTTTGGAAGAATTGTTCAGAATGATCCTAGTGCTTTTTTGACATTTCTAGATATGATCACTAGCTGAAATCTTGCATATGGTGATTTTTGTGATTCCTAGCTCTCCCTCCACATGCTCTGAGAAAAGTAATTTCCCCAGAGCTGTATCCAAAGAAGAAATGTAAATCCAGAGGCTATAAACTAATAGGATCTGAGTTTCCATGGTTGATTACATGAAAGTAGGTTTGGCTTCTCTGTTGCTGACTTTAACAGAAAGCTTAAACTGTGAGATGGAGCAGGTGTTTGTGTGCTGTGTCACCAAGCACTTCCCAAGGCTGTGAATTCTGGGAGGCTGAGGGACTAGATAGACACTTTCATCTTGTGGTGACCTGATACGTGTACCAGGGCACTGTTGCCCAACAAGTGCCCCCTAAGTGTGGGTAGAATGGGCATTGCATGAGACTCAGGGAGGAAAAATGCATCCAAAAGATGAACGCTTGATTTTCTTTGCAGAGTTTAAATGGTGTATGTGACTTTACCCCAAAACCACAGAAACAATTTCTTTTAAAGAGAAAGAAAGGAACTATGTACTTGAGTTTTGTAGTTGGAGCTTTTGGCAAAGATGGAGGCTATCCACCATGGATGATGCTACAAGATGGCACGTTTTGAGTTGTCTGAATGGCAGAATCATCAACGTCTGGGGAAATGCAAAAGCTATGCTTGAAAAAAGAAAAGGAGCAGGGTATCAGCCATGGTAGCTATGTGGTTACCTGATACTGAGCCATCCTAGAGGCTAGCTCTTTACCTGCATGATCTCATGCAAATCTTGGCAGCAAGCCTCCAGGTGGATATTATTCCTATTTTACGGTGGAGGGAGCTGAGGGCTAGATTTAGTAATCTGTTCTCTGACACAGAGATTAAAAAGTGGCTGAGCAAGAGCTTGAACCCCAAGCCCTGCATGCCAGTTGCAAGCTCCAAACCCTACCTCCTGGGGACAAGACACACGCTGTATTTCTCTTCTCTTCATGGGGGTTATGGACTCGGTTATTTCAGAGCAGAACCTAGGTTGTCTATAGGACGGAGAAGTATAAAGACTGTTTTCTCCCCAGCAGAAGCAGATGGGGTCTTTCCCCACAATCTCTGAATTCCATTCACTTGTGCAAGAGTGAAGTTCAAAAGCAGAGAGCTTGAGAGCTCCTATCTTCATCACATTGCTGACTTATTATTATATCTGCTCTTCTAACTTAAATCACTGGCTCCTTTTCTTTCTTCCTCTGCATCTTCACCAAGGAGCCATAGAAAAAAGAATTCAACCTGGCATAGACAAGTCTAGGTTTGATTAACAGCTCTTAAAAAATTCATTCCAACTATTTAGTGTTCTGCATCCTTCTCTGTGAATAGGGCTTACAATGCCTATTTAGATTATGAAAATTAATATAAAAATATAGTAGAAGTCCCTAGTTGCCTGTCCAAAGTAGACACTTAACTAACATCAAGTCTCCCTGTTCATTGCTCTCATCCCCACAATATGGAGAGGGAGAGTCCAGTGTTTTCATTAGAAAAGCTGCCACCCACACACAGGATGCTTTTCTTTGCATCTGAGTGTTTTTTAGTTTTAGTGACTCTGTGCCTTACAATTCTCAAGGACAGCTCATTCCAACATTTGAGAATATGAAGAATAGTTTTCCTAGATAATATAATAGTGTGACTCACAGGCAGCCTTGGGCTTTCCTTTCTTCTGGCTGCAGGCTTTGCTGGGTGCACATAGGGAGATGCACCCTGACTTGTCACCGGGGCCCCCTCTGGCCTTAGTCCTCAGATTGAGAACCTCAGCTTTTAGGACTCACAATGCAAGGATGATCATGCTTGCTCTTAGCAGTGCAGATCCACCAGCATAATTTTAAAAGCAAAATGACTGATTCCATAGAAAGAAACACCACATTGTTTTCCTGTCTTGCCATGGAACGCTGCTTCCATCAGAGAAAAAGGAGAAAACCCGATTAGGAAGGATAGAAACATAAATGGAACAGTGTCAGGCCTTCTAAACTATCATTGATTATTCTTCTGAACAGGTATTTCTCAGTGCCCATTCAGAGCCATCTCCTGTAACAGCCATCTCTATCGCCAAAACAATAAGGGATAAATTAGGCTGGTCAATTTGTCCCTTTCCCTTTTTTGGGTAGAAAGAAAATGACTTAACTAAATCTTTTTTCTTTAGGATGAGAAGAGATTTTAAAAAACATTCTAGTAGCAAATAACTGTCCTAAAGTAGGTAAAATAGGAATCAGTTTTACTTACCTGACTTCCTAGTTGGATAGTTGGGAGGATTACCTGAGACGGATATGTGGCAACACTTTGTGATGGCCAGACCTGGGCAGCTATTACAGTCATCATCATTTCCGCAGGCAGGGTTGCTACATTATGCTTCATTCCTACCATCTCCCTTGTCTTCATCGATGTGCATTCTCCTGCTTTGACATACAAACCCATAAAACCATGACATTTTTTTTTTGCAGATTCACAAATTTTATTGCAGAGGTTCATACTTTAAAAAAATATTTTGCCCGTTTTGCTTTTTTATTCTTTTTTTCTTTTAGATATATAGGTATAGATAGGCATCTAATTTGTAACAATACATTATATAACATGTATACGTAATTTTAGAACTTCTGTTTGTTTTTCTTTAAGTTCTGGGGTACATGTGCAGATCTTGTAGGGTTGTTGCATAGATACACACATGCCATGGTGGTTTGCTGTCTCCATCCCCACCTCACCTACATCAAGCATTTCTCCCAGTGTTATCCCTTCCCAACCTCCCTGCCCCATGCTGTCCCTCCTCTCACTCCTCAGCCCCCAACATACTCCAGTGTGTGATGCACCCCTCCCTGTGTCCACGTGTTCTCATTGTTCAATACCCACCTATAAGTAAGAACATGCAGTGTTTGGTTTTCTGTTCTTGTGTCAGTTTGCTGAGAATGATGGTTTCCAGATTCATCCATGTCCCTACAAAGAACAGAAACCTATTGTTTTTTGTGGCTGCATAGTATACCATGGTATATATTCCATGGTGTATATGTGCCACATTTTCTTTGTCCAGTCTATCATTGATGGGCATTTGGGTTGGTTCCAAGTCTTTGCTATCATAAACAGTGCTGCAGTGAACATATGGGTGCATGTGTCTTTATAATAGAATGATTTATAATCCTTTGGGTATATAGCCAGTAATGGGATTGCTGGGTCAAATGGAATTTCCATTTCTAGATCCTTGAGGAATCACCACACTGTCTTCCACAATTTGGTTGAACTAATTTACACTCCCACCAGCAGTGTAAAAGTGTTCCTATTTCTCAATATCCTCTCCAGCATCTGTTGTATCCACATTTTTTTAATATATTTTATTTTACTTTAGGTTCTGTGGTACATGTGCAGGTCATGCAGGGTTTTGCATAGGTGCATACTATATCTGGCATTTCTCCCCATGTTATCCCCCCCCCCCCCCCCC
>NW_022436955.1:26577060-26744593 GCF_009761245.1 Sapajus apella
CCCCCCCACCCTTCCCACCCCCTACTGTCCCTCCCCTAACCCCCCTCCCCAACTGCCCCCAGTGTGTGATGCTCCTCTCCCTGAGTCCACGTGTTCTCATTGTTCAACACCCACCTATGAGTGAAAACATGTGGTGTTTGATATTCTGTTCCTGTGTCAGTTTGCTGAGAATGATGGTTTCCAGATTCATCCAAGTCCCTACAAAGGACACGAACTCATTGGTTTTTTATGGCTGCATAGTATTCCATGGTGTATATGTGCCACATTTTCTTTGTCCAATCTATCATTGATGGGCATTTGGGTTGATTCCAGGTCTTTGCTATTGTACACATGGCTGCAGTGAACATACATGTGCATGTGTCTTTACAGTAGAATGATTTATAGTTCTTTGGGTACATACCCAGTAATGGGATTGCTGGTTCAAATGGAATTTCTATTTCTACATCCTTGAGAAATTACCACGCTGTCTTCCACAATGGTTGAACTAATTTACATTCCCCCCAACCGTGTAAGAGTGTTCCTATGTCTCCACATCCTATCCAGCATCTGTTGTCTCCAGATTTTTAAATGATCACCATTCTAACTGGCGTGAGATGGTATCTCAATGTGGTTTTGATTTGCAATTCTCTAATGACCAGTAATGATGAGCATTTTTTCATATGTTTCTTGGCCTCATAAATGTCTTCTTTTAAAAGTGTCTGTTCATATCCTTTGCCCACTTTTGAATGTGGTTGTTTTTTTCTTGTATATCTGTTTTAGTTCTTTGTAGATTCTGTATATTAGCCCTTTGTCAGATGGGTGGACTGCAAAATTTTTTTCCCATTCTGTTTGTTGCTGGTTCACTTTAATGATTTTTTTTTATTTGCTGTAAAGAAGCTATGAATTTTAATTAGATCCCATTAGTCTATCTTGGCTTTTGTTGCTGTTGCTTTTGGTGTTTTAGTCATGAAGTCCTTGCCTATGCCTATGTCCTGGATGATTTTGTCTGTGTTTTCTTCTAGTGTTTTTATGGTGTTAGGTTTTATGTTTAAATCTTTAATCCATCTTGAGTTAATTTTAGTGTAAGGTGACAGGAAGGGGTCCAGTTTCTGCTTTCTGCACATTCTAGCCAGTTTTCCCAACACGATTTATTAAACATGGAGTCCTTTCCCCATTGCTTATTTTTGTCAGGTTTGTCAAAGATCAGATAGTTCTAGATGTGTAGTATTACTTCTGAGGCCTCTGTTCTGTTCCATTTTTCTATGTTTCTGTTTTGGTACCAATACCATGCTGTTTTAATTACTGTAGCCTTGTAGTATAGTTTGAAGTCCGGAAGTGTGATGCCTCCAGCTTAGTTCTCTTTTCTTAGGATTGTCTTGGCTGTGCAGGCTCTCTTGTGACTCCATATGGAGTTTAAAGTGGTTTTTTCCAGTTTGGTGAAGAAAGTCATGGGTAGCTTGATGGGGATAGTGTTGAATCCATAAATTACTTTGGGCAGTATGGCCATTTTCACAATATTGATTCTTCCTAAACATGAGCATGGAATGTTTTTCCATCTGTTTGTGTCTTTTCTTATTTCGTTGAGCAATGGCTTGTAGCTCTCCTTGAAGAGATCCTTTACATCCTTTGTTAGTTGTATTCCTAGCAATTTTGTTCTCTTTGTAGCAATTGTGAATGGGAGTTCGCTCTTGATTTGGTTCTCTGTTTGTCGTTTATTGGTGTATAGGAATACTTGTGATTTCTGCACATTGATTTTGTATCCTGAGACTTTGCTGAAGTTGTTTATCAGTTTGAGAAGATTTTGGGCTCAGATGATGGGGTCTTCTAAATATACAGTCATGTCATCTGCTAATAGAGACAGTTTGACTTCCTCATTTCCTAATTGAATACACTTTATTACTCTTTCTTGCCTGATTGCTCTGGCTGAAACTTCCAATACTATATTGAATAGGAGTGGTGAGAGAGGGCATCATTGTCTAGTGCCTGATTTCAAACGGAATTCTTCCAGCTTTTGCCCATTCAGTATGATATTAGCTGTAGGTATGTCATATATAGCTTTTATCATTTTATGATATATTCTGTTGATACCTAGTTTATTGAGAGTTGTTAGCATGAAGGGCTGTTGAATTTTGTTGAAGGCCTTCTCTGCATCAATTGAGATAATCATGTGGTTTTTGTCTTTGGTTCCATTTATGTGGTGGATTACGTTTATGGAGTTGAGTATGTTGAACCAGCCTTGCATCCCCTGGATGAAGCCTACTTGATCGTGATGAATAAACTTTTTGATGTGCTGTTGTATTCGGTTTGCCAGTATTTTATTGAAGATTTATCCAGATTTTTTAATGATTGCCATTCTAACTGGCATGAGACAGTATCTCAATGTGATTTTGATTTGCATTTCTCTAATGACCAGTGATGATGAGGATTTTTTCATTCGTTTGTTGGCATCATAAATGTCTTCTTTTGAAAAGCGTCTGTTCTTATCCTTCACCCACTTTTGAATGGGTTTGTTCGTTTTTTTCTTGTAAATCTGCTTTAGTTCCTTGTAGATTCTGTATATTAGCCCTTTGTCAGATGGGTAGATTTAAAAATTTTTTTCTCATTCTGTTGGTTGCCAGTTCACTCCAATGATTGTTTCTTTTGCTGTGCAGAAACTCTTAAGTTTAACTAGATCTCATTTGTGTACTTTGCCTTTTGTTGCCATTGCTTATGGTGTTTTAGTCATGAAATTTTAAAGCTAACGGTAACATTTTTCATATAGGTACAAATAAAAGTTTGAGAATATTCAAATAGAAATAACTGTAAAATATTATGTCTCTTCACTGGAGTAACCCCTCTCCTGGGTGTCTATCCTAAGGAATAATGTAAAATGTGAATTATTTTTTCACAAGAAGATATTTTTTGTAGCTTTATTTGCATCAGTCACATTATTTATAATTAAAACAGTTAGGTGTCCATTATGATTGAAGTGGTTGTTAAATGATGATATGTCTGTCTTAAATACTGCATAGCTATACTTAAAAGGAGCTGCTAACGATAGAATAAAATGCTCATGATATGATATGTGTATTAGTCTGTTCTTGCAGTGCTATAAAGAAGTGCCTGAGGTGAGGTAATTTGTAAAGTAAAGAGGTTTAATTGACTCATGGTTCCACAGGCAGTACAGGAAGCATAGCAAGCAATTTCTGCTTCTGGGGTGGCCTCAGGGAGCTAGCTTCCAAGCATGGCAGAAGGCAAAGTGGGAGCAGGTGTCTTACATGACAGGAGCAGCACCAACAGAGAGAGGGGCAAGGTGCTACATACGTTTAAACAACCAGAACTCCTGAGAACTGTATCACAAGGATAGCACTAGGCGGTTGGTGTTAAACCACTCATGAGAAACCGCCCCCATCATCCCATCATTTCCCACCAGGCCCCTCCTCCAACATTGGGGATTACAATTCAACGTGAGATTTGGGCCGGTGCACAGATCCAAACCATATCAATATGTAAAGAATTACCCTAGCGACAGTCGTCAAGATGTTACTGGTTTTTTGTATTTTTTTTTTTATGCAGGAGGGGTGAGACACAGGGATCAATGGAATGGAATAGACAACCCAGAGATAGAACCACACAAATGTGCCCAACTGCATCTTAATAAAGGTGAGAAAGGAAGTCAGTGGAGGAAGGATAGATCCTTCAGCAAATGATGCTGGAGCAATTGGACATCCATGGGCAAAAAATGAACCTCAATCTAAACCTCATTCTTCATATAAAATTTAACTCAAAGTGGTCTGGGCACAATGGCTCATGCCTTAATCCCAGCACTTTGGAAGGCTGAGGGGGGCAGATCACCTGACGTCAGGAGTTCAAGATCAGCCTGGCCAACATGGTGAAACCCAGTCTCTACTAAAAGTATAAATATTAGCCAGGCTTGGTAGCAGGCACCTATAGTCCCAGCTACTCAGGAGGCTGAGGCAAGAGACTCGTTTGAATCTGGGAGGCAGAGACTGCAGTGAACTGAAATCACACCACTGCACTCCAGCCTGGGCAACAGAGTGAGACTCCAACTCAAAAAACAAAAACAAAAAACCAAAAAACGTTAACTCAAGGTGAATCACAGACATAAATGTAAATAAAAAACGATGGAACTTTAAGAAAAAACTAGGAGAAAATCTTAGGGATCCAAGGCTAGGCAGAGTTCTTAAACTTGACACAAACAGGTGTGAACCCTAAAAGGAAATTTGGATAAATTAGGCCTTATCAAAATTTGGAACTTTTGCTATGTGAAAAAATCCTGTTAAGAGAATAAAAAGACAAGCTACAGACTAGGAAAGAAAAGACTTACAAGCCACATATCTGAAAAAGGATTAGTATCTAGAATATAGAAAGAGCTGTCTAAACTCAATAGCAGAAACCCTAATCAACCAAATTAGGAAACTGACAAAAGTCATAAACAGAGATTTCAGCAAAGGGGATATGAAGATATTAAATAAGCACATGAACAGATGTTCAAACTCATTAGCCATGAGGGAAATGCAAATTAAACCACAACAGACTATGGGTGCACACCTATTGGAATAGTTAATTTATTTTAAAAAAAAAACAGCAACATCAAATGCTGGCAAAGATGTAGAGAAACTGGATCACTCAGACATTACTGGTAGAAATGTAAAGTGGCACAGCCAGTCAGGAAATGAGTTTGCCAGTTTCTTATAAAACTAGACATGCAATTACCATGGAACCCAGCAACTGCACTCCTAGGCATTTATCCCAGAAATAAAAACTTATGTTCACACAAAACCTGTACACAAATGTTCATAGCAGCTTGACTCGTATTTGCCAGAAACTGAAAACAACCCAGATGTCCTTCAACATATGAATGGTTAAACAAACTGGTTTATTCATATCATGAAATATGGCTCAGCAATAAAATGAATGAATTATCAATACACACAGCAACTTGGAAGAATCTCTGGGGAATTATTATGAATGAAAATGCTCATCCCAAAGGTTGCATACTATATGATTCCATTTATATGATATTTTCTTTAAAAATTTTTGTTTATTTTTAATGTTTGTGAGTACATAATAGGTATACATATACCTATTGGATACACATTGGATACAGACATGCATTGTGTAATAATCACATCATGGAAAAGAGGGTATCCATCCCCTCAAGTATTTATCCTTTGTGCTGCAAATAATGCAATTATTCTATTTTAGTTATTTTTAAATGTACAAGTGAATCATTATTGACTACAGTCACCCTATTCACCCTGTTATGCTATCAAATACTAGGTCTTATTCATTCTTTCTAATTTTTTGTATCCGTTAAACACCCCTTCATCTCCCCTCCCTGTCCCTACCTCACCACCCCCCAACTAAATGACAAAATATGGAAATGGAGAAAAGAGCAGTGGTGCCAGAATGTGTATCTGTGAGGGAAGAGGTGGTCTCTGCGAGAGAGGAAGATGTGGTTGTGAAATAACAACATGAAGGATCCCAGTGGGGATGGAACGGCCTTGTAGCTTAATGGTGGTAATGGATACACAAGCCAATATATAGATGAAACTGCAAAAAACTAAATGCAGACACATACACTCGCACACACATACACTCGCACACACATACACCGACACACGGATATATTCACACACACTCATGCACATACACATATATACACTCATATACCCACATACACATATATTCATATGCACTCATACATACATGCACACACATACACACACACAAACACATATTCACACACACACATTCACACACACATAGACATACACACATTCACATACACATACTCGTACACATACACTCATACACATAACACACACAATTATACATACACATACACACACATACATACACAGAAGAGTACTAGTAAAACTACAAATATGAATAAGATCTGTGGATTGAATAAATGTCAGTATTTTAATTGTGACATTGTACTACAGTTTAACATTGGGGAAACTGAGTAAAAGGATGTTTTTTGCAAATGCATGTGAGTCTACAATTATTTAAAACTTGATAAAAATCATTTAAATTATATTTATGCAGTAGTATGTATTTAAAAGACTAGCAAGCAGTTATCAAACTATTAGAATGGTTGTAATTATCCAGTGGGACATTGAGCTTCTTGGCTTTCTACCGTTTACTTTACTTTCTTTGCCAGGATTTTCCTAGTAAGCATGTGTAACTTTTGTGAAGAGGAAAAAAGCAGACCTGATTTAAAAAAAAAAGAAAAATTCTCATCACCAAGTACAACAATTTACAGTAATTTTTTAAGTATATTCTGAGATAGCCTCCTCATTATTTCTTATTCTTCTGTACTCCAGTTGTAACAATAAATCACACACACACACACACGCACACACACAAACACACACAATCATGAACAGCTCAAGAA
Organism: Sapajus apella; assembly: GCF_009761245.1. Taxonomy (NCBI): domain Eukaryota; kingdom Metazoa; phylum Chordata; class Mammalia; order Primates; family Cebidae; genus Sapajus; species Sapajus apella. Next base: position 26,583,443 of record NW_022436955.1, read on the forward strand.
TAAATATGTTGAGACTAAGCATCCAAAGTTCCACACCAACCATATGCAGCTGAAGACATAATGAACTTTGGTTAGTGGACGGACCAGCTGGGAAGGCTGTAAAGTTGGATGCCTCGTTAGTGCTTTTCTATTTATTATTCATTTCAAGTCGAGAGAAGGTGCATCTTGATGAATAGTTCAAAAGGGTAAAGACTTAGACAAAGAAAATAATGAGAAAGGGACTATTTGGCAACATAGTTCATCCTCTCCATCCCACTCTGTGTCTTCTTTCCTTTGATGCACACATAATTTCAGGAACCAGAGCACAGGATTGATGGAAACGGAATAAATATATGTCTGTTGTATGGGAACAGGCTCAGAAGCCTATAAAAGATTCAGCTCCTGCTTTCCCTTAGGAGAGGTATCCAACCAGTATTAATATTTTAGAAATACTACAGGGTAGAAGAGGAGCCATTATTCATCACTAGCAACTCTGTGGTACTAAAATTAAATAATGGGTTTTTTTAAAGACAGAATTGTGAAAGTTGTGAAACTATAAAAAATATTCCTCTCTTGGGTATGTTGCATTTTTTGCTTTTATCTTTTCTTCTTCTCTTGAGAACATTTTGATTTACTTCTGTGATAGGCTTATAACCAGGGAACTTGGGAGAAAGGAAGAGGCTGGCTAGAAGAGGGGGGTTATGGCAGCTTACAAATGAGCCTGGGCACATTTACCTGCCTTCAAGTCAGAAGGTGCTGGAACTGGGCTTGGATTCATTTCCATTGTGTGCCACGGATATCTCATGCATGGGCCAAGGGACATGCCTTGTGACAGTTAGCACCCACAGTACCATGTGGGCTTAGGATCTGAGTGTGCTTGTCTGCTCACCAGGAACTTTGCAGAAAAGGTCTAGTCATCCTCTTCCTGAAGCCTGAAAACAGTTAGCCCTGCTCCTTGTGGACGTACGTGTCTAAGCTGTTAGAAACTTGATATCCAGGAGTTGTTATCTGACCAGGATCTGGAGTTCTGGATTGACCTGGATGGTTTTAGAATGTTCTATGCCTGTTTCTGCCCCTGAACTAGCTGTGTAACCCATTGGACAAATGACTTTACCTCTCTGGGTCTCCCTAACTGCATTTATGGAATTAAAAAAAAAGCCATAGCAACCACTAGGAAAAATGCACGCATTAGCACAGTACCTGGCATGCATGAGACCTCAGTGAATGCAGTTATTACCTAGGAGGTCACTTGAAAACATTTTTAAACACTCTTAATGATAAAATTACTCTCCATGACTGTTACATGTTGTTGTGTTTAAATGTACACTGATGAGTGTCATTAACATTTACTGAGTGCCTGCTACGTGCCAGCCACAGTACAATGTGCTTTATGGACCCAGTTCCCTTCTGTCCTCCCAAGGACCTCAGGAGTTCAGATCTATTATTCCCAATCAACAGAAGGGGGAAGTGAGGCTTAGAGGGATGAAAAGATTTGCCCAAGGTTAAAACCAAGGGCACATTAGAGCCAGCATAAAAACCGACCCAGAAATCATTTTCTAAACCATCACACCGCAGGGGCAGGAATGGTGGCTATTGCTCAGGACATAGAGAAATGGAAGCACAGGGAATAAAGACGAATCCTTGCCCCACCGATGGGGAGACAGTGGCGGGGCCAGATTTAAGCAGAGATCCCTGGACAGTGCCTCATTCCTTACCTGATTCACACAGCGCTGATCCACTTGTTCAGGACGGCCTCAAGCTTCAGACTCAGACTCAGAAGGGATCTCAGAGTCTGTCTGGTGTTGCTGGTCTCTGTAATGCTTCTGTTGGATGAGGGGGTGAGCCTGGGTGCCGGGTGGCAGCCTTGTCCATCACCAGATGAGCTTAGCACTGTCAGCCAAGCTCTTCAACCCCAGGAAGCTTGGCTTTTTGAGCTGAAATCTGTCCATTCTGTAACTTGCATCGATTGGCTTTTCTGAAACAGTTAAGACTAAACCAGTCTCCTTTTCTGCTGGTCTTAGGTGATACCCAAAATTCTACCTCCTGTTCCATGTTTCTAAGCTTCCAACCACTTACTGGGCTGTGCTGTGCTCATCTGACGTAGAACAGACCTCGTCGCTTTTCTCTCAAAAGTTTTCCTTCTTAGTCCCCTGTCTATACATAGCCTCTACCCATCGCTGTATCCCTATGGGTTAGAATTCACCACACAACAGGATCTCATTAGGAGTCATCACCTACAAGGCAGGTATTGGGCAGTTATGTTTACCCAGGGTCATTTTAAGGATATTAGTAACTGAAACTTGAGAGGAACCTAAAACCCACACATACCCCCGACCAAAGACTTGCATGTGTGGTGCATTTTCTGAAAAACTGTGCCAAAGACCTTATTGACTCACAGCTGCTACTATCTTCTCTTATTTGGGCTTCCCTTATGGAAACAAACAAACAAACAAACATATTTAGGTAGCCAGAGCTTCAGAGGAAGAAAGATATTCATCCAAGTCGATCTCATTGCATCCATGAGCCTGTTAATTTTCGGGACCAAAATTCTCTAGTCTTAAAAATGTGTGTGTGTGTGTGTGTGTGTGTGTGTGTTTTCTTGGGATAATTTAACTAGGAGAATCACTCAGAATTACTCTGTTGGAGGATACCAGAATATCCCTTGGAACTCAGGCCCAAGAAGTGGAGCTGGTCCTTACCAGAAGTTGGCAAGCCATTTTGAAACCAGGGTAGCTATGGCTGTTCATTGATTTATGTATTCATTTTCTTTTTTTTTCCTGACCATATGGTTTCTCATTTCAGCTTCTCTTAGCATAGTTTATTTATTTATTAAAAAATATTTGAGTTTCTACTATGGACCAAGCACTGTTCACAGCAGTGAACAAAATGAAAATCCCTGCTAGCACAGTTTATATTTAAACAGTAAATAGAGACTACAGATATAAATATGTCAGGTGCTGAGGGTTCTGTGAAGAAAAACAAGACAGGATGATGTTGAAAGGAAAGGTACTACTTTCTTTCAACAAGGTGGCCAGGGAAGCCCTCTGCCAAGTGATGAGTATAAATTGAGATTTCAGTAGCAACAACGTAATGAACCACAGGAGACCCATGCGATAAGGTCCTGGGGAATTCAAGCCATTTGCCAGACACCACTGGGAAAAGGGACTGGGATATTTCGGTGTCAGAGCAGAATTTGGGACCAAGGCTGAGGAATAAGTTTGAGTAATGTCAGAGAGGATTATTTACCAGCTGTACGATGGTGTTGCCGTGTTTGAGCCTGCAAGGGATTCATTTATGCAAGCATTTAGCACTTTCAGTTTTCCCTGTAGATTATTTTCTTTGCCAAGGTCTCTGCTAGTGGCCCCATAGTTTCTCCTGAAAATGGCAAACTCGACTTTGACGCTGATAAGACTTTTAGGGTCCTCAGTCTCTCCCTGTCTCAGTCCCAGGCTTCCCAAAGAAATGATCTGATTGGCCAGGTTGAGCTTTGGATAAGATGCTCTAGGTCTCAAAGGGAAACCCAGGGCTGACATCATGCTGGCCCCAAGTGTGGCACTTTTGGGGAAAATGGCTGCAAAACAGGATGAGGGGTTGTATGCAGACAGGGCAAAAGTTTATGCTGGAGACACAGGCAGGGATTCGGCTGTCAAAAGCTTTGCACGCATTCCTGAGGGGACCTGAATTTTTCTAAAATCAATGGGGTGAGGGGCCTTGGAAAGATTTTAATCAGGGCATGAACTAATTGGAGGAGATATTAGCGGCTTTTCAGAGTGAGAAACCTCAAAGCTGTCTACACATCCTTCCACCCAAGGCATATGCAAGGCAGAACACAATGTCAGGCTTTCGAATGAAATGATTGAAATTTTATTTATTTTTGACACCATTTATATTTCCAGGCATCAGTCTTCACATTAAAAAATTTGTCCTGAATTATAAGAATAATAAGAGTAAGTGTTAAAACTCTCAGTGAAAGGGCAGTCAACAGGCATGTCCAGCGAGAAAGTCTTCAGTTCACGTTGATTACTACCGAATTGGACCAGTGCCAGGCTCGTAATGCTGATTTTGTTACATTACTTTCTCTGCACTCTGGTTTAAATAAGGGCTTTAATACTTGGTTCAGGGAGATAAACATTGAGTACACATGGACATAAAGATAGGAAAAATAGACACTGGAGGCTCCAAAAGTGGGGAGGGATGGAGCAGGGCAAGGGCTGAAAACCTTCGTCTTGGGTACTAAGTTCACTCTCTGTGTCACGGCATCACTAGATTCCCAAACCTCAGAATCATGCAATACAGTTTTGTAACAAACCAGCCATGTACTCCGTGAATCTAAAATAACATAGTAAAATAAGATTTTAAAATAAAAAATAAAGCACAATCTATATAGTCATAGAAAGAAATTTGGTTAAACCTTTCTCTGGGAACCGTCATGGTCTGAAATGATGGAAGGAAGAATTGAACAACTCCAGAGAAGTGAAGTTTGGCAAGTTAGCAAGAGAGTAAGCATGGATAATTTCAACAGTGTCAGAGGGCATGATTAATTTATTGTCCTTTTAGGTGGCAGAATGCACATGGAACCCTTCAAATTACACCATTATTATGACAAAGCTCAGGGGATGTGAGAAGTTATAGATGTTCCTGCCAAGAGTCTGATGTACAGAGGAAATGGGCAACCCACTGGTTACACATAAATCTGGAAATCGAGACTTTGAAGTCCCTCATCCTGGCTCTGCCACTGACATGGGCCTGAGATGAATGTTCCTGGCCAGTGTTAATGGAGTGCCCATGTCACAGGGAGTTCAGACTTGGGGCTCTTGCATCAGTGCCAGGCTCAGTGCCTTGGTGGGCCTACTGGGGTGGGTGCTCCTACCCAACTCAGGGCATGCTCTTCCATTGGCCCTATGAAGTATGGTCAAGGTCATGGGCTCTGGGGAATTTGGTTCAAATCCAAAATCTTTTTTAACAGATAAAAATATTTTATAAACATTAATTTAATCTCCAAATGACTCTATGAAATACATAGCACTGTTATTCCATTTTACAGATGAGGAAGAAGACAGGGAGACTAGGTATCTTGTCTGTGATCTCAGAGCTAGTTAATTTCCAAATCCAACATTCAAGCCAGGGCTGTCTATGTCCAGAGTCAACATGGTTAACTAACATGCATGTGATTTTTAAAATGCAAATACTTAATTATCATCATTATCATAATATTCTTCATTCAGCCATTCCTGTACTTGTTAGATACTGAATGATCCCTTTACCTTCATGTTTCATTTCCCAAACGAAACAATAAAATTACATTATCATCTGTGCCTACTCACATCCAACCTTCTGTTTGTAAAGTTTGTATTTTATGGAAGAACTTCTCCATAATCTTTATCTGGTGGACTTTGGCAAGGTTTGTGGGACTCAGTTTCCTCCTCTGTAAAATGGAGATTATTATCAATACCTGCCTCATAGAATTATGGTAAGGATTAAATGAACAGATGCCTGTAAAATGCTAAGAAGAACATGTGGCACAGAGTCAGCGCTCAATCAATGGCAGCAGCTGTCATTGTCATCGTCATCATCGTAAACTATGGAGCCTGTTTATGTACCTAAGCATTTCCTGTGTCACAGGTCATTCACTCACCATGAGCCTTTCCATTATTTTCTGTTTTCCTGGAGACAGGAGTGAGGCTCAGAGAGGCTACAGGGCTTTCTGTAAGTCTACATTGTCTGTCAGCGCTGAACTGGGATGCAGATGTGTTTTTATCTGTCTCTAAATCCTGTTCTGACAAACACTGTGTGTATTAATCAGGATAGGTTAGGCTTTGGTGACAAGAAACCCCAAATTTCAGTTGATCTAAGAAACAATAGCTTGATTAAGCTCCACGCCCACAGACAGGTGGGGACTGTGTCCTCATTGTCACTGTCCTTACTTTGGGACTCAGATCTATGGAGTTACTACAATTTGGAGCATTCTAGTCACCATGAGGAAGGAAAAGAGAATGTATCTAGGTACACCAAGAGTTCATAATGGTTTTGCCCAGAATTAACGGAAGTGACACATATCACTTTCACTTATACTCCACCAGCTAAAACAAGTCCCATGACCACATCTAGGTCCAAATAGTCAAGGAAGCTCATTCTTATGTGTCCAGAAGGAGAGGAGCCCACATGGGCTGGGGCAGCCTCATTGATTACTCTCTGACACCATAAACCTGATTTGTGAATAGAAGAGAAGGGAGGTACAGGACATCTAAGGTTTTCACCGGAGATTCCAGGAGCCATCTTGATTTGCAGCAGAACAACCAAAGGCAAAGCCAAGGAGAGTGTTTCCAAGGGACTCTGTGACCAGGAGAGTGAAACACACAGCATGCAATAAGAAATCAAAAATTCAGAAGAGACACTTACAAATACCCAGTTATTCACTGGGACATTAAGGAATGTGAAATTATGGAACTGATTGGCACTTAGCAGGCGTTGAGCCCAGCAAATAAAATGTAATGACTAAATGACCCAAAGATGACTCCTCCTCCTTCAATCTGCTGTGGCATCTTTCAGCACATCTCCCATGTTATATAAAATAAGGCTCATAGAGGTTATTGAACTGCTATCCCTTGAGGACCATGAGTGCTCTGGAAGTCAGAAATGATCAATAAATATTCTGAGTGGAAGAAAAGAAGGTGAGGGGCAATAATATGTTACGAGAAATGGTGCTCAAGAAGGAAAACATCTGGCCGCATGCGGCCGCTCATGGCTGTAATCCCAGAATGTTGGCAGGCTGACGCGGGCGGATCACGATGTCAGGAGATCGAGACCATCCTGGCCAACATGGAGAAACCCCATCTCTACTAAAAATACACAAATTAGCCAGGTGTGGTCGTGGGTGCCTATAATCCCAGGTACTTGGGAGGCTGAGGCAGGAGACTTGCTTGAACCCAGGAGGCAGAGACTGCAGTGAGCCGAGATTATGCCACTGCACTCCAGCGTAGCAACAGAGTGAGACTCTGTCTCAAATAAATAAATAAATAAAATAAGAAAAACATCTTGTTGAAAGTCATAAGAGGGAAACTGACCATGAGTCTGAGCAAATATCATTGCAGGTTTGGGATATCTTATAAACAGGCATAGACTGAACTCCTTCAGTGAGAACAGTTTCGTGCTGGTGACATATTTCAATACGGGGATGGCTGGTGTGCTTTGTAAAGGACAGGCATGAAAGGGTAACTCCTACATGCCCTATGGGACCTCTGAGGAAATTTACCACAACCATGGGAAGAGGACTTTTGACAGCCTGTCCCTTCTCTCCCTGTCTGCCACACACAAGTGGTGACTGCCCACGAAGCCCTCTGGCCACGATTTATCTGACAGTCTTAGCATTCGCCGAAGACTTCCCTCTGCACCATCTCATGTTATCTTTCTCTTCATCTCACGAAGGTTCATGTGCAGCTTCTCATACCATGTCTCACGTCCCCAGGCCATGAGCCCCATGAGGGGCTGGTTGTGAGATCCAGTGCACAGCTCCTCTGGTGACATCCATGACATGCAACAATAACGGATCCATGAGGAGCTGTGCACTGGATCTCATACCCGGCCCCGAGCTCAGCATGCCCGGCGTTCTCACATGGACCCAACAGTCTTGTCCTTTCAGGAAGATGTCAGATACATTCATTCACTGGATGACAAATGTTTGAGCAATCACTTTGTGCCAGGAACTGGGTTTGGCTCTGTGGGACACCGGCGAATACAATCAGACATGGCCACTGATCATAGAAGCTTATAGTCTAATCAGAGAGACTGCCCCTAGACCACGAGGGTTACATAACATCTCAAAAGTTATGTTGTGAAGGAGAGCTAGAGAGTTTCAAAAGTATATACTGGAGGAATTTGACTTTGGGGGATCCATGATTTGTTCCAGTCAGGAGACCAAGGACATTGACAAGAGTCATATTCTTCACAGAGCCTCCTGGTGCCTGCAGTTCACGAAGGAGCCTTGATATTCTGTGTGCACCCAAACCATAGTAGGTTAAACAAATAAACAAACACATTCAGGGAGGACTGAATAAAGCTACTTGGGCTCAGATTAAAATAGTTCAGAATGTGACAGATCGGGAAAGCAACATGTAAGCAAGGACAATGAGAGTCTGAAGAGTTGAATCAGTTCATAGTAGAAAAGGTAGATAAATATGGAACCATGTGGCCAGAGGAGAATACTAAAGTTTTTGTTGTTTGTTTCATTTTGTTTTGTTTTTTTTGAGACGGAGTCTCACTCTGTCACCAGGCTGGAGTGCACTGGCATGATCTTGGCTCACTGCAACCCCCGCCTCCTGGGTTCAAGCAATTCTGCCTCAGCCTCCCAACTAGCTGGGACTACAGGCCACCTGCCCAGCTAATTTTTATATTTTTAGTAGCAATGGGGTTTCTATGTTTGCCAGGATGGTCTCAGTGTCTTGACCTTGTGATTCGCCCGCCTTGGCCTCCCAAAGTGCTGGGAACATAGGCGTGAGCCAATGCACCTGGCCCACTAATTTTTTTAAATTGTGGTAAAATGTACATAGCAGTGGCATTAAGTACATTCACATTGTTGCACAACCATCATCTCTATCCATCTCCAGAACATTTTATTCTTCCTTACCTTAAACTCTATACCCATTAAGTACTAACTCCCCATTCTCTGCTTCTGGAATCCTCTGTTCCACTTTCTGTCTCTATTAATGTTATAACTCTAGCTGCCTCATGTAAGTGGAATCAGACAATATCTGTCCTGTAACTGGCTTATTTTATTTAGCATAATGTCTTCAAAGTTAATTTATGTTGTAGCAGGTATCAACATCTCCTTCCTTTTAAAGGGTAAATACGATTTCATTATATTTACACACATAGACTAGACTCAAATATATACACATATGTACACATATACCTATACGCACATTTTTTTTTTAGATGGAGTCTCACTCTATTGCCAGGCTGGAATGCAATGGCATGATCTCAGCTCATTGTAATTTCTCCCTCCCAGGTTCAAGTGATTCTCCTGCCTCGGCCTCCTGAATAGCTAATTTTTGTATTTTTAGTAAAGACAGGGCTTTATCATTTTGGCCAGGATGGTCTCAACCTCTTGACCTCATGATCCATCTGCCTCAGCCTCCCAAAGTGTTGGGATTACAGGCGTGAGCCCCTGCACCTGGCCACACACATTTTTTGATCCATTCATCTGTTGATGGACACATTCATATATGACCAATTGGAAAGAAAGAAAACCCCTGCAGATACTTAGAAATTAACAAATACTCTCCAAAAAAAAAAAAAAAAAAGAAAGAAAGCCTGCAGCCCAGAGAAGATAGCCAAACGAAAAGGGCAAACTATCAGAAAATAAAGCAGAAAAACAAACAAAAAAAACCGCAATGAAGACTGACTTCTAAAGAACTCAGTTTAAATTAGACTTAAGCCTAATCTTAAGTGTCTGCTGCAAAAGAAGGAAAACTGAACTGGCACAGTGACCACTAAAACATGAAGGATCTGGAGGGGTAGATTCAGTTATTCCCTCATCTCGTGTTGCTCGCGTTTTATTTTTCTTCCCAAATGCTCCATCTTGCCCTTAACCCTAGCACCTTCCATGGGTGATGGCAACTCCATTTGACATTGGTCAAGGACACAGCCAGCCCTAGCTGGCGTGAGCACCGCTGACTGATAAGCTGGCTGTGGCACTACCATCCTTCTGAGTGGATTGCCAGGACTTTGGCTTCTCGTTTCTCCACCAGGATATGGGGACTCTTGGCCATGGGCTTTCCTTAGTTCCCTTGCTAATTTATGACCTAGAGGTTGAATGTGGTTGAGCAGCAGCAGGGTGAGAGAAAAGCCTGGTACTCCACCTGCCTAGACTGCTGAATGGCTGTGTCTTCAAGTTCAAAGTCTTGTCAAGGACCAACACACAGCTGAGGATTAATTAATGCTTACAGATCACCTTACAGAACCACTGTAATGATAAACACGAATGCCTCTGAATAACTATGAGTAAAGGCAACAGTGATTTTTGTTTTTTTCCTATTTAACATAGAGTAGAAAACATCTTCTAAATTAGCATATGCATCAAACTCCAGTAATTCCTCTTACATGTTTTAAAAAGTTGTTTGTTTCCTCCTGTGTAAGTAATATAAGTTCGTTTTATAAAACTGAAAATATTGTAAGCGTGAAGAATAAAAGTCACACCTACCTTCACCCTCTAAAGACGAATGCTGTTCACATGTGATTTGTTTCCTTTGGTAACTAGGAAGGAAGGTCTAATTATTTCCTAGTTTTGCATCCTTGTGATAATAATGCACATATATAGTGTTCATCCTTTGAAAATGTGTCTCCTGATTTTCTGCATAGAGGAAAACTAGGCGCATCAATTTGGTTGGATGTGACAGGGAAGGGGTACTAGAATATTTATCTACAAGCTGCCTTGCCTCACAAGCACAGTGTTTGCTGGGAGGGTCTCCATTTAAAGGGACCCTTGCAAATTATAAGCATGGGGAGGGTATTCAGTCCTTTTTCTGCTCCTAGGCATTACCACTGCCTGGAAAGTTCACTGTGGGGATGTTCTGCTGAAACCCTATCAATTCCAGTGGGGGTGGCACAAGGTTCAAGATGCCAAAGAAGAGACCTAGAGCCAGCAGTGAGACGAGGGGTTTGACTGGGTGCTTCCACACACGGGGGAGAGGGTCCATTGGCGGTAGGCTGACAGGAGAACCACAGCCACTTGTTAAACGCATGCAGCTTATGTAGCATCTTCTATTAGTACCCTTTCCCAACATCCTTCACCTGGGAACTTTCATACAACCCATAAGTCAGGGCCTGGATCCGCTGTCCGTGTTCCATGGGCCAGGCCAGGAGCTCAGATGTTCCTCATAGACAAGGGACTAGTCTCTGGATTGGCCACTCCCAGATTCTGTAGCTTGGAACAGTCATCCAGGTGCACCTGCTATACAGAGCCATTCTCAGGATCTGTGTACTTTATTGCTATCAGGTGCATTTACCATAGAGGGGAACTGTAAAAAGAGAAATGAAAAAAGCTCTGAAAATGTGTCTCCAGGTAAAATGGCTGCATTTTCCAAAGAAAAACAAAAAAAGAGGTTTGTGTGACAGACTTTATTTTTCTTGTTGATTTGTGAGTTTATGAAGCATTTTACAATCGAATAAAAACAGGCAAATAACGTAGTTCTTCACTCAAAGTGTTAATCAAGTGTCTTTTATGTTCCAAGCCCCAGAAATGTGAAGACAATAAGAAAGAAACAGCGTGAGGGACAGTTACCACCATCCACAAAGGGGCAAGCTGTTCCCCTTGCTTCAACAGAACTTGCAGGCGTGGAGGGTTAGAGCTCAGGTGGACGAGGTTAAATCTGCATGGAGCGGGCAGGAGAAAGGGTCAGGGGAAGCTTCAGTGGGTAAGTCATCTCTGGCGCCAGGTCTGGGAAGATGAGGGCATTCCCAGCAGACTAGGTGGGGATGACTCTCCAGCTAAAGAAAGGTACAACTCAGAGGGCTGTGGCTTATGCTGTGTGTGGCTTAGGATTGGAGAAGCAGGTGAAGATCTATCAAAGGAAAGTTCTGGGATTTTACCCTGAGGCAGTAGGGAGCCATTGCAAGTTTTTCTGGGTTTTTTGGTTGGTTGGTTTGTTTCGAGATGGAGTCTCACTCTATCATCCAGGCTGGAGTGCAGTGGCATGATCTTGGCTCACTACAACCTCCAGCTTCTCGGTTCAAGCAATTCTCCTGCCTCAGCCTCCCAAGTAACTGGGACTACAGACATGGGTTAAGACACCCAGCTAATTTTTGTGTGTTTAATAGAGACAGGATTTCACCATTTTGGCCAGGCTGGTCTTGAACTCCTGACCTCCGGTGATCCACCCGCGTCAGCCTCCCAAAGTGCTGGGATTATGGGCATGAGCCACCATGCCAGGCCCATTGCAAGTTTTAATATGGGTATTTCCCCAGTCAGATGTGAGTTTGCATTTTAGAATGACCATTATGTTTGCAATTAGGACAGAAAATGGGATAAGAGAGAAATCAGAAACATGAAGGCCAGGGAGGCGACTAAGTAATATCATTTACTTATTCATTATGCAAATGTTTATTTAAAAGCCTACCACATACTGCATACTGTCCTAGGCCCTGAGGACAGAACAGGCAAAAGTAGCTACTTGAGATTTGAGTTAAGGAGCTGAGGATAGAGGTTGGCAGAGGGGAGGAGGAGGGGGACTAGCTCTTACAGTGACTGTGACATGTGGAACTTGGTGACTGTGTCATTTTGATTCATCAGATTTATTTTGTATACAAGGAAAAAAGAGTAACTGATTAAAGTGCAATTCAAGAAAGTGTGAACCTACAGGGAAGTACCAGAATATACGATGAAAAGCTGCACTCACACATGGCAGTGAGGGGTCCTGGATTGGATTTTGGATTAAAAAAGGATATTTGAGGTTGGATGCGGTGGCTCACGCCTGTAATACCTGCACTTTGGGAGGCCGAGGCGGGTGGATAACTAGGTCAGGAGTTGGAGATCACCCTGGGTGAAAACCCATCTCTACTAAAAATATAAAAAATTAGCCGAGTGTGGTGGCATGCACCTGTAGTCCCAGCTATTCAAGAGGCTGAGGCAGGAGAATCACTTGAACCTGGAAGGCAGAGGTTGCAGTGAGCCCAGATTGCACCACTGTACTCCAATCCCGGGCAAAAGAGCAAGACTCCATCTCAAAAAAAGGATACCAGAAAAACTGATGAAATCTGAATCCATAAAATCTGGAGTCTTGTTAATAGTCAAATATCAGTGTTAATATAACAGTTATGACCAACGTCATAACTTTTTTTTTGTAAGTTATGTAAGATTTTTTTTTTTATGTAAGATGTCAACATTAGGGGAAATTGGATGAAAGGTTTCATGGGAACTCTGTACTATCTTTGTAACAGTTCTGTAAATCTAAAATTTACCCCCGAAGTTTATAAGTGAATACACACACACACACACCTCAGCCACATTGAGTAGAAATATAAGATTGTATAATATTTCATATATAATGACCTTGTTTATGTGAAACCATTCAAAGCTGCTATAGAGTCCATGAGTTACTATGTATGTAAATACCTTAAAAACACATACAACGTGGAATCATTCATTACAACTGAGAATAGAGGTAGGCATGGGACTTTTCAGGGGAACAGAAGGGAATATTGGCTTTGTGTATATTGTGTCACATCTGTAAAAAGTATACAGTGAGAATGCCCTTGAAATCCGATCAGGGAGTCACTACCTGCTCCAGGCCTCAGTAACCTGCCCCTGCCAAGATGCAGAAGACACTGGTCCAAGCTGTGCGATGCCACCCCCACGGCCAGCCAGGCAGCCTCTTTACCCAGGTATGTGGCAGGACGCCTGCGTGCTATTTACATGCCCTCCAGAGTGTTGTCACCAGGGGCTCGAGTTCTTTCTCATCCTTAGCTATTTTTTTTCATTTCAACTCAGAGGACAAGAAAAAAAAATCCCATTGTGAAAAGAGGTGTTGAATGACAAAGAATAATAGGAAAGCCTCGCTAATTGTGAAGCCTGCTACGGAGTATATAATGGGCCTTAACAGCTGCTGCAACTCGGGCAGGGTTTGCTTTCACCAGCGGAGTGCACTGGATTTCTTATATTTCATCACATTAAACAACAACAAAGGGGCTGCTGGCTCAGCTGCTGCAGCTGTAGAGTTTCCAGGAGTTTAGCACAGTGTAATAAAGGTGGTCTGCAAACATACTTGGTTTGCATGGGATGGTTTTGAAGCATGGCTGAGTGTATCCTTGGGTCACAGTCATTGCATACCTCCCATTCCCCAGCTTATGAGGTTGGAATATCTTGGGGTCCCTGTGAAAAGGCAGCTAGGCACCAAGAAGCCAGAAACGTGGTGGGTAATTTGGGGGGCTTTAGCTTCCTCCTGGATTGAAACTGAGCCAAGACACCTACTCTTCCCCTGAAGAGTGAGTATCCACACTCCACTTTCATGGTTTCCTCTCCAAGGTTCCTCCAAGCCGTGGAGTGCCTATGACACACGTAGAGATATTGGTCTAGTGCCTTTAAGAGAAACCAACTCTGCTTTCTGAGGTCTTAGAAACAGGTTTTTAAAAGAGTTCCTGTTAGTGTTATATGTTTAAAATAGGTCTCAGAAGAAGGTGGCAAACAGACGCAGCCTATTTTTAGCAGAGGGCTCCAAACAGTAGCGGTGGAAACCAGCATCAGTGATACTGAACAGGATGGTGCTGAAATCTGCCCAATGCAGTTGTCTTCAAACTTGGTTATGCATCATAATCACCTGGGGAGGGGAACTGTTAAAGCTCAGATTGCCAGCAATTCTCCCCCTACCCTGATTTCTGATTCCAGAGGCTTGGGTGACGCCAGGAAATTTGCATTTTTAGTGAGTTCCCAGTGATGCTGATACTGTTCCAGTGAATCACATCTTGAGACCAGTTATTCTAGAGAAAGCAGGGTCCCTACTGGAAGGGACGCCCCTCACTTCCCTGTGTTGGTGGTCCCATAGGGCCTGTCAGTCTGGGAACACCATCTTTGGCTGTGGATGCACCTTCAAAGTGGACACAGCTCTGGGGAGCAGGAGTCAGATTCAGCAGCCACATGCTTAACAACACAAAAAGTTGGAGAGACAGAGAAGAGAGCCAGATGTGTGGCGCGCTAAGCAGGGGTCCTCACAACGGGCGATGGCTTCTTTCCTAAGGAATAAGTCATTTCAATTCATCAGCGAGTGCCAACTCTGCTAGGTCCTCCTCTAAGACCTTGTTTCTGTACCATCAAGTAGCTCAAGCTCTCTGAGAAGGAAAGAAAATGATTGACATCCACCCTTGCCAGCAGAAGGGAAAGTTGCCATGGGATTATTTCTGGGTCTAGAATGCAGCTTTCTGTGCTGAGTGGCAGGTAGAGAAATGGGAAGGTGGTGGTGGTGTTTGGTCCCAAGAGGCGCATTCCCCCACCCCCTCCTTGTTTCTTCCAGAAGGTCTGGATGCTGTGTTCCCAACTTCTTCTGAGCGGAGAAGGGTCAAGAAAAGATAATAAAGAGCCCAGAAGGCTTCTGCTGGCAGGTGCTCACCATCTGGGCCTGTGTCTGGCTGATGTACAGGTCAGAGAAACCCCTTCTTGGGAAGCACGATTGCCTCATAGCTCTGGTGGAATTCCCATGTTAGTTTCTCATGAGAATGCATCCTGCATTAGTAAGTTCTTCAGAAAGGACCTGCTCATCTCAGGTGTGCTTAGGAGAACAAGAGGAAGAAGGAGTTTCAGTTCACCTTTGGGCAGAGGTGGTGAATAAGGCAAAGAGGGGTGAAACAATAATGATGGAAGTGACAGAGAAGAGCCGATTGTGCTTGGTGACCCCTTCCCACACGGGGAACTGTTTCCAGAGCACTGCTTTTCTGGGAGGTCTGTGAATTTTGTTATTAAAAAGGAAACCTAGGCTGGGCATGATGGCTCACACTTGTAATCCCAGCACTCTGGGAGGCTGAGGCGGATGGATCTCCTGAGGTCAGGAGTTTGAGACCAGAGTGGCCAACATGGGGAAACCCCATCTTTACTCAAAATATAAAAGTGAGGTGTGCTGGCACATACCTGCAATTCCAGCTACTCAGGAGGCTGAGACAGGAGAGTCACTTCAACCTGGGAGATTGAGGTTGCAGTGAGCCAAAATTATGTCACTGCACTCCAGCCTGGGTGACAGAGTGAGATTCCGTCTCAAAAAATAAAAATAAAAAAGGAAACCACCTATTCCCTCAGAAAAGGACAGAGATACCAGTCTTACCCATTAACAACAGTGTAATTTTGTTGTGAGGATTACTATTAATATTGGAATTATTGGCTATGATTAACTGAGCCCCGTCTGTGTGCCAGGACATGTACTTTATAGGTGCCATCTCATTAAAGCCTCAGCAGTTCTGGGAAGTAAGTGGTACACTTTGAAGATGAGATGATAGACCATGTTCATGGTCACACAGCGGATCACTGGGAAAGCTGGGATTGCAACATACATCTGTCTAATCAGTGGAGTTCATTCTCGCTAGTTGCCGGGCACTGGGATCCAGTGGTTAGCCCAGTAAGCTGTGGCTCTTGATCTCATGGGGCTTCCAGGCAGCTGGTAGGGGGTCAGCGGAAAAATACCAGTTGGATTAAATCAAGTCAAGCAGTGACTGAAAATTATTTTCATCAGAAGGTATCACATACCTTATTTTTAATCTTCCTTTATATCCAGTTTTCAGTTACTCTTAAAAATACAAACAGATGTAACTGGCATTTAGTCAACACTCAATGTATTTTTATAAATAATTTTTTTAATCTAGGAAAAAAACTGTAATGCCATATGGAGCTATGCCTTGCTTGCAGTGATCGTGCCGGACGAACCCTGACATGAATTTCATGCTGCCTTAGGCACCAGTGACACCTGATGTCAGGCCTCGGAATTGCAGGCTTGCCTCATAGTGGGGGATTCATTTACACTAGGATAAGGCGGGTTTCCTGTCCTAGCCATCTAACCCTCCAGGCGCTGTTGAGTATGTTTCAATAGGGGCCTGCTCATTTGTAATTTGGTGAGAGCTGGATCTGTATCAGCTTTCATATATGTGTGTGTGTGTGTATATATGTATATATATGTGTATATATATATACATATGTGTATACATGTGTATATATGTGTGTGTGTACATATATATATATATTGTGTTTTAGGTTTTGGGGTACATGTGAAGAACATGCAAGATTGTTGCATAGGTACATGCATGGCAATGTGGTTTGCTGCCTTCCTCCCCTTCACTTATATCTGGCATTTCTGTCCTGAAAGGCTATTGTGTTCATGACCTTTAAATTGCTTTGTTATAATCAAATATTAACCTTTGAAGGTTCTGATGATAAAGTGACATACTTTATCATCAGATAAAGTATGTTAGGGGTCAAAGTATGGATGACCTTTTTATGAGGATGTGCAACTAAAGAGAATTCTTACTGGTATAAGTGGATTCTAAGATGAATACTTTCAAGTATTCATCTTAGAATGAATGTATATCTGTATATAATATAGATACATATACATTTAATATCTATTAAACCCCTATATATTACATACATAAAATATATAAATATATATAATGTATAAATATATAATATATAAATATATAATAAAAAGGTAATATATAAACCCCTATATATTAAATATATACATATATAAAATATATAAATATATATATAAGCTATATATTTAATATATAGAATTTTAATATATATTGTTCTGGGATTATATACATATTATATATATATAAGCCCCCTACATAGATGTGTGTGTGTGTGTGTGTGTGTGTGTGTGTGTACATATATGTATGAACCTTTCCTGATGAAACAAAGTGCTTCCTCTGCCCCATGCTCAGTACCTAGTAGAATTGACAGGGCAGGTGACACTGTGGATTATTGGATATATGTAAATACATAGAATTTGGATTAATGCCCAGCACATTGTTTCCATTACCCCGTTTGTTTTGCTTGCAGATAATTTTTTTTAATGTTTTATAGAGTTAAAACTAATATAAATGTCCAATTTTGACTGAACTGGCATGATTGTCCTCCTTGATCCGTCGCTATATGTCACCCAAGTGCTCATAAGCTTCCTCACTGATAGCTGCAAAGATGCTGGTATTAGGATGAAAGGTGTTAGACGATGATGCTATTTCTGGCGGTTACTTTAGTCAAATCTGGGTTCATCAGGTACCTTTGTGCTAGCACCTGTGATTAGTGAATTGGTCGCAGAAGTATGTTTTCAATGTGCTTTCTGTGTGTTTTGCAGACAGTTTTAAATGTCGCTCTGTTTCTCTGACCAGGTAGTTGATAGTGACAGGCCAGAAAGGTCCAAGTTCCGGCTCACTGGAAAGGGAGTGGATCAAGAGCCTAAAGGAATTTTCAGAATCAACGAGAACACAGGGAGCGTCTCTGTGACACGGACCTTGGACAGAGAAGTAATCGCTATTTATCAAGTGAGTACCCCTCCCATGCCCACCCTCGGTGTAGAAATGTGGCTTTCAAAGATTGTTTTCTTCCCACTGAGCTCATTATTTCTGTGCCTCATCAAACCACGGACTGCATGGCTTTAGGGTGTTTCTGTGGGAGCTGAAGTGGATGGAGTTGAACCCTGACAATGTAACAGTGAGGGGTCTCTACCTCATCAACAGAGCCCTCCAGGCCTGCATCAGATTTTGGGTACCAGAGACCATGAAGGGAGACCCTGGGGACATCTCAGAGGATGTCAGAACCCTTAGGGCAACATATGGCTTCCCAGAGACCAGCTTGATCTGGAGCTGGAAGAGGTATAAACCCCAAGACCTGATATAATTAGCAAGGCACAGTTCGTAGGGTAGAAACAATTGCTAAATACTCAGCAATAAGGAGTAGCTAAATGATGGCAGATTTTGCAAGGCAGTTTTCTATAGCCATTTAAAATGCTTTTGAAGAAGTTGTAGTTATATGGGAAAGACTGAAGATATTTAATGAAAACAACATACAGACACTTATGACATCCTCATTTCCAGTGGAGTATTTGCGCATATCATGACGTGTATATGTTTAAGAAAACTGATAAAGGAAAATGGTTACGTTAATGGTTGTATTTGGAAGTGATTGATTTCTTTGGTTTTCTTACCTGTTTACATGCATTATTGTGAGTTTGCAGTGAGAAGAGACTATAAGGGCGTTGGAGGCACAAAGTGCTGGGCACACAGAGCTGCGGCATGATGGGAGGTGGAGCAGTCCCCACCCTCCAGCAGAACCCTTGCTGGGCAATGTGCTCAAAGGTCTGGGGTCCTGGGAGGATGCAGGTGCCTTCCAGGCTTCCATCTAAGAAGCCTTGCCAAAGGCTTTTCTGAGCATCTGCTGGGAGGGAAATCACCTGCCAGTGAGAACTGAAAAGTGAGCCATGTGTCCCAGCTTATACCCGAGGGGGAATCAGGAAGTGGTATAAATTGAATGTTGGTGCCCTCAGAAATACTCAGTTCCCACTGGCCTTGACAGTAACCAGAGGTGACCTGGCAGCTGTTGGTGTCCAGCTGCTGTAAGAACAACCAGCACCAGGCCATGGGTAGCTGCCCTCTTCTCTTCCCATGCCCGTCATGGGAGTCTCTAAGAAAGTTCAGGTACAAGGAACTAAGGAAAGATACAATAAATCTCATAACTTCTTAGAAGAGTGATCAAGAGCTCTGGGGCCTGATATGATTTAGGGCTGTGACCCCAACCCCAGTCTCATCTTGAATTGTTACTCCGACAATTCCCACTTGTTGTGGGAGGGACCCAGTGGGAGGTAATTGAATCACGGGGGTGGGTCTTTCCCCTGCTGTTCTCGTGATAGTGAATAAGTCTCTCAATATCGGATGGTTTTACAAATGGGAGTTCCCCTGCACATGCTCTCTTTCCCACCATGTAAGAAGTGCCTTTGTTCTTCCTTCATCTTTTACCATGATTGTGAGACCTCCCCAGTCATGTGGAACTGTGAGTTCATTGAACTTCTGTCCTTTATAAATGACCCAGTCCCGGTATATCTTTATTAGCAGCACGAAAACAGACTAATAGAGGATCTGAGATCTGCCATTCAGGTCTCAACGCTGCTGCATACTGAACTGTGGGAACTTGAGCAACCCTCTTACCCTGCCTGATGTTGGGATTCTTGTGTATAAAGAGTGAATAGAGCTGACACTTCTAGGGATTATAAAAAGTGAAATTACTAATTTTTGCCAACTAGCAATCGCTAAACAGCTAATGACATAGGGCTTGGGCTGCAGCTTGGAGCTTCTCATGCTTACAGTGGTTAAACGCATGGATTCTGCACACAGCCAGATTGGCTGCATTAAATCACGGCTATCATGTACTAGGTGTGGGAGCTTGCCAAAGTGTCTGCCTCAACTTCCTAACCTGGAAAATGGGGAAAATAATGATGATGATCTCATGGGATTTCCTAAGGATTAAATGAGCTAATACAAGTCAAGTATTTAGAAAATGCCAGAAACATAGTAAGCACTGTATAATCTTCCTACATGAGTGACCGTAGTCAATGATATTAAAGGTGAAGGAAGGTAAATAAAAACCCGAAGGACTCCCAGTTACAGCCCAATCTCTCATCTGCAGTATGAACTTTCCTTGAATAATCTTGAGGTTTTACTGTAGTTTCATAGTCTACCTTATGGTATATTGATTGAGCACCTTATTTATTCTACATATATTTCACTGAGCATCTGTAGGGTGAGAGACACTCTTCAAGGTGGTAGGGGAATACAGCAGCAACAAGACACACTTGGTTCTCTGCTTCCATGTATCTTTCATTCTAGTTCTTTGTTTCAAAATATACCGGCTTGAATTCCTCTCTGTTGTGTGTAGGTGACAGGCCAGGAAGTTGTACGTTGTTGGTAAGATGGCTTGGTTCACCCCGGCACAGGGTTATGAGCCCTCATTGGAAAGGCTGCTGGTACTTGGTAGAAATGCAGTTTCTTACACAAGTACTAGGGATACGACTGGCACACTGGGGCTCAGCCCTGAGCAATGCACTCTTCAATGGGCTCATGAGGGCCTGTTTTCTGATGTCATTTTCCTCCATGCCTCAGGCCCTTCAGTTCAGTCATTGTCCTGTTTCCCTCATGCCCTGGCTGAAGCTTCTTCCTCGAAGAAGCAAGTTTGAGGAAGCCTGATCACTCTGTGTTTGGTTCTCTTATTTTTAGACAATGAAAACTGGGTTACTTTCATGTTGGTCTACTTTGGGCACAGGAATGTTGCAATGTCAGTTCAAGTGCCTATTTAAGAGTAAGTTACTATTTTAGTTGTACAGTTAGATCCATGGTATTCATGGTAGTCAACGTGGTTGGTAGCAAATGTGGTTCTTCAAAGAGCGGAATCCTAGGTCTCCAAATCCGCATGTTTTAGTTTCTAGTCTTGCAAGTGTAAAAAGGAGAGAGCCTGTGGGTGAATGTGTTGCCTCATCCTTGCTCCAGCGTTTCTGTTGTTTAATGTTAAATGCTACTCACATGGAAGTACATGTTAATGTGTTAACATTTTCCAAATCCAGCAAGAAGCACTTTGATCTAAGCCTCGGGGATTTGTATGATAAGAAGTAATCTGGAATACATTTGTCCTTGGGCCCCTGAAAATACAGCCTCACTGAAGCTCCTGTTTATTGAACACTGTATGGCAGGTATTGTGCTAAACACTTTGTATACATTCTCTCATTTAATCCATTTCACACAAGAGACTTAAGAAGTAAGTGTTAACACCATTTTACAGATAAGCAAATAACTGTTAAACAACTTTTTCAAGGTCTCACAGCTGTCCTGTATTGGATTTGGAATCCATATCTGTTTTTTTTTTTTTTCAGCTCCAAAGCCCTGCATTTTCAATCACTAAGAAATACTCTTCCTATTTTATTCCCAAGTAGAGTTTAGATCTAATCTGCAATTTCCTTAGCCCCTTTCCCAGGAACTCTGCTTACTGAGGCTGGGAAGGGAGTTCGACTGGCTGGGTGATCTATTACTTTTTAAAACCATCCCTTTCCATGACCCACTGCCACCCTGTCACTCCTCCCTGCCTCAGGCCCCAGAAGAGCTTCCCATGCTTCTGACCCAAAGTAGCACCTGGCAAAATAATTTATCTCTTGCAGTAGTGGAAGCTGACATATTAAAGCAAAGCCTCCTGAAATATTACTCATTATTATGCATTTTGCCAGCATTTGAGTGATTTGTGAACTCTTCATTGGAATAAAGTACTGTAAATGATTCATGAATGACCAAGTTTATGAAATTCTATAAAAATATTAGCAGGTGGTAATGATGCCCTCACACTGCAAATATGATCTACTGACTGCAAATTTGCCAATATGGGATGACAGGAGTTGAGTGGGAGACAGTCTGTTAGGCAGGTGGGGCGGGGGGAAGATGGGGGGTTGGGGATGGGCTCTGCAGGAGGTGCAAGGCAAAATAGGCAGCAGGATCAGGACCATGGTAGCCAGCAGGTGTCTTTGGCAGGAGACCTTCACACTGATCTGTTGTCCAGTGGGAGATGCTCAGATAACTGGGAATGTCAGAGCTGGGTGGGAGAAGAGAGGAACATATGGAAGAAGAGGCAGAACTATCATTTATTGAGCATTTATTAAGTGCCCAAAAATTCCCTAGGTTCCTGACATACACAAACCCATGACAATGATTATCTTATCTTCACTGATGAGTAGGATGAGGGCTAAACAGGTTCCCAAGATGCATTTTTTACTTTTACCGTTGGGGTGAACATGTCTTCAACATTTACAATGTGCCAAGTCTCCATGCCAGGTACTCAAATAATGGTCTCATCTCATCTTCATCAAGGTAACCTTGATACATCTATCACACTCAATTTTAGAACAGGGAACTGGAACCACCTGTGTTTCTGGGCTCAGAACATGGACAGGGCCTCACTGTCACCTTCTGTGTATTTTCTCACATTTCATACTATATAACTTGCTCTTTTTGGAGCCAATTTCTTGGTCAAGTTTTGAATTTGTGGTCAAGAATGTTGTCATAAAATTGAAATACAACTGGCAGTCAGAGGTACGTTCACTCATATATTTTCTTTCATTAAGTGGCTCTGCCCCAATTCTAACCCATCTGTAGCTTCATGACAACTTGGCAGAAGATACTCCAAAGGGAAAAATGCTGCTGTGGAAATAGGTGTATCATAACGTTAGTGCTCTTAAGATGATTGGGAGACATACATGTACCTGTATCCGAGAGTTACGTAAGTGATTACCCTGGTTATAATAATATCGTTGTTATGAACAAATGATGCACACATTATTGTACTACCCCTGATTTGATTTGTACTGGGAATGGACCCTAGCCCTCACTCACAGGGACCCTCTACCTAAGTCTTCTTTGCCATCCACTCTGGTATCCCCCATGGCTTCCTTTCTTAGCCAGGGTTCCTGGTGGCAATCAACAAAATCACCTCCAAGTAGTTTACAAACAAAGAGACTTATTAAAGAGTGCAGGTAGCCAGTAGGATTTCCAAAAGTGCCAAGTAACTAGTAATCTAGCTTACCAGGCCAGATAATGTGGTGCTATAGGAAATACTCAGTCATATATGATACTATTCCAGGGAAAGGTTTTTCAACAGTGGCATTATTGAAATTTGAGTCTGGGCAATTCTTTGTTATGGGGCACTGTCCTGTGAAGTGTAGGATGCTTAGCAGCTCCAGTGGCTCCTAACAACTAGATGCCAGTAGCACCCCGCCCCCCACCTAATCTTGACAATCAGAAATGTCTTCAGATAATGCCAATTGTCCTATGAGGGGCAAAATTGCTTCCTTTTGAGAACTGTTGCAGAAAAATGTCATAGTCCATTTTGTACCGCTGTGACAAAATATCTGAGCCTGGATGTTTATCAAGAGCAGAAGCTTATTGACTCTTACTTCTAGAGGCTGGAAAATCCAAGTAGACACCAGCAGGTTTGGTGTCCTGAAAGGCCATTCTCTTCTTCCAAATGGTGCCTTGCACCCTGCTCCCTCCAGAGGAAAGGAAGGCTGGATTCTCATATGGCACAAAGTGGAAGGGCCGAAAGAGCACCTACTTCTGAAAGCCTTTTAAATTAAGGCATCACATCTACCTATGAGGGTGGAACATGCATGCCCTAATCACCTCTAAAGGCCCCCACCTCCCAGCACTATTACATTGGCTACTAAATTACAAGAGTTTTGGAGGGCTGAGACATTTCAACCATAGCAGAGTCAGTGTTGCTGCTACCTCTTCCTGCCACTTTGCTTTGATGCTCACAACTGGATATGGCAGCTCTGCTTTGGCTATACAAAAGAGCCAAAGACTCTGCCATGCCCAGAACCTCTGACCTGCAAAGCACACCTGTGACCTTCTGCCACTCACTTCCATCCAGTCTCATGCTGGTGCATCTGCAGGAAGAGCCTAGATCATAAGCAGGATTTAGCTGCAAAAGAGCTGGGTCAACATCATTTTTCATTTTTCCAGCTCCCCGGTACAGGGAAGTGTGCTAGCCAGCGGACTGAAGTGGTTGTTGTCATCCACCACATTGTCATATCATGAGTGCAATTTTTTTTAATTCCATAGGTTTTGAGAACCAGGTGGTATTTGGTTGCATGAGTAAGTTCTTTAGTGGTGGTTTGTAAGATTTTGGTGCACCCATCACCCGAGCATTATACACTAAACCAAGTTTATAGCCTTCTATTCCTCATTCCCTTCCTACCCTTCCCCTCCAAGTTCCCAAAGTCCGTTGTAGCCTTCTTTTGCTTTTACATCCTCACAGCTTAGCTCCCAATTATGAGTGAGAACATACGATGTTTGGTTTTCCATTCCTGAGTTACTTCGCTTAGAATGATAGTCTCCAGTCTCATCCAGCTTGCTGCAGATGCCATTAATTCACTCATTTTTATGGCTGAGTAGTATGCTAGCATCCACACACACACACACATRTATACACCTATATATATGGTACATATATACACCTATATATATGGTACATATATACACCTATATATATGGTACATATATACACCTATATATGGTACATATATACACCTATATATATGGTATATATATACACCATATATGTATGGTATATATATACACCATATATATGGTACATATATATATATACAAACACATACACACACACACATACACACACACACACACACACACACACACACACACACACCACAGTTTTTGTTTGTTTTTTCATTTATTTGGAGACAAAATCTCACTCTGTTGCTTGGGATGGAGTGCAATGGCTCAATCTTGGCTCATTGCAAGCTCCGCCTCCCAGGTTCAAGCGATTCTCCTGCCTCAGCCTCCCGAATGGCTGGGATTGCAGGCACTTGCCACTACGCCCAGCTAATTTTTTGTGTATTTAGTAGAGATGGGGTTTCATCATGTTGGCCAGGCTGGTCTCATACTCCTGACCTCGTGATTTGCCCGCCTCCGCCTCCCAAAGTGCTGGGATTACAGCTGTGAGCCCCTGTTCCCGGCCCACACCGCAGTTTCTTTATTCACTCATTGATTCATGGGCATTTGCGCTGGTGCCACATTTTTGCAATTGAGAATTCTGCTGCTATAAACATGTATGTGCAAGTATCTTTTTTGTATAATGACTTATTTTCCTCCGGGTAGATACCCAGTAGTGGGACTGCTGGACTGCTATTTTATTCCAAGTGAGAGCCTGTCAGTGAGGAGCTTAGTAACCCAAGGGCAGGTAACCAGCTCACACCTAGGAGAGTGTGGCTTCAAACCTGGATCTTACCTTCTCTCATCATTATAATCCCATCAATCAATAACACACACATGGCCTAGGTAAGAGTCCTGAGTGGGGCAAACAAGGAATTTGGGGTTAAATTCCAGACTTTGGAGCCAGACCTGCAGATGGAAGAATCCTGACTCTCCTATCGCATGAACCTTATGAAATTGCCATTCTTACAGGTGAAAAAAAGGGTGAACATTAGCAATTTCATGGTTCATTCTAATACTCTGACACCTTTACCAAGTTATTTCTCAGCCTCTGTTTTCTCATTTTTAGAATGAGAGCGAGATTACAGTATCATCTCCTAACAGTGTTATAGTTAGTGTTTATCACTCAGCCCAATCACTTAGTAAGTGTTCTGGAATTGGCAGCCATGCTGCCACATATTGGTTTTATAGTTTAAGCTCCCTGCAGGTAAAATGAAGTTGAAAGCACTTGTGAGGGGGCAGCTGGCAGGTAAACAGCTGAATGTCAGTAACTCTCTGTAGAAGGGACTCATCTTACTGGGCAGTTTCAAAGTGTGGCGCCAGACTAACAGCATCATCTGGGAACTTGTTAAAGATGGAAAATCTTAGGTCCCTTCCCAGGCCTGCTGGATCTCGGGGCGGGTCTCGCCAGCCGGGTTTTAACAAGCCCTCCAGGTAATTCTGAGGCTTACTGCAGTTTGGGGACCACAGGGCTAAATGCTCACACTCCTGGGTATTAACATCATGGCAGGTGACCTGATCGCTAATTGGCCTTGATGAAGGTGACCTTTGAACCAATTTCATTTCAGTTCTGGTGGGTAACATGTGTCTCAAGTGTGCTTATTTCTCCTGGTGCTCCGGTGTGCCATTTGAAAGCCTTCTACATCCAATTCCAGCTCTTCCAAACTGCTTTCTTTTTGTGTCACTAACGGCACCTGAGAGCCGGGCAAATTTGCCCCAGGCTTCCTTGCTGCTTCCTGTCTAGACTTTGGATGACTGTTAAATGCCGTGTTACTGCGTGTTTGCTTGTTTCTCAGCCAGAGATGAAGATGTCCTCAGAAGACTGGAGCTGAAACAGGCTGATATGATTCCCGATAGGGGGGAATTGGCCTTGGGGTCGACAGAACCAGCCTTATCTGCCTTAGTCAATCTGTGACCTTGAAGAAGGCATTTGTGGTTCCTGAACTTTGTTGCACTTAGAATCACCTGGGGAGCTTTGAAAACCCTGAAACTCCAAACTAATTAAATCAGGCTGTCTCAGAGTGTGACCAGGTGTCAGTATGCTTATAAAATTCTCCAAGTTTTTCCATTGTGAAACCAAGTTTGAGAACGGCTGTGTTACTATAACTCATCTACACCTCAGTTTGTTCATAATTAGGAATTAATATAATGATACCAACCAGCTATGTGTGTTGTGATTATCAGGTGAGATAATGCAGGAGTTTGTAACACATAACAAAAGTCAAGATCTCCTTTCTCCCCAATCAACTGCTTGACTCTAAGCAAACATCTGAAACTAACTACTTTCTAATGCCTCCTTTGACACAAGCACTTAAAAACGGGAATTCAGAGAAACAGAATTTAATACACAAATGAATGCTTGTCTTCTGACTGCTTGAGAAAAAAAAACAATTCCAGGTTTTTTGGCAGCCTCCCCCGACCCCGGCACCTCTGAGCACCTCCGAGCACCTCCACCTGACTTTTTCCAGTTCAACTCTTCACATTTCCAAGCTCTTCATTTTATTACAACCCGACCTTATCTGTCAGGTGCAGCTGACGAAGCTGAGGCATGAGAGGTTAAACAGCCTTGCGGCGGCGGCCACATACCTGGATTAGACTGCTGACTTGCTTCTGACTGATTATTTATTTGGTCCACTAGGCAAAGCTGCTTCCTCACTCAGGGCTATGGAAACGTGTTTTTTTGTTTTTTTTTCTCTGAACTTCATTAGCACAAACTCCTCAGAAGAGGTTCAACTTAAATCTTGGCAGGTGGGAGAACCCCACATTCCTTAATTTTCTCTCCTCTGCCCCCACACTGGGCCTTGCTCCTGCAGCACCTGGCCCACACTTGGGACGTAGCACACATCCGTGGAATGAATGAATGGTGCAATGGCTACGTTTTCTTTTCTTTTCTTTTTCTGCTTTAGTTGTCTA
This sequence comes from Sapajus apella, assembly GCF_009761245.1. Taxonomy (NCBI): domain Eukaryota; kingdom Metazoa; phylum Chordata; class Mammalia; order Primates; family Cebidae; genus Sapajus; species Sapajus apella. Next base: position 26,610,845 of record NW_022436955.1, read on the forward strand.
ACTACAACCAAGTCTACTTCATCATGCTGCTTTTTCAAATGACTTGGTTACATTTTTTTTCCCAAGGCGCTGAAGCATCACAATACATTGGAACTGGAAGAGCCTTAGACCCATTTTGTCCAGCCCAGCAGCCCAGCAAATTTACAAGGAACAAGTTAAATAACTGGGCAACTACTCAGATTCCCAGAACTCGAGATTTTTTTGGATATGTAACTATCCCTCAGTGAGGACCATTGTGACTGACACTCTGGAACCAAATGCCCAAATGCAGGTGGAGGAGGCATCCATTTCAGCTCCCGCCACCCACTGGCCATGTATTTGCCTTCAGCAATTGGCATAAAGATATATGTTTTTTTAATTTGGTAGAAGTGAGAAGGGAGAGGCAGAAGTATGCTAGAGGCGTGGACTGGGAAGAGAGAGGAGCAAAAGAGGGGACACAGATAAGTTGTCCTGCTACGCTGGCACCTTGAAGTGGGTTGGAGACCCATGGGTTTGAGGACAGAAAACGATTGAAGTTGTTTTATGAAATAGACTGCAAGATTGAAAGTGAAGGCCAGAAGCTAATTAAATTGAGCACAAGCAATTGAGTTAGAACCCAGATTTAAGCACTCCGGCTGTGGGAAAAGGTGGTCAAGGATCAGACAGCTGGAAAGAGAGGCCACCCCTGAGACCTGCAGCCCCAGGCATGTCACCGTGGTGACATTTCCTCCAGTGGCCCTGATGAGGGAGGAAGCAGCAGCATTTGGCACATGGTATGGAAGCTGACATTGATCAGGGTGTCCTTGTGAAGCCAGCCTTGGGCCTCCCAGGAAATACCTGGGGAACAATGTTGTGAAGGGGACGGAGCTCCCCTGGAGCAGGTCGGAAGCTGGTGGTCCCTATGATCAGGGAATCAAGGCAAATGTGCCCCATGTCATCATCCCATGCTGGGAAGCCAGCCCACCTCCACGTTACCCATTTCAATTCCAGCCTGCCCACTGCTTCCATTTTAATTGCGTAACTACTCTGGATATGAATAGGGAAAACCTGTGGGCAAAACCCCAGGGTAAAAAGCACGTGGGGAGCATGCTTTTTGGCCAGCTGAGGCTTCTCTTCCACTCTACAGAAGTGGAAGAGCACGAGGGAGCAGCTGGAGACCATAGAACCAGTGTCCACGCCAGCAGCGCAAACTCAGCAGCCCCAGCGGGAAGGGGTTCAGCTTAACCTGGCAGTTGATGCATTCAAAGGACATTGATCGGGTGCCCACTTGTGCCAGCCACTATTTCACAGTGCTGAGGATATAGCAGCAAACAACCACCAAATCCCTGCTTCATGGAACTCTGTCAGTCCACCAGCTTTAGTGAGTATGTGACAATCATGCGGCCGTAAGTGCTGGGAATAGACATGGAGCTGATAAAAGATACAGAGAGTGGCAGGAGACACTGGTTGGTCCAGAAGGCTTTTCTGGGAGGGGATGTTAGAAGAGAGGCCAGATGGAAAGTCTCCTGAGGACAGGAATGAATGCTGTCATTATCTCTTACATACCCCTGATAGCAGTTCTCAACCACAGATGCTTCGGTCCCCTAGCAGGTGCATGGCAATGGGTCTGAAGATGTTTTTTGTTGTCACAACTGGGGGCTGTTACTGGCATCTGGTGGGTCAGGGATGCTGCTCAACATCCTGCCGTGCACAGGACAGTCCCCACGCGGCGGCAGGGCCCTGCTCTGCAGGCTCCTTGCATGGGGTTGGCCACTCAGAGGGTCTAAGAGTATTTCATGGTTTGTTCCCTCAGTATTCATCAGGCTTGGATGGTCAGGAAGTCTGTTTTCATCTCTGAAGAAGTTATGGTTTTAGTTGTCACCACCACAAGGAACACCGTAAGGTCCACACGGTAGCTGGGGCCGTGATTTGTAAAAATCGATCATATTATCATGTGAGGAGGGTTCTGTTATAGGTTCAGCGTTCCAGAGGACATGAGGTCACAGCAAGCGCTCAAGAATGAGGAATAAGTCAGGGGAGAGACGTGGACAGGGCAGGAAGGGTGCTGTGAGGACAGCAGACAGAGGAAAGAACTTATGGCACCTCCAGAGGAATGCATGCCCTTTAGGGCAGAGGAGGGCAGGGACATGGGGGAACATGAGTAGGGTAAAAGATGGGACTCATGCGAAGGAGTGAGCTTAGACAGGATACCCCTGTGGCAAAAGGAACAGACGATGGAGGATTTTAGGCTGAAAGTGAAATGATCAGATTCAGATTTTACAGGGACTAATGGGAGGCAGTGAGTTCTGTTGCTGGGTCTTTGAAGCCAGAGTAACACGCATCAGATAGGTCTTCCTGGGCGAAAACTGCATCTGGGTAGTGAATGGGATTAGTCCAAACTCATAGTGAAGATATTAAATCTACCTCGGGATGGAAAGAGTAGCAGGAATGGGGAATTGTGGGAGGAGGACAGGCCATGCAGGGCCTCACAGGGCAGAGTAAGGTGCTTAGATTTTATTCTAAGGAAGCCTCAGCCTCAGAGGGTATTCAGAAAGGGAGTGACATCCAATTTGCATTTTAAGAAGATAAGATTTATTTAAGTCAACAATAACATTCAAATTGTCATGAAATAGAACTTAATTCAAAAATGCATTCATTTGTTGAGACTCCACTACCTACCAGGCACTGGGGAAAAGAGATCAAAGATGAAAGCTTGCTTTCCCTGGAGCCCAGCCTTCAAGTTCCCTTCTACACATAGTAAACCAGAAAACCTTCATTTTTAAATTCACATGTTGAGGGGTGGGGAGCATTTTACGCACTAACTGGTTCTCCCCGTTTAGTCTGGCATAATTTCCATGCCAAGTAAATACTCTCTTTTAAAATTTTAATCTTTCAGCATTTTTTTTTCTTCTACAGGGGTTTATCAGTGGGGTCTCTCAAAATGTATTAAACACAGTTGGTCAGAACTGTTGATTTGTTTGATTGGTGTCTGTTTTAAGATCTTTATTATCGAGAAGACTTATCTTTTCTCAATGAGGCATTAGGTAGCAAAAGAGATTATTTCTATATTTTTAGTTTGTCCAAAGGTGCAGATGTTTGCATACTGTGCTCCTTTAAGTAAAGTCCACTTTGTCCGTTGGAAAGTCTGCAGGCCCATGATGAGGGACTCGCTTATAATTCTGTAACTTAGGAATACCCGTTCGTGTTTCTGCATGTGGGACCAAACAGAGCCATGTTCAGTGTGCCAGACCAAACACTCTGAAGCTAGGATGGAGTAAAAGCAAATTGGAGCATCACATCCTCGTTCAGTGATGGCTTAGCATGTAAAACATTCTTGTGACTGGATTTTCAGTGTTTGACACTAAGAGGCTGGAAGGAGAGCCCTGTGCTCTTCTGCAATTGATCATGTCATCCTTCGATGGATCATTAATAGCTGGGGGATAGCACATTTAAAAGTGATAGACCCAGAGCAGAAGTCTTGGCCACTGGCCATAAAGACTGAGAAAAAGAGGCAGCTGGCATTTTGCAATCAGTTGTTAATGCATTTTCTATTCCTTGTGAGTTTTTATTGCAGAACCTAATCATGAACTCTACTGAAGTCACATTAGTTCCTGTTCAGTGTTCCTTACCTCCTGTGATGTGAGGCTCTGGTAATTAGCAAGTCTGTTTCAGCTCCCAAATAAAAAGGAAATATATTTAGAAAATGTATGTGTTAACTCAGGAAAGCAGGCACAGGAAGGGGTACATGACGTGTCTTTCTCTTGCTGATGTAGGCTGCAAGTCGAGGTGGAAGAAGTTCCAGATCATACTGTGTTCCCTCCCTGACACCCCCGCAATCCTCTTGACTCCCTATACCCAAATATGGGATTATTTTTAGAAAGCTATCCTGGAGGGTATCAAACTGAGAAGTTGAGTATTTCTGGGGAATACCACAACGTGGATGGCATATTTTTGGGTCAGGCCGGGAAATCCAGGCCCTGAGATAGAAGGAAGGGGAAAGTGTGAAATCTGTATTTGGAATGTGAACCAAGCGTGTGCCAGGACACATCTTGGACATACCATTTCCATCCAGAATGGTTGCTCCCTTCTTCCACATGTCTCCATCTTCCTCGGGTCTGACCTTCTCCCAGCTCTCTAGGCTTGAGCAAATGCCCAGAGCATAGCTTGGGGCTAGGATAGGAACAGGGAAGATACATGGAAATGAATAAGGAAGTCACGTTCTAGATAACTGGTACATCATGGCCCCCTTCTTGTAACAATCCCTTTCTCCATCCTCCACCCCATCCTCACTTGCCTTTCCTCCACAAACAATTCAGTTTAACTGTGTAGGTTGGATTATGGTATGCTGGTACCCTGGGATGATGGACAGTTGCCTTTCTATTGAAGGTCAGTCACAGAAAGAGCACCTCTGTGCTGGCAAATCTGCCAGGTGCAAGCCTCTCCGAGGGAATTGATGGGAGAAAAATTTTGGATTTTCTTTTTTTTTTTTTTTTTTTGAGACGGAGTTTCGCTCTTTTTACCCAGTCTGGAGTGCAGTGGCGCGATCTCGGCTCACCGCAACCTCCGCCTCCCGGGTTCAGGCAATTCTCCTGCCCCAGCCTCCTGAGTCGCTGGGATTACAGGCACACGCCACCATGCCCAGCTAATTTTTTGTATTTTTAGTGGAGACGGGGTTTCACCACGTTGACCAGGATGGTCTCGATCTCTTGACCTCGTGATCCACCCGCCTCAGCCTCCCACAGTGCTGGGATTACAGGCTTGAGCCACTGCGCCCGGCCTGGATTTTCTTTTGATTGTACTTCCTGATGGAGTCAGGATTGGAGTGAGGGAGAATTGGGTGTTAACAAGCGTAGACTGTACATGGAGTGGCCGTCTTAGGCAATAGTGAGTCCGCTGATGGTTGAGGTGTTGCAGCAGGAGCTGATGAGTGCCATGAAGAAGAACATAGAAAAATTGTCACTTTATGTAGTTAGATTGTCACTTTATGTCGTTAGATTAGAAGTAGGGGGGTCTGCAAACTGTGGCCTGCAGGCCCACTCCAGCTTTACCCACTCACTGCTAATTGCCTATGGCCTCTTCCACCCTACAGCCACAGAGTTGAACAGTTGTCAAAGTGTGGGCTGCAAAGCCAAAAGGACTTACTCCACCCCTCTACAGAAAAAACTTTACAGCCCTGGACTAGATAAACCCTGATAAACCTTGGATATTTGTCCCCTCCAAATCTTATACTGAAATGTGATCCACAGTGCTGGAGGCGGGACCTGGTGGGAAGTGATGGGATCATGGGGGACCCCTCGTGAATGGTTCAGTGCCATCCCCTTGGCGATAAATGAGTTCTTGCTCAGCTGTTTCACATGAGATCTGGTTAAGAGTGTGACACAGAAACAAAAAACCAAATACCACATGTTTTCACTTATAAGTAGGAGCTAAGCAATGAGAACACATGGACACAGGGAGGGCTTTTCAGAGGGTAAAGGGTGGAAGAAAGGAGAGGATCAGGAAAAATAACGAATGGGTACTAGGCTTAATACTTGGGTGATGAAATAATATTTACAACAAATTCCCATGACACAAGTTTGCCTGTGTAACAAACCTGCACTTGTACCCTTGAACTTAAAAGTTAAAAAAAAAAAAAAAAAAAAAGGCTGGGCACAGTGGCTCATGCCTGTAATCCCAGCACCTTGGGAGGCCAAAGCAGGCAGATCACCTGATGTCAGGAGTTCGAGACCAGCCTGGCCAACATGGCAAAACCAGTCTCTACTAAAAATAGGAAAATTAGCTAGGCATGGTGGCATGCACCTGTAAGCCCAGCTACCAGGGAGGCTGAGGCAGAAGAATTGCTTGAACCGGGGAGGCAGAAGCAGCAGTGAGCCTACATCACACCACTACACTCCAACCTGGAAGATGGAACAAGACTCTGTCTCCCCCCTTCCCCCACCTTGCTCCTGCCTTTGCCATGTGACGCACCTACACCCCTTTTGCCTTCCACCATGATTTTAAGTTTCCTGAGGCCTCCCCAGAAGCTGAGCAGATGCCAGCCTGATACTTCCGGTACAGCCTGCAAACGATGAACCAATTAAGCCTGTCTCTTTTATAAATGACCCACTCTCAGGTATTTTTTTTATAGCAATTCAAGAACAACCTAATACAAGCCCTCACATTAAGGAATTGGTACCTTCAGTCCTTTGATATCTGATTGTAAGAGCTTCTGAGACTCTCACAGTTTATGAATTAAAGGAAGTTTATACATTTCCCCTTTTCTGGATATTTCCAAGGAAGGGCAAAAATGTGTCCCCCTAAAAGGATAGTGATGTCTGACCTAGAGATGAGCTAGGTCCAGTGTGGGACAGGCTCCCCAGGGGGCATTTTCTCGGAGATCAGTGTGGACCCACATTTCCAGATTGACGTCAGGGGCAGCTTGAGGTCGCCTGAGGTTGTCTGTGTCCCACTTCCTAAGTAAACAAAATGGTGACTGGAAAAGTCTTTGCAGAAAAGGGAAAACATGCAAATATATGAGATAAAATGTGCCATTGTTTTCCTTTCCCAGCAAGTCTCCCCTTAGGACCATTGCACAGGCCTGAGCCACTCCAGGAGTCTGATTTGCTTACAGGCTAAGCATGAAGCAGGCCCTTACCCTCTAACACACTCACACCACAGCAGTGATGATGATTATAAGCAGCATTTGCAGGCTTGGCTAGTCCTCTACAGATGCTATCTCACCTATCCTTGTGCTGACTCAATGATAAGTAACGTGTTGTTTTTTCTATTTCTGCCCAAACAAATTACTACAGCCTTGGTGGCTTAAAACAACGCAATTTTTATCTTACAGTTGTTCAGGTCAGAAGTCCAGCATGGTTCTCACTGGGCTAAAACCAAGCTGTGGGCGTAGCTGGCTCCTTCTGGAAGGGAGCATCCTTCCCCGACCTTTTCCAGGTTTTGGAGGCCACCTCCATTCTTCAGCTCACGACTCCTTCCTCCATCTTCACAGCCAGCGACGGTGGTCCAGCTCTTTTCACACTGAAGTCTTTTCTGTTCTCTCTTCCCCAGACCTCTTTCCTTTATAAGGATCCTTTTGAGTCTATTGGACCCACCTGCATAATCCAGGACCCCTTCTTTATTTTAAATTTATCTAGTTCACAACATTAATTCCTCTTTATCATATAACCTAATATAGTCAAAGTTTTCAGACATTAGGATATGGGCATCTTTAGGGGCCATTATTCTACCTACCACCATACCCCCTTGTATAGATGAGGCGTGGGAGACACAGAATGGGTTAGGAACTTGTCCATGGTCACACAGTGCTAAGCAGTGGATGATCTTGATCTTCGTCCCCAGTTATGGTCACCTCTGGAATGTGGGGCAGATGACGTGGCCAGCACAATATGCATGGGGCACCCCTCTTCTCTGGCTTCAAATAGGGCAATCCCCAGATGGAGAAGTAACTCTTGATGGACCCACAGGGGCATCCCTGCATTTGTCACTCTTTCTGAAAGCTCACAGGCAGTTTGTGGCAAAACTGGTTTCTCTGATGTTTTCTTGCCCGAGTGGGAGTGCCCCAGCCTCTTCCAAATCTTCCTCTTTTTCATAAATATCACGTAGGTGCTTTGTGGGGATGATTTTCGTCGGAATGAGTGAGTGTCCGAAAGCAGCTGGCCCCTTGATTTTCATTCCTGTTTTGTGCAGTCCGGGGCATAGAGCTACTTTCCATCCATTGCTTAGCAAGCGGCAGGCCCCAGATAGCCACCGGCCCCGAGGCCCTTTTGTCCACTGGAGAGGATGGGTGACTAGATGGAGGTTAATTGATAACTCAGGGAAAGTAGGGAGACGGAAGCCCCTGGAGGTTGGACCTAGGCAGCTCCAAGCCCAGATTCCTGCTCTGGTGCAACTGATGTTAAATAGCAACAGCTAGGCTTGACTGCACACAGATGGTGTTCAGGTGTGGTGTAAGTGTGTTTCCTGAATGATCACTTAGAAGTCAAGTCTCCGCTGCCATGCCAGGGGCATTGTTCTAGACACAAGGGATTTGAGAGTGAACAAAATACATATGTAGCCCTACCCCCAACCCCTCTGGGGCTTACACCCCTGAGAACCTTGAAGGTAGGATTGTTTTCGTCCACTTTGCATATGGAGAAACTAAGCTTAGGGAAGTGTCTGGAAAAAGGTCATGTGGTAGTTGACAGTGAAAGAACCAAATGACAAACCCACCACTTCCCTCCAGAGCCCAAGCTCCACACACTGGCTCTGTGACCTGCCATTTAACTGCTTGGTTTGGGCCAGCCGCTGTGGCTCACGCCTATAATCCCAGTGCCTTGGGCGGCCTAAGCATGAGGACTGCTTGAGGCCAGGAGTTCGATATCAACCTGGGCAACATAGAGATCCCATCTCTACAAAATAAATAAATAGATAAGAAGTTAGCACAGCATGATGGTATGCACTTGTAATCCTAGCTCCTCGGGAGGCTAAGGTGGGAGGATGGCTTGAGCCTGGGTGTTCAAGGCTATAGTGATCTGTGTTTATACCACGGCATTCCAGCCTGGGTGACAGAGTGAGACCCAGTCTCAAAAACGTGCATGTACACATACGTAAACAAACACTTGGTTTGTAGGGAAACATCCTCCAATGCATGGGTCAGCCCCTGCCACAGAGAATGATCCAGCTCCGAGTGCCAATAGTATCACTGCAGAGAAGCCATGGTGTAAAATGAAAATAATAAAATCCACCATATAGCATTGCTATGAGCTTTGAAAGCCCTACTTTGTGAGCCTTCATGTAACCAAATCAAGTTTTCACTGACTGGAGTTTCCGCTGGAATCGTGGCATGCCAGAGCTTTACCTAGCCGGGGCCCCCACCTAACCCTGACCCAAATTCTGAGAAGTGACCAATAATATGGTTCCAGCAGAACTTGCCAGTGCTCATTTTTTATCCTATGTGGTGGTTTTTTAATTTTTTTTTTTTCTCATTGCAGAAGACAAATTCCATTTCCTTACTCCTGAGGGAAAACTAATTCCAGCAAAGGCCATTTGTCTTTGGTACCTTAAGATCTAGATAATTTACTGCAAGTTTATTTTTATTGAAAATTATGTAGATATTATTCAGAAATACAATTTTCAACTATACGGCGCACTTAAGCAGATTATATTTTAAGTGTTAATACATAGACTGAGGATATATGCTAGAATGTGCATTTCTCAAAGATACTTTTTTCTTTTTCTTGTGACTCCCTGCCTTTGAGGTCTTTAAACTTGAGTGCTATGAAGTGCCAAAGGATTAAGATATTTTCAAATGGGTATTGTGTTATGAGTTATGAGTTGTTACCATTTGTCTGCAGTTCAAACTCATGATGCTTTATGTAGCTTAGATGATTAATTCAGAAATAATTTGCATTTAAATGCATTTAAGATATTTAACTTATGATTTCAAATGTGCCTATTTTAAGTCTGGCAGAAGTACTTCTAAGTATATGGATGCTCTGTTTCTTCTCCCTAGTTTGTGGACCTGAGAAGGATTTAGATATTAATATAGAATAACTTTTCGAAACTATTTCTGAAAACATAAGAACTGAGAGATAGCCCCACCAACACCCACACACACACACACACACACACACACACACACACACACAAATGGGTTTTGTGCTCTCTTGGGAACATTTAAGATACATTGCAAACTACAATTGCTTCTTTAAAATGTACAATGCACATTTGACATAGTAAAGATATTTTGAAGATCTGCAATCCAGAAACCTGTTTAAGTCAACATATTACAAACTTTTAAGAAAGAAAAGTTTTTAATAATATTTTATAAGAACTATTAACTGTTTCAGGAATTACACTTTGAATAATGCTGTGAGAAAAAATTTAATTAGTGAATCCCTAAGGAAGTGATCAGCATGGAGAATCCTGATGGGTGCCAGTGTGCCTTCCTAAAATGCTGCATAGCTATTCTGGAAAAACAATTCTAGAGACATATTCTGGCCTTAACTATCTCTGTTAACAGAGTGGTAAATAGGTTCTTCCCACTTCTGGTTATTTCAGATAATTCAAGCATAAGGGAGTTCAATCACTCATGAATGGGTAAACAAATTGTGATAATCCTTGCTGTGGAATACTATACAGCCACAAAAAAGAATGTCTAGAGTAGGTAAAGCCATACAAATGCAAGTTAGATCAGTGGCAGGGGTGGGAAGGAGGGCTTACTTATAGATCTGGGTTTCTCTTTGATTTAATAAAAATGTTTTGGAACTAGACAGAGGTGGTGGTTCCACAGCATCGTGAATACACAAAACATGACTTTAAAAATGATTTATTACATGTGAGTTCCAGCTCAGTTCAAAAAGCATAGTACACAAAATGAGGTAAGGGAGGCCGGAGAAACTGGGCAGAAAAACCCAGGTGTGAGGACCAGGAGGCAGAGGGTGGGACAGATGGGGCAAGGCAGATTCAAGGGGATGTTCTGCCACATTCTTCAGGGTGGCATGGGAGACTTGTGTGTAGATGAAAACAATTTGACCCAAAGGGGTGTTCCTTACACAAGAGAGGCTACTAAAAGAAGGTCACCAAGAGAGGGCAGAAGAGCAGCCTCTGCCCATCTCAGCAGAGAGCTGAGTGGGCACCCACCCCGTGGTGATGTTCATGACTGCAGCCTGGTGACCCACACTCGTGTGTTTGCTTTCTAGGCAGAAGCAAGTGACCATGAAACTAAGGAAGTTTAACTTTTGGTGTTCTTTACTTGTGTAAAGGATCATACCTTATATGGTAGAGAAGGACTCGACCAACACTGTCTAACAGACCTCTCCTCAATGATAAAGTGTTCCGTAACGGCACTGCCCAATAAGGAGCCAAATACGTGGTAGTCCGTATGGTGACCTTTGAGTACTCGAACTGTGGCTAATGCAGCCATAGAACTGAGTTCTTAATTATTGTTTTAAAATTTAAATAGCTGCATTTGGCCGACTGCATTCTTATTGGAAAGCACAGGTCTTGAATGTCATGGGTGAAAACTGTCTTTAGCATCACAGGGGCCTATGTTTTAATACTAACTTTGCCTTTCCCTGGCTATGTAATTTGAGGCAGGCTGTTTATTCATGAGCCTTAGTTCCTCACTTGCAGAAAGGGAGAAATGAGAGAATGTGCTTGTTAGAGTTAGTGTCGCAATAAAACAAGGTACAGCATATTAAGTACATGGAACTGGGCAACTAATAAGTATTGGATAAACATTGTCTGTGTCTTTTGGTATCGATAACCTGTGTATGTCTTATGCAGTGATGCTTTGAGGAAATGAGATACAGAGAGGTGAAGTAACTGTGCTCAAATCACATAACCAGAAGGCAGAGGGGAAGGAATGTAATCGCAGATGTTCTGATGCCAAAGTTCACTTGCTGCTGCACTGGGTTTTCCTTGGAGTCGTGGTTACCAAATTCATCTACACCTGGAGAATTAGATGGAAGTGAACAATGCATCTTGTTTTTCCTACGTGCTGGTCCATTAAGTATGAACTGCTCTGGTCTTTGTTGAGATGGTGTATTAGTCTTTCCATACTGCTATGAAGAAAGAACCCAGATTGGGTAATTTATTTAAAAAAAGGCATTTAATAAACTCACAGTTCCACATGTCTGGGGAGGCCTCACAATCATGGTGGAAGGCAAGGGAGGAGCAAAGGCATGGCTTACACGGTGGCAGGCAAGAGAGCATGTGCAAGGGATCTGCCCTTTATAAAACCATCAGATCTTGTGAGACTTATTCACTATCATAAGAACAGCATGGGAAAGACCCACCCCATGATTCAGTTACCTCTCACGAGGTGCCTCCCATGACACATGGGGATTGTGGGAGCTGCAATTCAAGATGAGATTTGGGTGGAGACACAGCCAAACCATATCAAATGGGATTCCTTGTAGGACTTGAAACTCTGGGAAACACGTGATTGTGTGATGGATTTCTATCTCCATAGCGGTCTTTGTTTCTTATCTAGGTTAGTTCTAGGTTGGCTCTGGGCTGGACTGGCAGGGGAGATCCTAGTCTCTGTCATCTCAGGCACCTGAAGGTTCGGGTTGAGCCAAATCTTTCAAACAAACTATTTATTCAACCAGTCTCCTTTTTTTTTTTTTTTTTTTAAGCATTGAGCACTTCTTTTTGAATGCCTTTTTCATTCTATATAAAAAGTCTTCAAGTCATGGAGAACTTTGGCATGGACAGAGTCTTCTGTTCTGATGCTGGTCAGAAAGGACACATCCTGTTCTCATCTGTGAGCTAAGAGCAGAGTTTGGGTTTGTAACGAACTGTTTATCCTGACTCAAGAGACAAGTCAAAGTCAGGCATTGCAAAGTGCCTTGCATGTGCTGTTACTGACCTCTCAGTTACATTCTCCATGGGCGTATAAGAAGCCAACACTCACTGCTGCTCAGGGGAGTGATGCTTCACCTCCCACTCTAAATGCAGCCCCTGTCTCGTCACACTCACTGTTTAACAGCCCTACCATGCCATTCTTGAGATAAATAAAGTTAGGTTTCAGTAATGTGAGAGATCAGCCATAGTTCAGTTATAAGTTAACAGTGCGGAGGGAGAGCAGCAGGTTCAGCTCCTCTAGTGGGAAATAAAAAAAGATGAATGGGAGGAGGAAATGAAGCCTTGGCACTTTGTCAAGGGTGCATGAGGAGACAGGGGAAAGCCCTTTCTAAACACAGATTATATACCAAATGCAATTAATAATTGTTTAATCCTTCTGGAGAGCCACTTGTGGTGAGATTCACATGAGGGTCTTTAAAACTATGAGTCCAGCAGGGTCTTATTTCACCTCCTACCAAGCTAGGGGCATCATGCTGGCTAATTCTCTGCAGCTGCCTATAACTGAAAACCTTTCTCTAAGATTCTGGGGTTCCAGGAAGTGGAGGTTGCAGTGAGCTGTGATTGTGCCATTGCACTCCAGCCTGGGCAACAAGAACAAAACTCCATCTCAAAAAAAAAAAAAAAAAAAGATTCTGATGTTCACAGCACACAAAGAAAATAGGCAGGCATAGCATCATTCCAGTCTGTCTACTTTCTATGACAGAGCTGATTTATTCTGGAACAGAGCTTGTCTTTTCCACCTGTTCTACTCACATTCACTCACTAGTTAATTCGACAGATACCTACTGGGCTCTTACTACCTGTCGAGCGCTATTCAAGCCACTTAGAAACAGCAGTGAACCAGAGTTCCCACCCTCAGGGAACTTACAGCAGAAGAGCAGGTAGATGATGAGAAATGCCCCTGAGTAAAGTTAAATAGGACCAGGAGCATGGGGAATGTGTGGGAGTGGCAGGGGTGGAAGGAGGTACATGATACTCTAGTCTACACATGATGATCAGGGCTGGCCTCTCTGAAGGGGAGACATTTAAACAGAGATCTGATGAAAGAGAAGGTCATGAGCTATGCAAGTATTTGCAGAGAGAGAAAGCCACACAGATGAACAGCCAGCAAGATGGCGGCGTGTGCAGGAGGTTGGATGCAGGGGAACTGTTGCAAATAGCAGGGCCCCACAGTCTGGCAAGCTCAAGGCGAATCCTCTGGGATTTTTTTTTTTTCTTTTAGCTGCTCTGTCTTTGCTAGGGTGCCCCTCCGTTTTATTTTTCACCAGGCCCTGACCCCTTTTTGGCAGCCCTGGCAGCAAGTGCAAAGGCCCTGAGGTCAAAGTGAGCTTAGCATGTGTAAGACACTTAGGCGGGGGAGGGTGTGGATCAGGGCCTTGGAAACCTTTGCATGGATTCTGGCTTCTGAGTGAAATGGGAAGCACTGAAGGTTTTGGACAGAGGCAGGATATATTCACATATCTCTTTCACCAAGAAGACTGGCAAACAGATGGGAGGGGACTTCCGTGGAAGTGAGGAGCCAAGGTGCAAGCTAATGAAGGCAACCACGTGAGAAAGAGTAGAACTTGGATTAGACCTTGGAGCTAGGGTGCCCATGGCCAAGGTGGAGGTGATAAAATGGAGTTGGATTTGAGGCATGTCTTGAAAGAGGCACCAGAATGTGCTGCTGGATTAGATGGAGTATGTGATGAAAGAGAGAAGTGTTGAGGGTAATGGGAAGATTTTTTGAACCCAGGAGGCGGAGGTTGCGGTGAGCCAAGATGGCACCATTGCACTCCAGCCTGGGTAACATGAGTGAAACTCTGTCTCAAAGAAAAAAAAAAAAATTTAAAAAACATAATTTTACATTTACCATTTACCATCTTAATTTTTTTTTTTTTTAAAAAAAAAAAAAAAAACAACACAGAGAAACAGGGATTCTCTGTGTTGTCCAATCTGGCTTCAGACTCCTGTGCTCAAGTGATCCTCCTGTCTCAGCCTCCCAAGTAGCTGGGCCTACATGTATAGACCCCTGTGCCTAGCTTCTCAACTATTTATAAGTGTGCCGTTTGGTAGCATTAAGTTCACTCACATTGTTGTGTAAGAAATCTCCAGAATCTCCTCATCTTGCAATACTAAAACTTCGTACCAGTTAAACACTAACTCTCCTTCCCTACAACCCTCCGATCTCGGCAACCATCTCCTCACTTTCTGGCTCTACGGTGTGACTGCTTTAGATACTTTGAATGTGTAGATTCATATGGTATTTGTCCCCTATGACGGGCTTATTTCAGTTCACATAATGTCCTTGAGGTTAATCCGTGCTGTCTCATATGACAGGATATCCTTCTTTTTCAAGAATGCATAATAGTCAGCTGTGTGTATATACCACATTTTCTTTATCCGTTATCCATTAATCTATCATTGGACATTTGGGTTGCTTCCACCTCTTGACTATTATAAATTATACTTTACTGGGTGTGCAAATATCTCTTTGAGAGCCTTCTTCAAATTTTTTCAGATATGTAGCCAGGAGTGAGATTGCTAGATATTATGGTAATGGTCTTTAGTTTTTTGAGAAACCTTTATACTGTTTTCTATAATGGTTGTGCCATATGATATTCTCACCAAGTGTTATTATATTCTCACAAGGGTTGCAATTTCTGCATGTCTTTCCAACACTCACTATTCTGTTTTCTTGATAGTGGCCATTTTAACAGCTATGTGCAGTGATACCTCATTGTGGTTTTGATTTGCATTTATTTTAGGATTAATGATGTTCAGCATCTTTTCATAAGCTCATTAACCATTTTTATAACTTCATTGGAGAATTGTCAGTTCAGGTCCTTTGCCCATTTTTAAATCAGCTTCTTTGGATTTTTTGTTGCTGTTAAGTTGGAGAAGTTCTTTATATTTTTCTGGATTTTAATCCCTTATCAAATATATGTCTTACAAATATTTTCTCCTGTTGAGTACGTTACCTTTTCATTCTGTTGCTTGTTTACTTTGATAAGCATAAGTGTTTAAGTTTGATGTAGTTTCATTTGTCTATTTTTGCTTTTGTTGTCTGTGCTTTTTGTGATATATATAAGAAATCATTGTAAAATCCAATGTCCTGAAGCTTTCCCATTGTGTTTTCTACTAGGAGTTGTACAGTTTTACGCCTCACATTTAGTGAGAATTAATTTTGAGTTGGTTTTTGTTTGTGGCATAAGGTAAGACTCTACCTTCATTTTTGCTTGTAGGTATTCAGTTTTCCAAATGCCATTCGTGACTGTCCTTTTCCCGCTGTTTAATCCTGGCACTCATGTCAAAAATATTTCCGCCATGTACCTAAGAGTTTATTTCTAGGTTCTCTATTCTTTTTCATTGATCTCTATATTTATCTTCATGTCAATATATACAAATTTGATTACTGTTTCTTTGTAGTATGTTTTAAAACAGGAAGTATGAGGACTCCAAGACTGAGAGACTTTTGTTTTGTTTTGTTTTTCATATTTGATTGTGTTTTAGGTTTTGGGGTACATGTGAAGAACATGCAGGATTGTCGCATAGGCACATACATAACCAAAAGATGGACAGACTGCCATTTACTGAAGTGGCAATGACTGAGCGAAACAGGTACTCCGAAGAGTATCAGGAATTGTCCTGTACCATATGGAGATGCCATTAGAAAAATAGGTCGGTCATCTCCTGATACTAAAAGATTTTTCCCAAATTGTCTGAGTTACAGCCAATGTAAACCTAGGCCAAGCTTTTCTAAATCAGATGTATTTGGAGAGGGTTGAATGGCTGTCAGAATGGACTGGACTTACAGGGTGATTTACAAGTCCAGGCAGAGTGAGCCAACCAACATCACTTGCAAGAATGAAGAAGCCTCGGGGAGTTAGATCAGCAGAAGAGAAGATCCTCATAGAAGAGGCAAAATTATCTGTCTCGGGGACAATGGCGATACTTGGGAGAATTCCCAGAAAGTGATTGTTTTCAGTGATTGTCTTCTTGGAGACTGATGTTGAGGAAGACTCTGAGGCTGCCTCCAGATGCAGCAGGGTAGAGAATGACTGCCAACTAGAAATGTCTGTCTTTGGAGACAGACGTATCAGGCACTCTGACACGTCCCCTCACTAAACTGGATTTTCATCTTCTCTGTCTCAGAGGGAAGTATTCTTAAGTACAGCTAACATCTTCAAGCACACAATGTGTCAAAAGCTATTCAGACAGCTTTTCTTACTCTTTATAAGAAATCAGTGAGGTAGGCACTATTATTATTTTCATTTGACTGTTAAGGAAACTGTGGGACTGAGAGGTTAAGTAGCTTACTAAGATATGATAGGTAATTGGTTCAGCCAGGCCTTGAACCCTGGCCATCGGGCTCCAGTATCCAGCCTGTTCACCACCATACCTCCAAAGAGCGGCCTCACACCAGGGCCTTGAGCTGCCTGGGGCTTCAGGAACTTTTCTCATCCATGACTGTACTAGTCTGTTCTCACACTGCTGGGAAAGACATACCTGCAACTGAGTAAGTTATAAAGAAAATGAGATTTAATGCACTCACAGCTCCTCATGGCTGGGGATGCCTCACAATCATGGTGGAAGGCAAGAGGCATATCTTACATGGCAGCAGGGAACAGAGAGAACCTGGGCAGGAAGCTTCCCTTTATAAAACCATCAGATCTCGTGAGAGTTACTAACTATCATGAGAACAGCACAGGAAAGACCCACCCCATGGTTCACTTACCTCTCTCACCTGGTCTCTCCCATGACACATGGCAATTATGGGAGCTACAATTCAAGATGAGATTTGGGTGGGGACACAGCCAAACCATATCAATGTTTAAGACTCCATCTGTGTACAGGGGCTGGGAGATTAACTTAGTAATTTATGTTCCTCTTGGTTTTGAGGACTCAATCGAGAATCATCACAAAATGTATTTATTATCCAAAACCATAGTGCTTTTGAGAGCAAAAAGGACTATCTTAATATTTAGACTAGGATTGCAAATATAAGCCAGTTTTGTCCTGACCAAACTGCAATATGAGGTCATTATACATAGGGTCAGTTAGTAAATGAGATCTTAGCCTCAGTGAAAATGAAATGTTACTGGAATAAGCAGCCTATTGAACATACACTTTACCCAGATGACTTAGCTGGGGATCTTTTAAAAGAGCAACAGTACCACTTAAAGTGTGTTCTTTTTCATTAACTATGAAGCCCTTTCCCATATGGGTTTATCAGCATTGTAGGAAAGGCTTTCATGGAACCACACAATTCGTCTCTCCAGAAATGAATTCTGACGTCCGTCCTCACTTCTGCCACCGAAATTAGAAACATACATATGTGTCAAGCTTTCTGCTTGGTGAAGGTGTACTGACCACTTCTTTTTTAGGGCATCCATTTAGTTTTTCTTGCTGAGCTTTCTGTCTGCATTTTCATCTAGAGCTCTGTCTTTACTGATAGTGTTTATTTTAGTTTTGTGAGCTCCAAGAGGGCTGAGACTGCATGCTTTAAATGGGCTTTGCTGTGTTGGCACAGCACTTTGTAAATAAAGGCTTATAATTCATTCAACAAACATCTAGTGATGGCTACTGTGTGTGAAGCAGTATACGTAGCACATGGAAGATATTCAAGGGCGTGGCAAAAAGGGTTTTCTATTTCCCATAACTATATCAGCAGTAAGATGTAACACTACTGATGTCTACTGTTTACAGACCCCATCTTATCTGTCAGAAACTGTGCTCAGCGTTTAACATACATGCTCTCGCTAAGTCTGTGCTATTGAGCAGTGTTTCTCTAAGTATTTCCCTTGGAACAGTAGTTCTGCCAAATTGTTGGTGAATGCTATGTGTGTCAATGGTCCCGAACGCCACCCTCAGATTTGGTGATTTGCTGCAAAGACTCAGGGACTCTATATCTAGTTGCATGTGTTGCTGAGGTTTCTTACAGTGAAAAGATTCCAAGCAAAATCAGCATAAAGGCACAGAGACAGTGACCAAGAGAAACCAGGCAACAGCTTCCAAGTGGAGTCACACAAGACACAATTCCCCCAGCAACAAATCATGACAACGAGTTTAAAATGCTGTTTAATGAGGGATGCTCATTAGAGACTTACTGCCCAGAGTTTTTACTGGGGGCTGATCATATAGGCACCCTCTGCCTGATATGTACCGAATTCCTGACCCCCGGAAGGAAAACAGGTGTTCAGCAGAAGCCATAGCTATCTGTACAGGTTAAGCACATAGAGCCACTCTTATCAGAGAATGGTAGGAACCTTCCCAAAATCATAGTTCCCAGATACCAGCCAAGAGCCAAGCTTCCAGGCTGGCCTTTCTAGGGATAGCGGTCTCACGCTTGCTATGTTGACTCTTCTCTGGATACTATGCAAAAAAAAAAAAAGAAGTTTCATAATCAGGTAATTTTAAAAACCTTAACCAATGTTAAGCTGATTTCTTTACCTCTGGACTCTAATTTCCCGGACTTATCTGAGCAGGCGTGTTCCCTGCTATCCGTAACTATGCATCTTAGAAGATTTTGCTTTGTGGAAGATAACTGCAAGAAGTTCTGGTGGGGAAATGACATCCGTCCTATTGAATGTAGCATCAAATGCAGAAAAAAATCCATAGCAGGAAAGGACAGTTTAAAAATTTATGAATTATCTTTTCCTTTAGATTTCGGCATTGACAGGTAAGTGTTAAATTGAAGTACTGTCTCAGACTTTGATCAGGAAAACTAAGGAAAACAAGTGCTGAAGCTGCACTGGCCTCCTTCGGAAGGTAAAACCCGAGAACTCCATGTAGGATTAGAGTTAATACATGTGGTCTTTACACACCTATAATCAAGGGGTTATCTGTTAATTAAATAATTAGCTTTTTCATTTGAATTGTAAATTCAAATTGTTTCTCCATGCAGTAGACATTAACCAAGGTTAGAGCTTAAGCTGTGAAAGATAATTTGAATATGTTTTCAGCATATTAAAAACCTAGCCAATTTTTTTTTTTTTACTTGAGACAGGGTCTCACTCTGTCACCCAGGCTGGAGTGCAAAGGTGTGATAATGGCTTACTGCAGCGTAGACCTCCCGAATTGAAGAGATCCTCTCACCTCAGTCTTCTGAGTAGCTGGAACTACAGACACACACAACCATACCCAGCTTGTATTTTTTTTGTAGAGGCAGGGTCTTTCCATGTAGCCCAGGCTGATCTGGTCTTGAACTCCTGGACTCAAGCTCTCCACCTGCCTTGGCCTCCCAAAGTGCTGGGATTGCAGGCATCAGCGACTGCACCTGGCCCAAATTGTTATTTCTTGTTTCACCAGGATGTCTTTTGTCCCAGCCAGAATTAATTCTTGCTTATTGTTACAATCAAGGTTTAGGATAGGGTTTTATTTAGTTACATATTTGGACTCGAATGTCTTTATTCTTCAAAGGCATTAGTTTTGGAATCACTGATAATAACCAGAAGCTGATTTTCACTAACATTTCCAAGAAGGAGCTTTAAAAATTCACCTGTGGGAAATTTTATGCAAAAACTTAAAAAAGACATAGTATTTTTCTGTTAGCAAATTATAATTTTCCCCATGTCAGAGGGGTCTATGATTATTTTCTTCCTTGGCTGCTCCTTCCATTTGCATTTGCAAACATCACATTCCTAATCTTCACCTCATCAGAAGCCTCATTTTGATTTTCTGCTTTGCTGACTTCTCTACTCCAAGAGATTCTGTGACGCTTAATCCTGTCTTTGGCCTGGCACTCTTCCTCTTGTCTGTACTTTGCCATGGTTCATTCATCTCCATTTTTCCTTCTAGAATGTTTTTTTTTTTTTAGAAGCAATTACCAATTCCTATTGGTTTGAGCTACGACATGTTTTTCCTTTGGTTGGATCTTTAGTGTGGTTTTCTTTTGACTGGCGTGGTCATTCAGTTGAACAGGTGAAACTAACGTTTGCCTTTGAGGCACCTGTGTTTACTCTTCACGGTGTTGCTGCCAGAAGCTTAAAGCTGGATCCAATCACTTCCTTGCTGAAACCATTAATTTGTGTCTGTTGACTTCAAGATATGTTTAGTTGGGACGTTGCCATCTGATTCCTTCTTCAATTCTCCTTTCTCTTCTACTCCAGTCCTTACAGGTGACAGCTTCTGTTCCTGACAAGCTAACATGCCCATGTTTTTCCTAGTACACCTCTTTGCCTTGGTGCCTTTGCATATCCATCTCTACTGAGGAACTGGGGTGACCTCAGCATCCGGGGTAGATGCCTGGCATGAACCAGAAAGGATATCTCATTAGATCTGCAGGTGATGGTGAGAATGGATACAGGAACGTTTCAGTAAAGTATCTGTCTGTAGAAGGAGGACACTGTGGATTTTAGGATTGCAGATTGTTGTCCCCTATGGCTTCCCAGGAAGGTGGAAAGAACCAGCTCATAGATCAAGTTTTGAGCAAAGGAAAGATAGGGTTTTAGAAGGTCATTTAGTGTCAGCCCACTAGAAGGGGGTATGTGGGGTGGGGTTTAGGACAGGCTGTGAGTACATGTTCTGCACAAGACATAGTTTACTTGGAGGCTTGGGGAGAATAAGCTTCCTGATGGGGAAGTCAGTGGCTGAGTTGCCAAGGGCTGGAAATGTGAAAAGCAAGCTTAAGGACTTTGTACAAGCTTTGGTATAGCACATATCCCACCCCTGTGTCCTAATCCAGTTACTTTTCTTTCTGCTGCAGTCTGTATATCCTGAGGATGAAGCCCCTGCAGTCACCGTTTTTATGTGTTAAAAAAATTGACAGCGTCTGTTAAACATGCATGTGATTCAGAATTAGATATCACTCCTCACCCTCATGAAATCATCTTTAAATACTTGATTTATTATTTATTTTCCACTAGAATACTTTTGGCTTTTTCATGAAGCCTTGGGCAAAATAAGAAGTTACCACCTACATTCTTTTAACTGTTTTAATTTATTCACAGATACAGGAATTGGCTTTGACCATCCTGGGGTCTACCCCACCTGTAATTAATTGTAAATCTTTTCAGTGGACAAACCAAATAATATTTCTATGTTGAACCCAGAAACCAGAGAACCTAAATGCATCCTGAATATCAGCTGGTGAGTCAGAGCACATAATAAAACATGCTTCCAAAGGACAGATGATTCTTCAAAGAGAGCTGCTTTTCTTTAAATGTCACCCATGTGTTAGAGCCTTTTGTTCTGCTCTGTTTCTGCACACTCCACTTCTGAAGTCCAGGAAGCACCAGGCTGTTGATGGAAAGAGTAGAAAGGGGAAAGTGAGAAGGCAAGATGAATCTGGAGTGGAAGATTCATGTTTTCTGATGCCTGAGGGTCCCTCCTGATCAGCGGGGTGCTGACGAGATCAGAGGCAGGGCATGTGAACACCATGAGAGCCTGCTGGCTTTCTTCCACTCACAGCCCCAGAATGCTCCCACCAGCTGGGACAAGGCAGCGGGAGAGTACCCAGGAGGGGATGAAAGAAGAGATCAGGGAGGAAGATAGTAGTGTGCATGGGTCAGAAAAAGAGGAAACAGAGGCAGGGGGTACATGAAAATCCTGACCTCTAGCTGTGTG
The DNA here is from genome assembly GCF_009761245.1 of Sapajus apella. Taxonomy (NCBI): domain Eukaryota; kingdom Metazoa; phylum Chordata; class Mammalia; order Primates; family Cebidae; genus Sapajus; species Sapajus apella. The sequence goes on from NW_022436955.1 coordinate 26,632,697, forward strand.
CTTCAAAAGTGGGTCTATCTGTTGTTGTTTGCCACATTTCCTATGCTCTTGGGAGCTTATCAGAGACTTCACCCAGATCAGCAGCCCCAAGTCACCAGCAGGAAGCCCTGTCATGTGCAGGTGCCATTGCACAACGGTAAGAATTACTTCCCAGGGTTAGTAACTTAAAATGAAAGTCAGGCTCAAGGGTCATCAGCTGGTTAGTAGATCAAGAAGATTTCTACAGTGTAGCATATCTCTTTTCTCTTGGCTTCTGTGATAGTAACTTTCCTGATTCCATTTCTATCTCTCAGAATACTTTTCCCCTAAAGGTTTGAACTTCTCTCCTTCGTGAACTTCTCTCTCTTTCATGAACTTCTCTCCTTCTAATCTTATCTGAGCCTTCTCCAGCTTCCTTCCCTATCTCATTATCTTCCCTTTCTCATTATGTTCCTCACAATGGTAACCATGCTCATAGCTTCACCCATCACTTTCTGTAGGGAATTGCTCATCTGCCACAGAGCTCTCCAGAATTCAGTGTAGTCAGTTGTCCACATGAATCATCCTAAAATGCAATGCAATGTGATCTTCCCCTTGGTACATACCCAAACTGAACTCAACATTTTTCTCGTATCCTTAATTTTAGCAAGGAAGTCACTACCGTCTTTCACTCTGAGTGCATAACTTTCACTCAGTTCCTTGTCCTCAGGGACTGTCCTGTGTGTTACAGTCTCTTGTCTGAGGAATAATTTTTAGTAGAGCACTACTGCTAACATGCAAATTCACCAACTTTCCTGTGCTGGGCCTTGATGTCCTTCTCCCTGAGTCCCTTTTCCAGGTTATTGATATATGTCACACAGAGCCTGTTTCTCATGTTTATTGACCAGTCTAAGGAGAGATCATTGTACCCTCTAACCCAGTGGTTGGTGTGCTTGAGCCAGCTCCTACCGGCTCTCATGAGACAATTGTTAGTGTCTCTTTCTAACTCTGTCTTCACTGTAGCTTGACATCAGCCATGGCAGAAGTGTTTACACCATGGGAATGAGCAAACACTCTAAACCAAGGAATGTCTCACTTCTTCAGAGAGCTAGTGGTTAAGTTACAGCAGATAATTGCCCCACCACACACGTCACATCCTGTGCAGTTAGGGACAATGTTAACTTACTTTGCTTGAGGCACTCTGATAAAACTTCACTGATGTATCTCATTTAATCCCCATAAGATTATGAGAAAGGTGTCATCATTCTATCTGATTTACAGGTTAAGCAAATGGACACTCAGAGAGGTAAGACTCGACACCATGTGTCTGAGAAGAGATCCATGTCATCTAAGTAGATTTGTAGCAGAAACGTGGCTGGGGGTGTTTTTCCCCATATAGGGATATGTCTTTCTCTAAGTCATGTCCATTCTAAGACAATGCTAATTGTGATGGACCAGACTTTGCACATTTGTCTTTCTTGGAACCGACAGAATTTGGAAGCTTTGATATTGGTATTAGAGATTATTCACAAAAAAACTGTTCATAAGATAGGTCTAGTGTTACATTTGGCTGACAACTTCTCAATACAAGATCCACATATATTAATTGAATAACATTTGAACTTTTCTTTCTACAAATGTTTGACTAACAATCTCTCCAAAACAGCACTATTGGTAACCAATGAAGTAGTTGTTTCTTTGCAATGGAAGTGTACTGAAAGACAGTAGATCCCAAATGAATGTGTTATCCAAGATCTTTAGTTGCAAATTCTTTAGCCAAATGACCATATCCATGGGTGTCAGAGCAAGAGTAATTGTGGATTATTGCTGTGTTTAAAATGAAATAATTTTGGTCTAGGTTAGATTTTTTTATAAACCTGAAGAAATATTCAGATTGCCACTATCAGAAAAAACAAAAACAAAAAACTCATTGATCCAATGAGCATTCAAAAAGTCATTTTTCCTCTTTATTACTTTTTTATTCATTAATACAATATATATTTAAAGAACACTATCAGCCACTGTTTCCAAGTGTTGAGAATAGATGGATGAAGAAGTTAGGCAAGATCTCAGCTTTCACGGTTCACATTCTAGCTAGGGAAGACAGGAGAAACAAAGAGCCAAATAAAATGAGATTTTCGGGAGTGATGAGCCCTAGGAAGAAAGGGAAAGGAGGTAGGGATAGTAGCAGTATGCAGTAGAAGCACTGCTTAAACCGAGCTGACGAGGAAGGTGTTTGAGCAGAGAAGCAAGCGTTCCTAAGGAACCAGCCACGCGGAGGTGTTTACTCAGATGCACTCAGTTGAGCCGACAGTTTGGAGACTCCAGCAACCTTGGAGTCATCAAGAAATAGATGATCCTGGTGGTAGAAGTGAAGCAAGGGAGATGGGTTTGATTAGTGAATAAATCCAAGAGAAAAGCTGAACCCAAATGATACAGAGTCTCAGAGATGATGAGTTGGGATTCATTCTAAGTGCACCCAGGAACCGCGGGAGAATTCTAGCCAGGGTGCAGACTTCCCTACCCGTGCTTAGGAGCCTAAGCTGTACTCTTACTGTCTTCAAGTGAAATGGGACTGACTGAAATTCTTTGTTGCAAAACCAGTAACATTGTTATGCAAACATGATGTATTGAACTATGTGGAAGTATTTATCTGTTTAAAAATTGGGGGAAGAGACTTTTAAGATATGGTTTATATTCTCCATGATTCGGTAAAGGTTTATTTTCTGCCCCTCAAACCCCAGCCAAACTTCTCCAATGTATTCAGCCATGGCTGACTTTGGAGGTTAATGAAGCAACAATCCAGGAGCTTCCTGGTAGAAAGGGAACATCTTGATTGTATCCTAGCTGGGAAGTCATGTCGTATGTTTGTAAGATGTTCCCATTGGGGGAAAATGGGTAAAGAGTATATAGGATCTCTCTGCACTATTTCTTACAACTGTGTGTGAATCAACAATTACCTCAAAAACAGAAAGTGTAATGAAAAAAACTTTATTGATAAGAGGTTTTTTTTTACTGCGTACCAGACATCATGTTGAGCATTTATGTGAATTATCACATTTAATCCTTGCAAGGAACTTGTGAGTTCTGATGTTGCCCCATTTTACAGAGGAGGAACCTGAGGCTCTTAGCTATTAAGGGATTTGCACAGTTAGCCAGCTGGTAAGTGTGAGGCCAGAAGGGTTCATCTCCAAAGCTGAGATTCTCAAACTCACCCCTATGGGACTCCTGTCTTTTCTGTCCACATTCTGGTGGGTCCAACCAGGAGGTGACTGAATCCTGAATGTCAGGAGGCAGCAGGAGGTGGGGCCAGTTCTGTAGAAGGCATGTCACCTGTCTTTGCTGTGGGATAGCCTGTGGCCATTTGCACAGGCCTTTGTTGAGAGGCCAAGCCTCTGAGATCTGAACAGCTGCACTAGGGAAGGCCTTGTTTTTCCAGGTTGAGAATCACAGTCTGATGCCAGGTAAGGGACTTTGCACCATCAGGCAACCTGCAACGTTGCCTGACAGAGATAGCAGAGCTGGGTCCACCTAGAAGCAGGGGACATTTTTCTTCACACAGACGTGCCTTCCCCTCACCAAGCTGAGCTTTTAAAAAGGTTAATTTATAGCCCCTGAGGGAATGCCTCTTTCTAATCCCTACAAAGACCCTTGTAGGTCGGCAGTGTCCTGTATTGACTGACCCCCGGGAAGCATTGGATTTTTAAGCTCTGACATTATCCCAGCTTTTACCCCTCTCCCTCTCCCTTCCTCCCTCCCTCCCTCTCTCTCTCTCTCTCTCTCTATCTCTCTCTCTCTCTCTCTCTCTCTCTCCATATATATATATATATATAATTACTGTGCTAAGCATGCCTGGAAGCCTCCCCGCCCCAAATGCATTTTTATTTTAGGATCTGAGTGGCATTTAAAAAAGTCTCTTGATGTGTTTGCTACATCTTTAGGCAAGAATTTATTAGGATGTTACAGTTAATATAATCATGGCCATAACTTCCTAATGAATGCAAACAGGGAAAATAAGATTTTATTAACCAAGCATGATCATCTTAAAACCATTATATTTTCCTTGTGCTTAGGGAAAACATTTTAGGAGCACACCTGTTCTTAAAGTGAATTCCATTATCTTTCCTTGTGCTAAGAATGGAAGAGGACTTGGGCTGAGCCAAGTCACATGTTACAAGCAGTTGTGTGATGTCACCAAGCGCTGGCCATTGATGTCTCAGCTACAGTAGGAAGCTCAGCACATGGATTGAGGCCCAACCTTGGGGGGAGGTGATTACCTTCTTAGGAGATACTTGGTTATAGCTGCAGATGTTTTTGACTGTCATGACTAGGGAGGGGTGTGCCTGACTTCTAATATGTAGAAATGCTGCTCAATATCCTACGATTCACAGGACAGCCTGCTCCCCAGCCCAATAAGGAATTACCTAGCCCAAAAAATCCATACTATCAGGGGTAAGAGTACAGAGTTAACATAATAAATGGGACTGCTGAGTCAGAGCAACTTGTTTTCAAATGCCACCCCTGTCCTTGGATAGTTGACCTTAATTAACTTGCTGAACCTCTGTGTCCTCCCTTCTCAAGTGGATCTGATCATTATACCTAGCTCATAAGATACTAAGAGAATGGACGCAGAATGGAGGTATTGCATGCCAAACCCTTAGCGTAGCACCTGGCGCAGAGTAAGTAGTAAAGACTGGAAATTGCAATTCTTACTAAGATAGTGGTGGTTGTTATCCTCGAGGTAAAATAATAAGGCAGAGACTTCAAATTGAGCTTCATTTTAAAAGTGGCATTTTTTGGTATCAAAGTCCTCCAAGCTGGATTTATTTTTCTATGTTATGATTCCATAAAAGGCTTCCTATAAGACTGTGGTTTGTTGTGGGTGGGACTCCCTCTCAGGTGCTGCTAGGGCAGGGTTCCTAACATTAGTTGCACCTGCGATGGATTCAACACATTAAACCTCAGGGTGTTGCATGAGTATGACCCTAGAAAGTCACCTCAGCTGCCTTGGTTTCTTGGTACTCAGTTATCTTGGTCGAAGTAAGAAGATACTTCTTACTTCGACCAAGATAACTGATTACCAAGTAATGGTACTTGGTACTTACCAATTACTTTGAAGTAAGAAGTAAGCAGCCTGTGTCCAAGGCAAGCTCTGTGTGGTCATGTTAACAAAACCAGGCATATTTGCTACAAGATACCTGTGCCTTCTGCCATGAAGCAGGTCTGAGAATGTGAAAGCTGGCTCAGCTGAGGGAGTTGGTGCGCTGTCAACATCAGGGGCTGCTTAGTCCTTTGTGGAGCTTTGCAAGCCACTTTACCCTCCAGGTGTCATTTTGTTATTGGTTGACAAAGCAGGTTACTGCCCTCCTCCAAATACTCTTAAGATCATGTGAGTTAATACATGGGACGTGCTTAGACGGGGCTGGCACTGTTCTCAGTGTTCTGTTAGCTATTATTGTCATTATTTTCACATAGATTTGCCACTATGTACACACAACTGCCCGTGGACATGTGCAGGCACATCCATGTACTGTATTAGTACAATTAGGAAAGTGGGGGCATTCAATACTTTAATAGGTATGCACATGAACCTATTCACATCTACATAGGACATACAGACAACAATGCGATTTAATGTTCCCAAACCCTCGCATTAATAACATTCTGCCCAGAATTAATCTTGGATAGAGAGCCAGCACGCTGAAGCCAAGAGAATGCCTTGCTCATGGCTCTGGCTGGTGTTCATGAGAGAAGGACAAGACACCACAGAGTTCCTTTGACCCAAGATAGATAATGCTCTGAAGTGTGGGAGCAAACCAGCCACCCTGGAGTTGGGGGCTTCAATCCAGTCATCAAATGGTTATGAGTCCTGGGATCCTGTGCATATCAGCCTCCCCACTGGGGAATGGGAACCACAGCAAAGTCACGGGGCTGCTATTTGATGCATAAGAAAGGACGTAGCTCACTGCGTAGCATCCTGATGGTTACTTAAATGAGATTCAGGGCTCATGGTGCCAAGGTCCTCTTGGAAGCCTCATGCACAGAATGTCTTCAGACCTAAGACTCAGGAACCTCTTTGGGAAGGTTTCGGGTGCTCTCCCTCACCACCATCAGCATGAGCAAATTGGGTTGTTCACTGCCCACATTTTTCCTTTCTGCTTCATCTGAGAAGACACAGAGGATCAAATGTGTGATTCAACCATAACGACACAGGAGGGGATCCCCTGTGGCCACCATGCTGCCTCCATCTCTTCCTGCTTTTCTTTTTTTCCTCTGATCCTTGTTTTTATCTACTTGTACTCTGCCTTATTGTGCTTAGTTGTACAAGCCACCTCAAATCCAGTATGAATTGATGTGGGGTATAAATAAATTTTTTAAAACTTGAACCTTGAATCTGGTCAATAATTCTCCAGAATTTTGCTTAGCTTTACTGTGCTGCTTCCAATGTGAGACTCCCCAGCTTTGCCTATTGGCTGACTGCAACCATAAAGATAACTGATTCCTGTACGAACTCTAGTAAGATCAATTAAATTCCTTGTAAAAATGTCCCTAGTAGGGGAAATACTAGATTAGATGCTAAAACTCATCTGTCCGAAAACAAAAGGGTAGCTCTTGCTAGGACTTTTTTTTTCAGCTGATCAGTGCTCCGCATGCATTTTGAAGCTTCTTTGCCCAAGGTGCCTGTGACAGATGGCTCATGAAGCAGCAGGAATGCAGAAAACCTCTGCTATTATTTTTCATTAAAAAAAAAAAAACCAACTGTAGAAGAAATTGACTATTGAAAAGGCTGAGAATTCAGTCCTTGAAACTAAATATGCTGAGTCTGGGCACATTATAACTTTCCCAGCATGGACTATGTGCCCAAGATGGTTGGCTTGACAATTAAAAAGAGAAGTCGAGAGATGCCCCAAACTGCCAGGCCTCCTGCCCCATTGTCGGGGTTTGAACTATGGCTGACTGCAAAGAGTGTATTTGTGTTTCCATTAGAAAATTAGGAACGTGTGTTGAAAATGGGTTTCCCACAGATGAGAGACTATTAAGTCTGTTAAATGCTGGAAAATGTCTTCATGAGCATATTCAGTGATTTGGCACTTACTCCACATGAGAAAGTCCCTGCCATGATGTTCAGCAAAGAATGGACTACGTGTCCTGCAGACTTGATTACCTCTCTGCTCTAGCTTAGCTCTTTCTGCAAGGGCTGTGCTGGCCCAAATGTCAGTGTCTCATTTAACTTTTGAAAATCACTCTCTCCGTGATGGCTCACATCTGTAATCCCAGCACTTTGGGAGGCCAACGTGGGCGGATTTTAAGGCAGGAGTTCAAGACCAGCCTGACCAACACGATAAAACCGTGTCTCTACTAAAAATACAAAAATTAGCCAGGGCTGGTGGCATGTGCCTAAAATCCCAGCTACTGAGGAGGCTGAGGCAGGAGAATCACTTGAACCCACGGGGCAGAGATTATGGTGAGTCAAGACCATGCCACTGCACTTCAGCCTGAGCAACAGAGTGAGACTCCATCTCAAAAGAAAATCACCATCTTGGCATCTAGACCCATTGCTTTCCTGTCCCAGTAGGATAAATATGAAATTCCAGGATGCTTTTTGTTATGCTCTTTTCAGTAGTCCTAAAATGTGGCCCTGTGATGTGGATAGGACTGGGTTCAAATCTCAACTTTGCCTTTTCCTGATTGAGCAAGCTGAATAACTTCTGTCTTCTTATTTGCAAAATGAGGATATGGGCTCTTAATTCATAAGGTGGTTGTGAAGATTACATGAGATTCTATCAGAAAAATACCTAGCACTGAGTTTGGCACATAGTAGGCATAAAAAGGGAGGAGCTGGCATCTTGATTATGGTCAAACCTAAGAGGATTTGATATGGATCCAACTTCACAGAGCCAGTGTGAAGGATTAAATAGGTATATATAAAGTAGCTTGATCAAAATGATTATTTTTTTTCTTGAGACAGGGTCTCATTTTGTCACCCAGGCTGAAGTACAGTGGCACCATCTTTGCTCACTGCAGACTTGACCTCCTGGGCTCAAGTGAGCCTCCCACATTAGCCTTCCAAGTAGCTGAGAATACAGGCACATGACACCTTGACCAGCTAATTCTGTACTTTTTGTAGAGATGGCATTTTGCCATGAGCCCAGGCTGTTCTGGAACTCCTGAGCTCAAGCGATCTGCCAAACTTGGCCTCCCAAAGGGCTGGGATTATGAGCATGTACCAGTATACTTGGCTCGTGATTTTTTAAAAATAAGTAAATATTTACAGGAAATTAATTCTCTGAGATCATCAGAACCTAATCTTGTCTTCGTTTTAAGTACTGTCAACTAAGAACTCTGGCAAAGCTACAAGGACTTTAGAGGTAATCTTTCAAAATATTAAGAGAAAAAATTTCCTAGGCACCACCAATGAAAAGTATAGCTTTCCTGCCCTCAAGCAGTTCCCTGTTCCTTCTAAGCCCATCAGATATCTGTAGGTGGGCCCTGCCCTTGGGAAGCTATTGTGGCCCCTCTTAGACTTCATGCTCCCTGGCTTTCCTTCTCTCCTCTAAGTATTAATATTTGTTGCTCACCTGCTATGTCATGGCACCTGCATGCTGTGCATTTTCATGAGGTCAGGAAAAGCTCATTGCCCTTAGGACTTGTTAGCTGGTAAGAAAGCAAACATTGAACAAGTAATGATAAGTAATGACTGACTTCGAAGGAACTGTGCAGGCACCTAGGAATATAGAAAGGGATTTCCTCCCTGAGTTGGGGGATGCAGAAAGGCTTCTTTGAAGAAGGAGCATTTGAGCCTTCTTCCTCGAGGGTGAGCAGAAGAAAAGACAGTCTAGCTTCATGGACAAAGAGACAGAAAATGCACAGGTGAAGAGGAGAGAAGGCAGTGGTGAGCTTGAAAGTTTCAAAGAAGCTCAGATAGCTGCAATTCAAGTAGAATTCATTGTATTTTTTTTCTTTCACTATAAGTAGAATGACAGAAGAAGAAATTTATATAAGGAGCTTTCAAGCAGACCCCAGAGGCCAAGGTTCATGGAAGAGGTTTCCTCTTTCCCTTTCAGCTTTTAGGTTTGATACTTTGTCCCATCTGTCTTCATTCCCTGATGATGGGTCCCGGATGTAGAAAATTTACTGAAGAAAATGTCTCAGGGAAACACTCCTTTATGAATCTGTTAGGAAGAGAAACACCAGTGTGGCTGCACACCAGCAGCACTGATCATTTTATTTGTGGCTGTGTAGTATGGTGCTGTGTATGTAAGTAGGCTACGTTTTCTTTATCCAGTCTATCATTGATGGCCATTTAAGTTGATTCCATGTCTTTGCTATTGTGAATAGTGCTGCAGTGAACATACATGTGCATGTGTCTTTATAATAGAATAATTTATATTCCTTTGGGTATATACCCAGTAATGGGATTGCTGGGTTGAATGATAATTCTATTTTTAGGTCTTTGAGGAATCGCCGTGCTATCTTCCGTAATGATTGAACTCATTTACACTTCTGCCAACAATGTACAAGCAGTCATTTTTCTCGAATGCCTCACCAGCACCTGTTATCTTTTGACCTTTTTAAAAAAATTTTTTAGTAATAGCCATTCTAACTGGTGTGAGATGGTATCTCATTGTGGTTTTGATTTGCATTTCTCTAATGTCACTGATTATTTTGAAGATTTATTCTTGTATAGTCTTAGTTAAATGCATAAAGTGATAAATTAAACTGAGTCTTTATAACCAAGTATAAATTAGTGGTTATTTGGGGGCTGTTTTTGAATTGCACAATAACTTACACTAATCCCGTTCATTAAGACGAGTGACACAATTGATTTAGCTGGAAAGCATAGCTCTACAGAGGCATAGCCAAAGTCTGACTATGTAAAAGTATTTTTACCACTAATATTTTCGGGTGAATGAACCAACAAAAGGTATATTCTATGTGGAATTGCAGCACCCTGTTGAAAATGGCCCGTTTTAACAGTCCTCGTTCCTGCTTATTAAGATGAACTTTCTTGATGTATGCAATAAAAATTAGACTCAAAGATGTCTAGTGATGTTTAGCCAGCTTCAGTGACTGGACCAGAAAAAAATATATATGCCAGTAAAACCTAAGTGCTGAAAATACCGTTACTGATGATGATCAGGAAGAGAGGAAGACAGTCTGGGAAAGATTTGGTACACAGTGTTCTGTCTGATACGTGGCTTTTTGGAGTCGAATGTGCAATGAGGACCACTGGCACGTTTCAGATGTGGCCAACACATACGCTCCAGGGGCAATTAACACAGCCACGGTGGCAAACCCATTAACGCAAGAAGAGAATCTGCCATTCAGAGACGTTAATTTAACATGACACCAACAGGGGTGTTTATGTGTGCGCATTGTGATGTTAGACATTCTGCTCTAATTGAGTTAATTAAAAGTTAACAGCACAGAGCACATCACGGCGCTATAAATGACAGGCACGTGACCAGTCCTCATATTATCTCATTTGAATAAATCTTTTGCTCACCATCAAATTCCTCTTCTGAAGGATTCACTCCACATCACTGCCTCTCCTTCTCCCTTTGAAGAGGGCAAGTGCTGTTCCATTTGCTATATAAACAAAGGGAACTGGAAAAGATAAAAGGAGGCTTGTGTGCTATGTCATAAATATCACCTATCATTGCCAGCCTTGTACTTACGCTTCTTGCTGGGAAGGGGAAAAATGTGTCCTCCCAGCCAGGGTGGTGGTAGGATGTGGGAAGAATGGGGTACCTCCTGTTGCTCATGGTGGATGGGAGGCCTAGTGAGGCGGACAGTGGCTAAGAGGGTAAGGTTGAAGTAAGATTGATACAAACCTTATGGATGAGAAAGCTGCTTGCCTCTGAGCTGCAGTTTCTCATCTATGAAGTGGAGCTAATGAGAACCTGGTATCCTCGTCATTGAATGCTCCTCAGGATGAAATGGGAGAAATCTCTAAAGCACTTGGCACAGTGTTGGGCTCACAGTGAGTCTTCCATAAAGGTTAGATGGTGCTGATTGGAGATCCTGTCTTCCAAGCATGGGAATAGCAGCCCCCCAGGTGTGGCTCTACCCACCTCCCTTTCTCAGCATCCTTGTTTGGGTGGTCAGTGGAGTTTTGAACGTTTGTTTTTACGTGTTGGTTTGGTTGATTGAATTATGTTAAAATGCCTCCAAAGAAAGAAATATATGACATATTACTATACACAGATTACAGGCAGAGGAACACTTGAAAAATCATTCACTTATGACCAAGTCAATAGAAGAATTCTCAGTGTTGAATTTTGACTGAGGAAACTCACTTCGGTTTGCTTAAAACTTAATGCTGAGCTTTCCAGCCCTGAGGCAAAGAGGTATTCACGGAAGCTTACTTACCTCTCCTGTTCCCAGCACCATGAACCACAGCACCCTTTCAAATGAAAGAAGCAAACTTCTTTGGGGGCCTAAAATCACAGGAGGATTTCAGATTGGTCATCATGCAACCAAATGAACATCATTCTTGAGTGATTCTAACAATTGAAAGATGGAAGAAAAAAAATCCTTCTTACATGGCTCTTTCTTGGCACAATTTTTGGTAAAAGTCAAAGATGAGGACTTTCAAACTTTTTGGCAGGGTCTCACAATACAAAATAGGTTTTATTTCATGATCATGTACGCCCCAGTAAACACACACACACACACACACACACACACACACAGACACTCAAAACAGTCTATGTGGTGCTTTCTAGTTTCCCTTGTACTGCCCCTTGTTACTTAAAATACTGGTCATGACCTGTAAATTGATTTCATGATCTAAAAATGAATTGTGACACCCAGCTTAAAAAACGCTGATCCAGGATGTTAGGTGAGAACATATTTCTGCAAAAATGCTTCAGTGGAGGGACAGGAATGAGTTGGGGCTTGGTATCCCGTGTTCTGGAAAGACTTAAATATGTTATTAGTATCTATTTCTCATATTTCTCCCCCGCACAGTTTTGCATGGCCCAGCATCCTACTAAGGGGAACCCATGGGAACAGGTCACTTGATTGCTTTTGAGCTCAGTCTCACAGAGAGAGCTTGAGTAACTCTGTGCATCTGAATTACCTAGGATCCCAGCAGGACTGGGAGGGACTGAGATTGTGCATCTGTAACCAGCTCCCAGGTGATGTGGATGCTGCTGCTCCCCCAAGTATGCTGGGCTACATGCTGAACAGCAAATGAAGAGAAAATGCAAAGATGAAACCTAGTGTTTCCATGTCTCCACCCACAGTCCCATCCAGTAACTCCTCCTTTCCCCTTCAAGGTCATCTTGTTTCGTCGTTTGCTTTTAGAGACTGATTACTGTATATCGTTTAATAAGCCTTTGATGAAATGTTTAAAAACCATTTGGGGCCAGGCATAGTAGCTCACGCCTGTAATCCCAGCACTTTGGGAAGCCGAAGCAGGCAGATCATGAGGTCAGGAAATGGAGACTATCCTTGCTAACATGGCGAGACCGTGTTTCTACTAAAAATACAAAAAAACTAGCCAGGTGTGGTGGCGTGCACCAGAAGTCCCAGCTACGTGGGAGGCTAAGGCAGGAGAATTGCTTGAACCCTGGAGATGGAGGTTGCAGTAAGCCAAGATAGCCCCACTTCACTCCAGCCTGGGAGACAGAGTGAGACTCCATCTAAAAAAAAAAAAATCATTTGGATGAAGTTAAAAATTAGTGAAGAATGTATTCAAAAGGCATGTGTAACTTCTAGAACTGATAGTGAAATGGATGCGCCAAGTCTTATGGGAGGCCATGAAGTGAGGGAGCTCTGGGCTTTGGTAGCAGGAGCTGATGGAGCTCTTTTTAGGTGAGGTCATTGGACTGAACCATCCCCACTGCAAGGTCCTTCAGTCCTTGTAGAAGACACTCAAATTTCAGGGGAAGGATTTAAGTGGCCTCTTGGGTCACAGGTCTACTCCTCAGACAAAAAGAAGAGGACGTCTTGACTGACAGTCCACCGAGACTTTGTTAGGATATGGTGATCACAATTCAGTTTCCATCCAAGGGGGCTGTGCATGCGGGGTGGATAGATACAGCAGCAGCACCCTGGGTTGCTAAAACCTAAATTACTTTCAGAGGGAGAAAAGTGCTTTTGCTAAACACCAACTCTGTGGTAAGTGCATTACACGTATAACCTCATCTCCTTAATAAGACAGCTGTTCTCAATTGGGGATGACTTTACATTTCAAGGGATAGCTGGCAATGTCTGGATATATTTTTGGTTGTCACAAGTGAATTGGGCGTGCTTCTGGCATCTGGTAGGTCAAGGCCAGGGATGTGGCTCAACATCCTGCAATGCCCAGGGTAGCCCCCATGACAAAGGAATTAGCCAGTCCAAATGTCACTGCTGCCAAAGCTGAGAAGCCCTGCAATGAACTTGCATGATAGTGATGGTTTTCTTTATTTTACTCTTTTTTATTTTTATTTTTTGGATGACACAAAGTTAGATAACAGTCACAAGATCAGAAAGCTATTAAGTAGCAGAGCTTGGACCCAGATCTGTGAGGTACCTGGACATCCTGCCTTCTTGCTGTGCCTCTGAATGCTGGCCACTTGCACCTGCCTGCCAAGGAACAGAGGCAGTGGGAGGAGGCACTGAAAGAGTTTCATAAGCCTCATGGCAAATGTGTGAGTTCCCCTACCTTTGCTGATCGGATTTGTTCTGTTCCATTCCGTATTCGCTGCAAACTACGAGGTTTTAATTCAACCCTAACCTGTGGGAAGGCTTCATGCCTGAGGTTACCTGGTGCACCTGTCTTCATGCTGGCACGGTGAGAAGTTACCAAATGATTAATAGCCAGAATTTCCCAAAACATCCAGGTGGAAGACACACAACTGGCTTATTCCCTTTTAATATTCAGTCATATAAATCGAATATAACAGGGTAACAGCGGCACCCCTGGGGACCTGGGCATGAGGTTTCGCTTTACACAACCCCTTCTATGTGTAATTTCCCCAGACCACATGATGGGTAATGGGCCTCCGTGTCTCTGATTTGCCCATGGGGAGAGGACATTAGGTCTGCATGGCTGTGGTGTAATCGGATGTTTAGGGAGTCTCTGAGAGCTGGAGGATCATCTTTTCCATGCTGTCTTGCCTGAAATGCTTGTCAATAAAAGTAGACTTGTGGGAGACACTATGTTTGAAAAGAAGAAATTTCACTTTCTTTCAAATATTGTATGGTCCAGGTGAAGCACCTGGGGTTTTCATAATTATACCGTGAGCCATTGGGAAGTATGAACATATTTTGCACTTTGAAAGACCTGGATTTTGCTGGAGACCCTAGAGAATGTTCTCACGGGAGTCCCCCTCCTTTACCTTGGAAAGAACTAACTGAATTTGAAAAGAAATCTGAGGCAGAATAAAACATATAAAGAAATATGGAAAAAAAAGTCTGTGTAACTTTCAAGTGAAAGAGTTTCCTTAAAAATTCACGAGATGGGTTATAATAAATGCACTGGAATAACTTGTAACAAAAATATCAACAGTTTTTCTTTTGCAGATGTTTCTCAAATATTTGGGGTGGTTTCAATGGTTTTAAAAGCTGCCTCCGAATGCTTTTATGTTCTCTATTTGGACCACCGATTGAGTAAGAATTTTGCTAATTAGTGTAAATTCATTAGGCTTCAGCATAATTATATTTCAAACCAACCAGCTAAATTGATGTGTTGTTGTTTGTCCTGAGAATGACTAAATGAATGATAGGAAATAGGATATATTCTTTGAAACTTGATATTCTTAGAGCTTGGCAAACCGTCTGGTATTCAAATACATTTTGTTAAATGAGTGAATACAATATAAACTATGGATATAAATGAGGAAGAGAGATGAATGGGCCGAGGGTGATTATGGCGGAAAAACAGGCGTGGGGCTCTTCGCAAGACCTAGCAGTTGTTTTTAGGAATCAAGTGTTACAGGTGTTTTTGGAAGTTCTCAGATGGGAAAAGTTACTGAAAGCAACAATTCCAGCTTTTGGTACAAAACGTCCTTTTCCTTAGTTGGTTGTCTGCTCTCTCCTCAAACATTCAGGATCAGTGAATTATAACATTAATGTTTCATTTTCAGAAAATCAGGCTGGTAGTGTTGAACTGAAGTCAAATCTGCCTTTTAGGAGATACCGATTTCCTCCTGGTTCTTCCTCTTGAGATGTGCAGAGATCGACCATCCATTCCACAGAACAAACTGAGATCACTGAGGACAGATTCCTTGACTTGGTTCATAGGAATGGTCTTGACTCCTGCCTAGCCACCGTTCATTGGATGGTTTGATATGAAAAAATAAAATATGATCTTCGGGATGTGGCTTGGCCAGTGTCAAGAATTAAAACCATTACCCCTGCCACTTGTGCTCATGAGGCTTTTGACTGGCTTCCTCTGTCCTCTCATCCAGGTTCTCAAATCTCATGGCGAATGGTGCAGGCAGAGAGAGTGGCAGAGGCAGCAGGCTGTTGCCGTAAACCCATCTCAGCCACGCAGTCAGCTTTACCAGTGTTCTGCGGAAGCGTAGCACCGGTTAATGGCTACAGACATTGTGAACATTCCACTACCTGCTCTTGAGGCAGAATTTTCAAAAACAGTGATAGCAAAAATAACCCAGATAATCTTTCCTGCAGATACTCAACTTAACACTTCAGTGAACTTCATTTCTTAAATCAAGATCCAGTTCCTACCTTTCTCTAAGTTTCCAGGATAGAACTAGGCAGCCTGTTGTGGCTCTACCTCCAGTTTCTGTTTTTTGTTGACAAGTAATTTTCTTAACATACAGACATTATCATAAGTTGGAGAACCCATTTTCTTTTTCTTTTTTTTTTTTTTTTTTTGTTTTAAGACAAAGTATCACCCTGTGTCCCAGGCTGGAGTGCAATGGCGCAATCTCTGCTCACTGCAATCTCTGCTTCCTGGGTTCAAGCAATTTGCCCACCTCAGCCTCCCGAGTAGCTGGGATTACAGGTGCGCCCCACCACGCCTGGATGATGTTTTATATCTTTAGTAGAGATGGGGTTTCACCATGTTTACCAGGCTGGTCTCAAACTCCTGACCTCATGATCTGCCCGCTTCAGCCTCCCAAAGTGCCAGGATTACTGATGTGAGCAATCTGCACCCAGCCTGGAGACCCCATTTTCAAGGCAACTGAAATGAATCAGAGCTAGATAGCAGACATAGAGTATACATTTCTTCTGCCCAATCCTGATACATTTTTTTCATCCAGTATGATGCTCTCCTGATAAATACCACCTTTTTAATGGGAATTTAAGATGGGTTATCATTTTAGCAGTCAAACTGTCTGTTGGATCATATTGACTTTATGGTCAGCTTGAACTCTCAAATCTTTGTTTATGAATTTTTATCAATATATGACTCTACCAACTTGATCTGATCAGTTGCTTTTTGAAATAGAACTTGGTATTTAACTTAATCGATAACATACATGTATAAATATATGCATATACTTATATATGTATATATACATTTTATATATGTATATATATGGTATTTGTGTCTGTGTATATATGCACATCGTGTGTGTGTGTGTGTGGCATTTAAGAGTAGTAAAATAACTATTAAGGTTATTTTTGATTGAAGAAATATATGCAATTAATATCAAATCATATTTATGGCTTGCAGCTTACCCCTCTGCCTACCCCTAATTTCTAATTCCTAAAGACAACACCCCTCTAAACGCCTTTGGCTGTTTTTTTTCTGACATATACCGTCATCATACTGTTAAAATTTTCATTTATAAACATTTATTTTTTCCATTAAAACTAAAGCTATGGCACCCAGACTATGGACACATTTTATTATCCCTTTATATTCTAGGTTTATGTTTTTGTGGCTATGAGAATCTGCTGTAAATAATAATTATAAGAAATTCTACTCTAATAGAATTTTCTTTATCAAGTTTCATTTTGTTTTTTTCTGGTGTTAACATTTATTTTTCATTTTGTTTAGAGTTCCATGTATTTGTTATTAAATCTTGCGCTAAACATTCCAACAGAGCTGTAAGGCTTTTGTCACTATTTTTAAATGTCTCAAGTCATCTGTTTCTTTGATTTTATTTTCTTGGCATTTGTTTTTCTTGGAATTCTCTGTATTCCTGCTCTAGTTTCTTCCTCTAAGCCTGCTTCTCAGTCATTACCTTGACTGGCCATCAAACTGGGAAGTCTCTTTGTCTCTGTTCTGTGTTGAGTCTCTTTTTCTCAAATCCTTTCTCTGTTTTCTTCCTGGTTAGCCTCTAAATTATGTATGCATTTCGTGTACCTGAAAATCCTTTTTCTGCCTTTGGACTTGCAGGTTTAGCTGGATGTAGAACTCTAAGGTGAATATATTTTTCAGTAGGTGATGAACTTGCTAGATTCATTATCTAATTTTATTTCAACTCTTTTTTACATATCTGTCTTCTCTTAACAATACTTCATAAATTTCTTCAACTTTAGTTTATGACCACTCTGTTGTATTATTGTTTAATCTTTTCCATCATAATGACAGTTTTACTGGTTCTTTCTTGTTCTCTCAATGTTCATTTCTATAGCAATCTTTCTTTGTGAATACTTATCTCTTCAGTAATATTATTTACAGGTGTTTGGTTTGTAAAGCTTCACCTGTTGTCTGTTGCTTCTAAATTTTTGCCCTTTTTTTTTTTTTTTTTTTTTTTTTTTGGTCTGTGTTAGAAACTTGGTTCACGTTCTTTGTGAATCTTTGTGGCCCGTTGTTCTCTTAGTGAAGCGCTAGCAGCTCTCAGGAGTCTGCATGGATGTGCCTGTAAACTGATGATGGGGTTGGGACTCCACCATCAGCATCTGTGATTATTTTCGTTTTTTTTGCTTGTTTGTTTGTTTTTGTTTTTGAGACGGAGTCTCACTCTGTCGCCCAGGCTGGAGTGCAGTGGCGCAACCTCGGCTCACTGCAGCCTCCACCTCCGGGGTTCAGTTGATCCTTTTGCCTCTGCTTCCTGAGTAGGTGGGATTACAGGTGAGTGCCACCGTGCCTGGCTAATTTTTGTGTTTTTAGTAGAAACGGAGTTTCACCATGCTGGCGAGGCTGGCCTCAAACTCCTGACCTCAGGTGACCCACCCACCTCAGCCTCCCAAAGTGATGGGATTACAGGTGTGAGCCACTGCACAAGGCCCATCTGTTATTATTTTCTTTTGGGACAGTGAGTTCTCTGGTGGAAACATCTTTAATCTCCTATGTAGGGAAATCAAGCCTATCTCCCAGCATTCTGAAAGTGGACATGGGCATGTGTCTCACCACTCAGTAGGTAGACTTTCCTCTCGTCATTTTCTGCACAGCCCCTCTATCCTGGTGTACTAAAGTTCAGAACCTGTTTGGTTCACCTCTTTCAGAGGATGAGTGTCTTCTCGCTGACTTGGTGGAGGAGGGGCAGTTGTGGGCTGGCGTAAAGGATATGAGGGTCAAGCAACCACAGATAACTGTTTTTAAACAGCCCTTTAGTTTCAGGACTCACCCTTCTGTCTACAGAGATACCTGGTATTTTCAATCCCTAGTCTTTTTCAGGGCCCTGCAGAAGAAATCCACTGCTTTGTTACCAGATTCTCTCTCTTCTCTCCCTTACTGGATCTTTAGCTTGATGTCTTTTTGTTGTTCTGCTAAGTCAGCTATTCCTTGTTCTCTTGTACTCTATATTCCAAAATTTTGTTGACATCTTTCTTCCACTGCTGACCCATTTCCCATTGTTTTTGCTGCTATGGATTTATATATTTTTATTCCTGAAATATTTTTTCGGTAGAACTTCAGGATGAAAAAGAGATAAATGTGAATCAAGTGGCCATGTTTAACTTGGTCACATATGGAGATTTTAAAACAGATTTTATAAGGTGCTTTATTTTTTTTATTTTTTCTATTCAGTTATGTTAAAAAATATTTATAGATGCCTATTAAATATATTACAGGCACTGCCTGGGTTCTGGAGGTGACACAGGAAATGAAACACACAAAGCACCTATTTATTTAGAAGTTTTTAGGCTACTGTATTGTGTCTTTAACATTAGGGGTTAATGTTTTTAATTTTTTCCCTATTTTTACTTACCCTGTTTTTAAAGTCTCATTAATAGAGGAAGACCTAAACCCTGAAACTACAGATCTTGAATCAAAATAGGATTCTCTCAGGTCGTTTAAAAAAAAAATTAGCTGACAAAGGTATAAGTGGCTAGCATGAGTTGAAAATTCACTGATGTCTAGTGTTCTGACTAACTGCCTATGCAGTGGTAAGAATATAGTTTACGTAGTTCCTGTGCTGGGCACTTCACAAACCTCATCTTACTCCATCTTTAAAACAATGTATGGTTACAAATAGCATACCCATTTTTCAGATGAGATGATAGAGGCTCATAGAAGTCAACTACTGCTAAGGTCACACAGCTAGCAACAATTCCTATATTGCTGACTCAGAAGACAGTGCCATTAATCCTCACACACATACTCATATTTCTGTTACCATTTCTGCAGGAAATCAATACCATTAATACCCAAGACCAAAGATTTCATTGGATTTAAGCACTAACATGAGGCCAGGACCGTAGCTCCTTCCATGGATATATGTCCACTTTAATTTATATAAATTCTACCCTAAGGAAGGTAAAATGTTAACTGAAATTGTGGTCATTGTTAAAATTGAATTCATCACTTAATGACAATTACTTGTTTTAATTATAACATCTATGTCCAAGTCCGTGTGTTGCAAGTTGCTGGAATCCTCAGAAAGTCTTATCAGGAACCCACCCCCTCTATAACGAACACATACAGTCTTCTGCTGGCAGCATCTCCTCTCTTCACCCTCCAGGGAATACCTAAAATATGGAATAGGTAGACTTTGCTCTTTACTAACTCTTAAGGCAAAGAAGTCTAACTAAGGACAAGCACTAAGTCAGTATCTCCCATATACATGTTAAGGTTCTCAGCACCGTAAACATCACCATCTGTGACTGTCTTTTACCTGTGGCTGATAAAGTACCTTTCTTCTGGAGTCCTCTCTTTCCCCTGCCTCTGAGGGCTTCTTGGTGAAGCCCATACACTTCACTCACTATTCCTGGTCTCAGGTTGGGTGTCTTGTCCTAACCCTCGATGACCCACAGGTACCTCTACCTCTCAGCGGAGCTCTCAGCCTATTTTCTTTTTTCTGTTCATGCTCCAATTGCAAATGACAGGAGTTCGGATTGTTGTTGCCCCGCTCTTATCATCTACTTAGACATCTCCATCTGCCAGCATTCTCAGCCCTGCTTTTTTTCCTCAGTGTCATGAATTTGCTAGGGAGGAGCTGGTGAAACCCCGAAGTGCAGCAGAGGCATGCATGCCTCATTCTTTGCTGAAACAGAATGCCTCCAGAAGCAAGTCAGAAAACCCCAACCCAACTGTTGTAAACAAAGAGGAAAATTTATCATCTCACAAAACACCAAGCCTGAAGGTGCAGGGAAACTCAGGGTTGGTTAATTCAACATCTCCCCGGCATCAAGGATGAGGTTCTCTCCCTCTTCCTGCTTTGTCATTCAGAGCTGGCTGGGTTATCCTCAGGCTAATTCACCCCATGTATGCAGAATGGCTGCACAGCTACAGATGTTACAGGCAGCACATCGACTTACAGTAGAAAAATAGAGCACCTCCCCCTTTCTGTCTCTGTGATGGTTTAAATGCTGTCTCCAAAAGCATGTTGAAATTTAATTGCCATTGTGATGATATTAAGAGGTGAGACCTTTAAAAAGTGATTAGGTCATGGGGACTCTGCCCTCATGAGAAGATGAATGCTGTTATCTCTGGAGAGTGTGAGTTACAGCGGGAGTGGGCTCCCAATAAAAGGATGAGTTTGGCCCCCTTCCTCTTGCAAGCTCACTGATACTGTGAAGCCTTTTCACAACATGATGATGGAGGAAGAAGGCCTCGCCAGATGTAGGCCCTCAATCTTGGACTTCCCAGCCTCCAGGACCGTGAGCCAAATAAATTTATTTTGATTATAAATTACCCAGGCCGAGGTATTCCACTGTGACAGCACAAAATGGCCTAAGACATCTTGTATCACCCCTTTCCCAGGAGTTCCCATGCCCCTCACATGTGCCCTTGTGCCTTATTGACCAGACCAAGCGAAGTGCCTGCCAGTCACGGGTGAGGACAGTGAGACGACCACGAATGGCAAATTAATCAAACTTTACTCCTAAGTTTAGATGAGGATTCCTTCTTCAGTCACATGACTGTATGGGAAATGGTAGACACTCACATACACAGGTATATACATACACACATGGATATTAACTCAGCGATAGGACTGGAGTAAACCTTTGGCAGAATTATAAGTGCAGACATTAAAAATAACTCCACAGCAGTTTGGCCTTAATACAGTGATGTATGTGCTCATACGCATATCTCTGTGTGTGTGTGTGTACCCATACCCATGTTGTATGTAACCTTCACAGTTTGTAAGAGGAAGTTCCATGGAAGCATAAACAGAAGATCAACTGGACAGTTACGCCATGTGCAGCCTGATGTATCTGGCACATCCTTCGTTCTTTTCATAGAAATCTTGCTGCCAGTTTGCACAAGCATTTAGGGGCAGATGCCACAGCTGTTAAAACAGTTACCACATTTTTTTCCAAACCCACAGTCAGCACATACAATCGGATAGGTACTTCTTTCCAATTTGCGAATTAATTGATGTGATATGAATGATAGAAATTCATCCCGGTTCATGTTTAATGATATATAAATTATATGTTGTAGATGATGTCTACATTTCTACATTTTTTTGGCAACACAAGTGACAGGAAGTGAAATGCAAATTTCAATGGGTATAGCATCCTGGTCTCAATAGTTTTAGTGTGGATATTCCTCCTATAGAAAAATGTTGTGAAAATTTGCATTGATCATAGTGTGATTGACATTAAGAAATATGATTTATATAGTCTGTGAACTGCTATTGGGTGTAAGCAAAGAAGCTGGGCACAGGTTCCTAAGGAGTGCGTGTCTGAGAACGTCTCAGAGAAGTCGGAGCTGCTTTGCTCACCTCGCCACTTCTTAGTTCTGATAGCAGTCTTCAGTTCTCTGTTGTTAAAGGTAAATGCTGCCACAAGCCAATCTGCAAGGGCAAGACCAGGGCAGAAAGATGGGAGGGTTGCCAAAGAAGCGTGAAGGTGGTTTTATTTCGTTCTAACCAGGTAACTTGCTCAGCTTCACCTTCAGCCATCAAGTACATCTGTGAAGACGCCTTCACTGTTGATGTTATAAACAGTAAAACAATGACTTCATAATCTACAACTCTCTAGAACCTCCTTTTCTATTAGAAGAGCAACTGGTTTTCTCTCCTGGTTTTTGAAAACACGAGCCTTCTTAGAAATTCAGATGTTGTGTCAAAACCTAACAAAGTTTGCATAATTGCAGAGAACTCACTAGATGATGTGTGCCATCTTATATGAGTCCCCCCTCCAGGACTCCTGGAGAGACCTAAAGTGCAGGGCAGATCCTGTCACTATAGCTTTGTATTACGAAACTTCACTAAGTATGTGATGCAATGCATTACTGCTATATGCATCATAAATAAACACACCATCCTTCATGTCTCAAGTATTGATGATCTAAACTCTGTCACATCATCTCTTTGGACCTAGGGATATGAAGATAAAAAGACTCAGTCTGGTGGCAGAATAAAATTCCTAAACAGATACTAGAATAGTTTGGGAGATGTTCCTGGAAGGTGCAGAGTGCTATGGGAACTCAGAGGACAGATTCCTAGCCCAGTAAGAATTCTTGGATCACTCCACCCTAAAAGAATGAGGGTTCTGTTATTCTTAGTGGGAGGTGGTGGTAGTTGTGGATTAGGCCCTATCATTTCATGCACTGACCATCTCTGCCCAGTGCCCTGAATAAGTGTCCCATGATCTCCTTATCTTTGACCTCTTGCCACCTTCTTTTTTCCTAGCCTTGCTCCTTCCTGACCATGTAGTCCAAGACATATGGACAGCTCACCATCTGGTGGAGGACTGGACTATTGGAGAACCATTAGTCCCTTCTGCACTTTGGGGATGATCTCATCTGATCTGTCTGTCCTGCTTCCTTAAACCCCGTAAAATGCATTTCAATGCTAAGTTAAACAATTGATTGAGGCTAGATTTACTAAGTCCTTTGAAATGGTTCTATTATTTCGAATGCAAGAAAATAATGTACTACACCTCCTGAGAAATATATCTTCTGCAACATTTTCATTAATCTCTTTATTAAACGAAACTGGTTTCTCTTTGAAATTAATTACTGAAGTAGTATTGAGAATTTTAATTTCCACAATATACCAGCAAGAGATACTGCTGTTTCTTTATACACTGTTACACAGCAGGGCAATAATCTATTGAAATAACCGCAAAAAGGGGGCAGCTTGTAATTAAAACAGTATAACACGAGTGTTTGATGACGCTCTTAGTGCTAAAATGGCCCTGTCATGCTGTGTTTGGGTGGAATAAAATGTATATTTAGGAAACAGCTCTATATGGAGAAGTCAACTCAGGTTTTACAGTTTGGGATGTGGCTGTGTTTCACTGCAATAATATACCCACAAGGAAGTATGGTTTGTTTTTGGCATCTGAGAATTACAACCATTGCCACACACTAGGAAGCTTCTTCCCTTATTACGCCACCCGCATTGTGAAATTTAAAATATTTAAATCATGAAGCAGGGAGCATCAATTATAAATGTCGGTATCCATGGAAAAGGCATGAGTATTCAAATACCTGAGTGAACGCACAGCACATGTGTAGGTGCCTGTTCACGAATGGGTGCAAATCCCATCTGTGTGCAGCAAGGCCCTCATCGATGCAGAATCAGCGCTCAATCACTCTCCCTCACGCTTAGAGGAGGCTTCGTATTTTTCAAGACACGTTCCTATCTATCATCTTCTATGCTCCCAGGCGTGTTTTCTCATGATAAGAATTATTTACACATCATTTACATTTGGAGATTTGCTTTTATTTTGCTAGTGCCAAACACATTTTTGCAGATGCTGTGCTGCTTTTCTCTTTTCTCGCTTTCTTCCTTCTCACCTTCCCTCCCTTCCTTTCTCCTTCCTTTCCCCCCACCTCACTCCTTTCCTTTCTTCCTTCTTCCTTCCCTTCTTTTTCTCTCTCTCCTTCCTTCCCTCTCTTCTTCTTGTTCCCGCCCTCTCTTTCTCCTCCCTCCTTCTTTCCTTCCTCTTTCCCTCCCTACATCCCTCCCTTCCTCCCTCCTTCCTTTCTTCCTCTTTCCCTCCTTCCCTCCCTCCCTTCCTACCTCCCTTCCTTCCATTCTCCCTTCCACCCTCCCTTTCTTCCTTCCCCCCTTCATTCTGTTACACAGTAATTTATGAATACATTTTCCCTTTACCTGGTTTCATTTCTACTACCTTGTGGGTCAACTTTGTCTATCAATATTCTGCAAACAAAACCTTTTTATTCAGGAGAAGCTCTAGATCTAGTTTCATCGAGTATTTTAAACAGGCAAAATAGAACTACCTGAAATTGGTGCCTTGACAAGACAAGGCAGCCTCTGCTTCTCCTGAGCCACTGGAAATGACTCAGCAGGGAGCCTCAGTGGAAGTACCTAGGGCTCATTCACCCTTATCCAGCTCAGGCAATGGAAGGCCCTCCCCTAAGTCACCTGGCTCTTCATCTTTCATCTGTTCCCAGGGTGCAGGTTGGAGCGTGGAAGGATTGATGTTCTGTTTCCCCAACATCAGTGGTTCTCTTTTCAGCTTTAAGATTTTTGTTCCATTTAGGTGTCATCCTTACCTCATCCTAATTCTATAATATCTATGTAAACATAGATTTTGCATAATACTGTTGTTTACCACACATCAGCATAAACAATAAAACTTTAATATTCATCCCTACACCATCTAAAATAATCTTGCCTGCCACTGAGAGAAAGTGTTTTGTTGTCATCCGCAAACATCTGCTTAGACTGGTTTTCCTCTGAGGCCAAGTCTTGAATGATTGGGTTTAGAATGCTGCCAAGGATCAGCACAGAGCCAGCGATCCATCCTTTCTCTGTTACCTTTTTGGTTTAAAAATCAGGCCCACATGTTGAAACTCCAGAGGGCTCGGAGGTGAGAGAGAATAAGTAGTGTGTCCTCTTTGCCAATCAGGATGCCAAAATACAAAGATACAGCGCAGAACCAAATTCGTAATGTATGTGAAAGTGTACGTTGAATCGGGTCACTCCTGCACCACTAAAGGATTCACTTTTTATCTGTTTGGAAGGAAGACAGTAAGGCTCTTGGCACATCAGATCCAAATAGGAGCTGATGGTTGCTGAAATTGATGGTTGCAGGAATTGATGAACTTTGGTTAGGTGAATGGCATTCAATAGAGCCATTGGACAGGCTCATAGTTTAGTGTCATTTCAAACTGCAATTCCTTAGTAATGCTGAATGAATGTTTATGAAGGAGAGGGTGAGTCCTGCTTATGAGAAAGAAAGGGAAAGTCTTGTGATTATCCTCCATTCCTCTATTGCCTTGAGTTCAACTCCAGCCTTTCATTTACAGACATTCCTTCTGCCAATATCTTCTCTGTGCCTGCAATGACCAGGCCCCACTATAAGTGCTGAGTATACAGCCATGACCACCACCAGCTTGCTGCTTTTAGGGAGCCCAAAGTTCTGCCTACTCAACTTATAAAATCCTGTAGTTTCCTCTTCTTGGAAGACAGTTCATTGATTTTGACCACTGACACATGTACCTTTGAGGTCTATGCCCTATCCCCAAAAGTTTCTCAAAAAAAAAAAAAAAAAAAACCACAGTGCAGTTGAATCACATACTATCCCTGGATGAAGTTTATTAACTAAAACTTTGTTCATTTTCTGGGATTTCCAGTGATATTTTAGTGAGTTAGTCATAGATGACTGCTCAGGACAGCTCCCAAGCTGGACTTCTCCTTATCCTGGATTAAGGCCACCAGCAGCCCACACTGAGGCAGAGTTCATCAAACAAATGTTGGTTGCTGTTAGAGCCCCAATCCTGTATAATGTGCTTTTATTTAAAAAAAAAAAAAAAAAGAAGCTGTACCTAGAAGTAACTGTCCAGAAAAGAGGGATATAATGCTTGCCCAAGTTCATAAATACTGGAAATCATACAATTGCTGGTTTCTCAGTTACAGTAAGAAAATAATTCATAATACTAGAGGGGAAGGTGGCACTTGTGAGCCAGCATTATTTATAGAAGCCTTTCTTTTATCTTTCTTTGCGAAGTCTTTCACCAGAATTATTTACTTAGGATAATTAGAAAAAAATTCCGTAGTAGATTTTACATAACTATTAACTACAAATCAATTCCAATAAAAATGCTGCTGTCCAATCATCTGTACCGCTGCGCTTGGGAGAGAATAATTTATGTTCAAGCCACTTTAGCTGGATTAATCTCTTCAAACCTAAGTGATCCATGTGAAGATCTTGTCACTGAAAATTACTTTTGATCCAACACATCTCACATATCATAATGGTAATAAACATTTGTCTTGCGCCTTAAGGTTTACAGAGTGTTTTTCATCCATTATCTCTCTAAATTCTCATATTGATTTTTAGATAATTAATTCGTTCAACCAATATTTGAGTGCATCCTGCTTGTTTATTCAACAAAAATTTACAGAGTACCTCTCTCTATACTAACCGTTGGGGATGCAGAGGCAAATAAGAGGAAGTCTCCAGCCATAAAGAAAGTACATTCTAGTGAGGGAGATAGAGGATCAACTTGAAAATTGTACAAGTGCATGGCCCAGTGTCGGGAAATGATAAGATCTGTGCAGTAGTAAGAGGCCAGGGGATAGATATGGACACGAAGTGCCTGTTCTTGCTACATCAGGTGTTAAAGGGTGAGCAACCCCGAGTGATGTGAGACAGCGAACGAGGAGGATGGCATTCCAGGCAGAGTGAATATTTGAATCACGCCACACATTTCATACTGCTTTTGGCGCTTACAACTTAATACCACACGAGTGTTTTCCCGTGTTGTTAAAACTTGAATTTGTAAAGTCTGAAAAATATTCCGTTTTTTGGATGTCCTTAGAGATTTATAGATATCCAACAATTGCAGTCTGAGGTTCATCAAACTTTTTCCACTCCTTACTGAGCCTCAGACCTGCCAGGCTGCAGAGAAACATCTCTGGCAAATCATAATCATTTGGGTTAATAGGTCTATGTGGCCCCTGAAGATTTCATAAGCTGGAAAAACTACCCCCAATTCATGGGGATTGGGCTGGACATACTTCACCACTTTCTTTGAAAATTGTTGGAAAGGGAGAGCTGCGGCAGAGTCGGCCAGGGAAATGTCTGTTGACTGGTTTTAGGAGTTTCAGGAATGACCATTCTGTGCAGATCAGCCATCCCGGTGGGGATTTTAGAAGTGGATTTTACTCTGAGAGCTAATGATGAGTTTGCTGGAAATAATTTTTCCATCTCCACATCCATCTGGTAATAGACGACACTGAGCTCAGTAAGCACAACCCGCTCAGATAACCAAATCTGCAGTGTGACTACGATGCTCATGGCTCGTGACTGTACAACAGGCTTTTGTATCATAACTTCAGCATTTGTTTTGCGGGGGAAGGACCACAAAGATGCTATCCACTGAGCTGTCTTTCACCCTAGTTTTGGTGCATATCCATTCTTTAATCAAGCAAAATGGCTCTAAAATAATATTAATTTAGTTTTTAAAAAAATTTTTTTGTTATACTTTAAGTTCTTGGGTACATGTGCAGAATGTGCGTGTTTGTTACATAGGTGTACAGATGCCATGGTGGTTTGCTACATCCATCACTCCGTCATCTACATTAGGCGTTTCTCCTAATGCTATCCCTCTCCTATCTCCCCACACCCTGCTATCTCTCCCCTAGCCCCCCACCCCTCCACAGGCTCTGGCGTGTGATGTCCCTCTCCCTGTTTCCATGTGTTCTCATTGTTCAACACCCACTTATGAGAACATGCGGTGTTTGGTTTTCTGTTCTTGTGTCAGCTTGCTGAGAATGCTGGTTTCCGGCTTCATCCATGTCCCTGCAAAGGACATGAACTCATCCTTTTTATGGCTGCATAGCATTCCATGGTGTATACGTGCCACATTTTCTTTATTCAGTCTATCAATGATGGGCATTTGGGTTGGTTCCAAGTCTTTGCTGTTGTGAACAATGCCGCAATAAACAAAACTTTTAGGTTCAGGGGGTACATGTGCAGGTTTGTTACAGGTGTAAATTGTGTGTCACAGGGGTTTGGTGTACAGACTGTTTTGTCATCCATGTACTAAGCATAGTACCAATAGGTAGTTTTTCAGTCCTCTCCCACCCTCCATCCTTCACCCTCAAATAGGCCCTGGTGTCTGTTGCTCCTTTCTTAGTGTCTATATGTACTTAATGTTTAGCTCCCCCTGTGATAAGCGAGAACAAGGGCATCTGCTTTTTTCTTACTGTGAATGCCCATACATGGCAGACTGGATAAAGAAAATGTGGTACATACGCACCATGGAATGCTATGAAGCCACAAAAAGGAACAAGATCATGTCCTTCTTAGGAACATGGATGGAGCTTGGGCCATTATTCTGAACAATATCAATTCTTAAGCCAACAGGGAGGCCCATTTGAAAGCAGCCACACAGAACTATGTGAAAGTGAAGACAGGTTTTAATGACATGGGTTTCAAGTTAACGACTGTTTGTTGATCTCTTGTGGTTTCCATGCGAGGAGCACTTCGGTACTACAGACTGTCATGTTTTTTTATTTTCACAGCTATGCAAGTGAAGATGTGAGTATGTTTAGTTATCTCCGCATTCAACACATAAGAAAATTGAGGCTCAGAGGGGTGAAAAAGTCACCCTTGATAAAACAGTTAATAATGAACCTGGTGTCTAGCCCCGTGTGCAGGATGTCAGAGCTCTTAATCATTAACACATACTGGTCTACCATAGGCGGTAGGTAGTGCAGGCTTTGTCTCTGACCACATGGCTTACACTTTCTAGACTTCCTCTCCATCCCTTCCCTGGGGTTAAGCTCTCTTCCAGTCTGTACCATGACAGCAGCCTCTTCAAGCCAGTCTTACACCCTCTGGCCTTCCTCCAGGCTAGGCCATCTTCTCCATCTCAACCCAAAAGCCCCTCAAAAGGAAGACCACTCAAGTCTCAACCCTGCTTAAAAGCCTCAGTGACAGCCCTTCTGCTGGATGGGACTGCTGGCAGGAAGGTGGCCTTAGGGAAAAGGCTGGTTTCAGCCAAGGCTGGAGATGGACAGAATGTTCTAGAAAACACTGATTACTGGAAGATTTTGTGGATCAGAGACCTCTTATTTAGCTCAGGCCCTTGGTTCATGCTCTTCTCTCTGCTTATGATGTTCTTTCTCCCACTCATTATCTGGCTTCTACCCTGAGTTGAGCCCATGCCTCCCTCACCTGCTAGGGACCCTCTACCACAGGCTTTAGTTTCTTACTGCAGTCTCCTGAAAGCTTTACCACAGTTTGAACTTATATTTGTGAGATTATCTGATTATTACCTTTATAGCCATCTAAATAGTGTATTTCTTCAAGAAAGTAATTCCGTCTTTTCCCCCGGAGAAATCCCCATACCCAGCACAGAGCCTGATGTGTGAAACTTGCTGAATGCATTAAAAATATTAAGTTAATGATTTTATAAATTTATTTAAAGGATCCTCAGCTCCTGCTACAATGGTTCTCAAACACCTAGTGGCAGGAAATATTTGTTAAATTTGCAGATTCTTGGGCCCCATCCCAGATCTACTAATAAGAACCTCCATGGGTGAGAACTATAATTTGTAAGCAAAATGTTTAAGCAAGCTCCCAAGGTGAATTTTGATTTGGGTAAGAGTTTGGGAACTTCCTTGTTAGCAGACAAAATCTAGTCTTCATTCCACTTAGGTGGGTTCAAATGGTGTCATCTCCATGTTCCTCCTCTGCCCCTCTTTTTTAAAATTCTAAAGTTCCAGCCCTGTCTGATCCAGTACTCCCTAAAGACACATGCTTTATTTTTATCAGAGAAACTGTCTGTCACCCCTAACTATTATACATGAGGGCAGGGATCTGTGGTCACTCCCACTGTATTCCCATCCCCTAGAACAGTGCCTGTTATACATTAGATATCCAATAAATATTTGAATTAATGCCCAGTTTGCCCCATGGAGCATTTACGATGTTCAAGGCCTTATGCAGCTGGGAAAGAAGAGATGCTGGGCCCTGCAACTTGTGATAATATTGACATTCTTTGTTTTTTTTTTTTTTTTTTCTTTTGATTAGATGACACTGGAGAAATTAGGCCAGCCATCATACTTTCTGTCCAAATGGCTGTTGGGTCATGTCCACCTAATAGAAAGGCAATTTTGGCTGCTAATTTCCTGTCTGATTAGATTAATTGAATTCAAATGGTGAGCACAGAGCTTCCCTTCAGAGTAAACAAGGCAGCACTGACATTAGTGCCCACCCAGGCTTCTTAGTTTTTCTCTGATGAGGAGCTGTATTTTATTTCCTTGATCTGTTGGAATTACTGGGATAGATGGAGATGATGCAGGGGAGCTTGGAAATCCTATAGGAGGGGCTCAAGGAGAGGGACACCATTTTCCTGGTGGCATTAGCAAAAACTTGGGGTAAACCTTATGGCTCTAGCTTGGGAAACAAGGGATGCCTGCTTTGTCATTTGTAGGTACAGGATTAATGAATTGGTTTTACATCGCTTCTGAACCCATAGTGTCTGTCGCCCACTTTATGGGAATTAAGCCTTCCATTCATAGCAAGTAACTTCCCTGAATGTTAGACACTGGGGGTAGTGGTGGAAGGAAAGAAAGAGGGGTGAGGGAAGGGTCACAAACGAGCCACAGAGGCTGCTCTTAAGAGCTTACAAACTAATGAAGCGCTTTCGTTTTTACGCTTTATGTTCTATAGCAGAAAAAATCAAGGTAGTTTATAATGAAAACCACATATTCATGATGCTCATTTAAATAATCATAACAGATGGAAAACATGTATAAGGAAAGGAGTTAATTAGAACCTGAATACCTAGGCCAACACTGGTTTACAGGATCATAGCACATCAGGGTTGAACAGGCTCATGAGGAGCACTCAGTTCAAAGTTGCCCCACACTCTCAGGCTGTTGTCTGAATCCTTTAAAGGGACAGCCCAATCCATCCCAGTCACTCCAATTCTGAGACATTGTGCTTGATACATTTCATTTATCAAGCTGCGAATTGTTTTTCCCTTTGGTCCTAGCCCTGTTCCTTAGGAGACCCCCAAGAGCAGCCCAATCCTTCTACAAGGTGGCCCTTGACTTAGTAAGTTGAGGATTAACTCTTGTTCTCTCTGTCTTCTCCTCACCTGTGTCTTTGGTGTTTCCCATATGATTTGCAAGCACCTTGAACCAGTGATTGTCTCTCAAACACCTTTGAGTTTCCAGAGTGTAGTAGTTCATTTTCATGTTGCTAATAAAAATATACCCGGGACTGGGCAATTTACAAAAGAAAGACGTTTAATGGGCTTACAGTTTCCCATGGCTGGGGAGGCCTTACAGACATGGCAGAAGGCAAAGAAGAGCAGGTCATATCTTACGTAGATGGCGGCAGGCAAAGAGAGAATGTGCAGGGGAGCTTCCCATTATAAAACCATTCTATCTTGTGAAACTTACTCACTATCAAGAGAACAGCACGGGAGATACCTGCCCCCATGAATCAAATGCTCCCCATCAGGTCCTTTCCACAGCATGTGGGAATTCCTGATGAAATTTAGGTGTCGACACAGCCAAACCATACCACAGAACTATCACAGTACCTTTTACAAAATGGGCACTCAATAAATACTGGATAGGTAGATTCATTGGCACCTATTTTCTTACAAGAAGAAAGGCAGGATAATTATTAAAAGTTTTTTTCTCTCATGGTTATGACCTGGCATTTGGGTGGAAAGTCATCTGCAAATACGTTTTCACCTTCCCAGGGCAGGCTGAACAAAGCTTGTCTAAAGGTTGTCAGATAGCTGTGTTCTTCAAAGTATGGGGAGTTTATTAAAAAGACAGATGCCTAAACCACACTCCCAACTTACTGAATAAAGATCTCTATGTGTGGGGCCCAGGGAATCTGCATTTTAACAAGTTCCTAGGTACAGTTTATTTTGGGAATCTTACAAAGGCTTTAAAAGGGCAAAGATTTCTTAAAGTGAGATCAGTGAGAATCCCTGAGACTTTATCAGGGGCTTCATGAGGTCAAAACTATTTTCATAAAAATACTGATATGTTTTATGCCTTTCTCCTGCTCAAGTCTCATGTGTATATCATGGAGCTTCCAGAGGCTTCCTCTGTATATCATCGAGCCAGACTGAAAGTAGCAGATAAAGGAATCCAGCTGCTTCCCTTAAGCCAAACATGAAAGCCAAGCAGTAGCCACTTTTCCTACTATATTTTCTTTTGTTTAGGAAAATATAGTTTTTATTTTAAAATATTATTTATGTGAAAAAGCTATGAGCTGATTATTTTTTAAATAAATTGATAATTTTTTTTAGGTTCTGTAGGAATGTAAAGGATCCTGAAACCAAAAACATTTGACAGGTTGTTTGCTATTGGCCAACAAACTAAATAAATGTATTTAAAAAGTAGATTTTCTGTCTTTATTCAACGAAATGGTATATCAAGTAGTTGATCCCAGGTTAACTTAATTTGTTTTAAATTATGATTTCTATTGATAGGAGGTCTGATATTCTCTATTCTCCAAGAAGGCCAAGGTGTTTTTGCAGTATTGCAGCATAAGCAGGAATCAGGCGCCAAGTATTGCTTTCCTTTAAAAAAAAAAAAAGCATTATATTCTCCAGACTTCTGGCAAATTTGCAGTTACTCAATTTTAAGTTATGTGTGGGGGGAACAAAATCTGTCTAGATTTTTCAAAAGTACAACCCCAGGAATTTCGTGATCATAGATCTGTCTGACTCCCTTATCTCTCTCTGGTTCTCAAAGCTTAAACCAGATTCAGCTCAAAGTCATCTCATGGTTTTCTTTTTGCTCTTCCCTCTCCACCATGGGCCTCTGAAATCAAAGACACCTTCTAATCAAAAGGCACCTTCTAAGCTCCAAGACAACCCTCTGAAGTGGGGAAAGGTAACAGTGTGGTGGTAAAGCTTTAACGAGTAGCTTGGAGGACGTGCGAAGCCCTGATTTGCCAGTTTCCATTGTATGAAGAGTACTGTTATGGTTGATTTTAAGGTGAAGCTATCAACTCAGCATCACTAAACACAGTATTGGGAAGGGATGCATACAACAGACTCAGGGGGAGACAGGAGAAAAGCTGTCTAAATCCCTTCTCTCTTTGACCATAGGGTTTACTGTGGATCCTGGCAATGCTGATGGAGATGGCATTATTCCAGGGTAGTCTTTCATAT
Source organism: Sapajus apella (assembly GCF_009761245.1). NCBI lineage: Eukaryota > Metazoa > Chordata > Mammalia > Primates > Cebidae > Sapajus > Sapajus apella. The sequence continues at coordinate 26,666,037 of NW_022436955.1, forward strand.
ATCAGCAGAGAAGAGAAAGATACAAGGGTAGCCAAATATGTTAGAGGCTGGAGCAAACTCCTTGAGAACGTGTGATTCTTGTTCTATGAAGAACCTGTATTCATAGCAAGAAAGGAGGCTGAAAAGAGAAACAGACCCCCATTGAATTTAGAACATGACTCTGCCTTATCTGGGGAGGGGAAAGGGCAGGGTGTTGAACCTGTCTCTTCATCAGTCTTATCAGAATAACAGTAGCCAGCATGCTAAACTAGATATAAATACAAAAAGCAGGTAGCATTCTGCCTGCCTAATACTGTGGTAGTGTCACCTTTCCTTTTTATTGTATTTTTTCTTTCTTGTCATGTGTGCTCTTTTGGAAAGAATGAATCCACTAATTCAGGTTCCAGCTACTTTTGTGCAGGTTCATCTCATTTTAACTTTTTTTCTCATATTGTGAATTGAACTGAATATTTAGTCACAGGAAATGGCTTTAAGTTCTCTGGGAGGCCAAAGGTAAGAATTTACACGTAATAAATACAAACAAGTCTAATATCAAGGCTAGATTTATTCTAATTAAATCATTGTAAGTCAACTGTTTTTATAGATCTGAAGTAGAAGAGAAAGTACATATTTCTTCCCCAAGGATTTGTTAGTAGAGATTTACATGCCTCCTTTCCACTCTTGAGTTTGAATTTAAAGTAGTCCCAATGCCAAGGGGCTCCTGGATTCACACACAAAATAATTGTTTTAAAAATCTGTTAGACAAAATCCATAGCACAGTAGCTGCAATGCAAATGTCAGAGGTTAGGGGGAACATTAAAATCATTCAAATGCTGCACGTATCTGCCACGTTCTGAAAACCATTGCTAAAAATGGGTATTAAATCTCACCTTAAAGGTCAGGGGCAATTTACCCATCTTTATTAATGAGTCAGAATTACCCAGGAAGGAGCTGTCTCTTAAATACATGGAGTTGAGACAATAGGCTATACATCTGTGAAAAACATCATTAGCTTCCTCTCTCACAATATGTAGTGATGCTCATTTCTAGATGGATATGAGAGCTAAAAGTGAGAAGCAAACCATAAAACATGTCTAAAGGTAATGTAGGCATAGCTCAGAGATATCAAAGGTTTTCAGACCACCACAGTAAAAGGAATGTCACAATAAAGTGATTATCACAATAAAGGGAGTCACATGATTTTTTTTTTTTTTTTGGTTTTCCAATACATATAAAAGTTCTGTTTATACTATACTGCAATCTAGTAAATGTGCAATAGCATCATCTAAAAAATGTACATACCTCAATTAAAAATACATAATTACTAAAAAAAAAATAAAGGTAACAAACATCTGAATCCTTTTGCTGGTAAAGAGTCTTGCCTCAATGTTGATGGCTGCTGATGGGTCCAGGTGGTGGTTGCTAAGGGATAGTTGCAGGGTGCAGCAGCAGATTTTTAAAGTAAGACGACAGTGAAGTTTGTAATATCGAACAATTATTTCTTTCACAAAATCTTTCTCTCTAGCATGTGATGCTATTTGATATCATTTTAGCTCCCGTAGAACTTCTTCCAATATCGGAGTCAGTCTTCTCAAACCCTGCTGCTGCTTTATCAACTAAATGTATGCAATATTCCAAATTCTTTTTTGGTCATTTCTGCTATGTTCATAGCATCTTTACCAGGAGTGGATTTCATCTCAAGAAACATCTTTCTTTGCTCATCCCTAACAGCAGCTCTTCATCCATTCACTTTTCATGATGAGATTGCAGGAATTCAGTCACATCTTCAGACCGCACTTCTCATCCTCGTTCTCTTACTATTTCCATCACATCTGCAGTTCCTTTTTCCACTGAAGTCTTTAGCCCCTCCAAGTCATCCATGAGGGTTGGAATCAGCTTCTTCCGAACCCCTGTTAGTGTTGATATTTTGGCCTCTTTTCATGAATCACGAATGTTCTTAATGGCATCTCATATGGTAAATCCTTTCCAGAAGGTTATGAGTGTACTTTGCCCAAATCCATCAAAGAAATCACTCTCTATGCCAGCTATGGCCTACAAAATGTATTTCTGTATTTTGTAAGCTACAGTTTTACAAAATGTATTTTGAAAAGCAAAATTACTCCTTGATCCGTGGATTGAAGAATAGATGTTGTGTTAGCATTCATGAAAACAACATCAGTCTTGCACACTTCCAACAGAGCTCTTGGGTCACTAGGTGCATTGTCAATGAACAGTAATAGTTTGAAAGGAACCTTTTTTTTCCTAATCAGCAGATCTCAGCAGGGGCCTTAAAATATTCGGTAAACTATGGTGTTAACAGATGTGCTGTCATCCAGACTTTCTTATTCCATTTATAGAACATGGCAGAGTAAATTTCAGAATGGCAAATGAGTGTTTGCTTCAACTTAAAGTTACCAGATATATTACCCCCTAACCAGAGAGTCCACCTATTCTTCAAAGTTTTGAAGCCAGGCATTCACTTCTCTGTAACTGTGAAAGTCCTACATGGTATCTTCTTTCAATATAAGGCTGTCTCACCTACAGTGAAAATTTATTGTTTAGTGTAGTCACTTTCATCAATGGTCTTGGCTAGATCTGGATATCTTGCTGCAGCTTCTGTATCAGGACTGCTGCTTTACCTTGCACTACATTATAGAGGTTGCTTCTTTCCTTACACCTAATGAACCAACCTCCACTAGATTCAGACTTGTCTTCTGCAGATTCTTTACTTCTCTTAGCCTTTATAGCGTTGTAGAGAGAGAGGGGCTTTATTCTGGATTGGGCTTTAGCTTAAGTGAATGTTGTGACTAGTGGATCTTTATCCAGACCACTCAAACTTTCTCCACATCAGCAATAAGTCATTTTCACTTTCTTGCCACTCATGTGTTCACTGGGGTAGCATATTTAGTTTCCTTCAAGCACTTTTCCTTTGCATTCATAACTTGGCTGATTATTTGGTACAAAGGGTCTGGCTTTCAGTCTCTCTCAGCTTTTGACATGCCTTCCTCATTAAGCTTAGTCAGTCTAGGCTGGGCGGTGGCTCACGTCTATAATCCCAGCATTTTGGGAGGCCGAGGTGCATGGATCACTTGAGGTCAGGAGTTCAAGACCAGCCTGGCCAACATAGCAAAACCCCATCTGTACTAAAAATATGAAAAATAATTAGCCAGCTGTGGTTGCATGCACCTGTAATCCCAGCAATTTTGGAGGCTGAGGCAGAAGAATTGCTTGAACCTGGGAAGCAAAGGTTGCAGTAATCTGAGATCAGGCCACTGAACACCTGCCTGAGTGACAGAGTAAGACTCTGTCTCAAATTTAACTAATTAATTAATTTAAAAAATAAAGCTTAATCAGTCTAGCTTTTGATTTAAAGTGAGGGCCATGTATCCCTTCTTTTCACTTGAACATTTAGAGATCATTGTAGGGTTATTCATTGGCCTAATTTAAATAGACTGGACAGGGAAAATGTGTCACATATACACCATGGAATATTATGCAGCCACCAAAAACGATGAGTTCGTGTCCTTTGTAGGGACATGGATGAACCTGGAAACCATCATTCTCAGCAAACTGACACAAGAACAGAAAATCAAACACTGCATGTTCTCACTCATAGGCGGGTGTTGAACAATTAGAACACATGGACACAGGGAGGGGAGCACTACACACTGGGGTCTGTTGGGGGGAAATAGGGGAGGGACAGCGGGGGGTGGGGAGTTGGGGAGAGATAGCATGGGGAGAAATGCCAGATATAGGTGAAGGGGAGGAAGGCAGCAAATCACACTGCCACGTGTGTACCTATGCAACAATCTTGCATGTTCTTCATGTGTACCCCAAAACCTAAAATGCAATTAAAGAAAAAAGAAAAAGAAAATAAATATTGTTGTGTCTCAGGAAATAGAAAGGCCCAAAGAGAGGGAGACAGATAGGAGAATGGCTGCTCAGTGGAGCAGTCAGAACACTCACAACATTTATCAGTTAAGTTTCCCATCTTTTGTGGGCATGGCTCATGGCACCGAAAAGCAATTACAATAGTAACACCAAAGATCACTGATCACAGTTCATCAGAAGACATATAATAATGAAAAAGGTTGAAGTATGGCCGGAATTACCAAAATAAGTTACCAAAACAGAAAGTGAGAGCGTGCTGACAGGTATGCTAAAAGCAGGATTGCGGTCTTAGTTTCAATTTGTAAAAAACACAATAGCTGAAAAGTGCGATACAGCAAAGCACAATAAAATAACAATGACCTATCCCTGAAGGAGAAAAGCTAAAGATGTAATTCTGGACCAGGAAAGGCTGGTAAGCAAGGCTCCGACCCCAAAAATAATAAGTAAAAGTGTAAGTCACTAAAAGCCCTATTTGGGAGACTGTAAGGTTATAAAACAAATGATAATAGGACAGAAGAATTTTGCAACCTGTATACCAGACAGCTACTGTCCTTAGTGTAAAAAGAGCTCCTGTAAACCAACAGCAAAGCGACAAGAAAGAAGAAAGTCGGCAAAAAATAAATTCTTCCAGTGCCCTGAGCAAATACGTTTTCCCTTCCAGCAAACCTGGACCCCTTAGGGGTTTCTAAATGCATTGCATTTCTTCCTCATTCAGGGCTGCAGAGGGATGGATTTTCGTCAAAGAATATTTTCATCCTATTGTTCTCTTGAGCAGCTGACCTCTGTGGGTCTCCATGGTTGATAGGCTAACATGTAACCTCATCATGATATCTGACATTTAATTAAATGAGATAATTTGTATAATGCTGTAGCACAGTTTTAGGCCATGGTAAGCTCCCAATTAATTCTGTTCTTCACCCCTTATTTATAAAATTGTTGAGGAAATTAGGTGAAACTCTGTATGTAGAAGAAGAAAAGTTCCCACTTAATGATGGGGCTACTCAATAAATGTCCATCGGCGTTCCTAGAAACCCTGACTCATTCAGCATAATCTCTTAGACCTTGACAGATTTTTAAATTCCTAATTAGGGCTCCTCCATCCTGGCCGAATGTTTGAATCACATGTGAAGTTACTGGATGATACCAATGCTCAGGCCCTACCCCAGACAAGTTGAATATGAACTCCGAGTGTGGGGCCCATTATATTTTTAAAAGTTTCACAGGATGGCCGGCTGGGTGTGGTGGCTTTCACCTGTAATCCCAGCAATTTGGAAGGCCAAGGAGGGCAGATCACTTGAGGCCAGGAATTCGATACCATCGTGGCCAACGTGGTGAAACCCTTTCTCTACTAAAATTACAAAACTTAGCTGGGCACGTTGGTGCATGCCTTTAATCCCAGCTACTTGGGAGGCTGAGGCATAAGAACCACTTGAACCCAGGAGGTGGAGGTTGCAGTGAGCCCAGATTGTACCACTGTACTCCATCCTGGACAACAGAGAGAGACTCCACCTCAATCAATCAATCAATCAATCAATCAATTTCCACAGGAGATTCTAATGTGCAGCCAGGGGAGATGTCTACCTGAAATGTCCTTTAGAAATCTTGCAGTGGTGCCTTTATCCCTGAAGTGCGTTTTCCATTCCATCTTGCCGTCATCTGCCTCTCTGTGTGTTGAGGTTTTAGTTTCAGTTGGAAATAACCTTCTTTTTGGAACTCCACAGCATTTATATCTGTGCTACACATTTCTTCCTTGAATAGCCTTTTCTTGTAATAATACCTACTTGTGAATTATCTTTCCATCTAAAACTATAAGCTCCTGGAGGCAGAGGATCTTATTTTACTAATCATTACATCTATCTAATATCTGTTTCAGCATTTGACACATAGCAAGTTCTCAAAAACTGTTGAATAAATAAATGAATGTAAGTGAATGAGGATAGACATTTATCTTTACGCAAGCTTAGAGCCAAACACCATTCTCTGTGAGAGCTGAAGCCAAGCCCCTGTAGTCTGTGTGTTATCAAACATAGCACTTAGCGTCACGGACAGCCTTATTAACTAACTCAGCCCGTACTTTTCAGAGAGCATGGATTTCTTGTCATTCATGAAGTTGTTAGTTCAAGGCAAGTGTTGGACTTTGGTAAACATCCTCCCTTTCGGCTTCTCACTTTGGATTTTCAATCCTAACAAAGAGACTAGTTGGGAGAAGAATCTGAGTCATCAAAGCAGAGAGTTGGTACCAGATGGCATTTGACTCACTAGCTGTTTGACCTTTTTTTTAATTTAAATTCTGGGGTACATGTGCAGATCTTGCAGGATTGTTGCATAGGTACACACATGCCATGGTGGTTTGCTGCCTCCATTCCCCTGTAACCCACATCAGGCATTTCTCCCAATATTATCCGTCCCCAACCTCCCCACCCCCCACTATCCCTCCCCTAGACCCCACCCTGCAACAGGCCCCAGTGTGTGATATTCCCCTCCCTGTGCCCATGTGTTCTCATTGTTCAACACCCACCTATGAGTGAGAACATGCTTAACTCTTAGACCGTAATATCCTTATCTGAAAAATGAGATCTAATAATCCTACCTATTTCACAGGTAAGAATAAAATGAGACAACTCATTAGAATATAATTATTATAGTGAACACATATACCTACGTAGTGAACACTCAAAAGATGATGGCCTACAGGAAATAAAACTGAGATTAAGATTAAACAGTATAGGCTACTATGAAAAGAATGGAGCAATTTTCGGTGAAAAGAGGGAGGAAACTAGCATTTCCTAACTACCAGCCATGCCTGAGGCTGAGAACTTCTCTGGTCAATTCAGGGCAGAAAAAAATGGCAAAGTATTTAAATATGTTATATAACACGTCATAGCATCATATAACATAATACAGTAAATGTAAGTATAGCAAATATAATTACTTCGATTACCATAAGTATGATTAGTAATAAATGATAGCCATAGCATAATTAATATGATACAAAATACTACAGTATAATACAATATAATGTGTATGTTTCTTTTTAAAAGCTTTTCAGAATATGTTGAAGAAAACAAAGACTCACGTTTGAGAGGGAAATTATTATTATAAAGTGAATAAACTGAATAACTTGTATTGAGCTGGTTACAGCTGGTTTCTGACTGTATTTTAATTATAAAAGATCTAGCCAGCTTCTGTACATACTCTCCCTGCACAAATGTTAGCTCTGGTTCAGAGACTTTTTCTGCACTCAGTTATTCTCACACATTTCTTTCTCTTTTGTTTTTTGTTGTATTTTAGAATGACTCCTTAACCTTCAGAAGTACATTTTGTCTGAAGGACCAGAATGTCAATGTGATCCTATCTGTAGATTCTTGGCAAGAAAGAAAATGTTCTTATTAATGCAGAAATTCCTACACAGAAGGAAGAAAAAGTCTCACTTAGAAAAAAGCCCTTATATAGTTTATCTGGGCTCACTGTTTCCTGAAGAGACCTCATCCTAGTCAATTTCTCCTTGGCATTTTACTATTTTTGTCTATTTGAGGTGAAACCTGGAGGAAGTAATTAGGAGGCTGTTTTAGGGCATTTTCATGGATTGGCTGAGCTGACTGTCTGAGGCTCATTTGGGGATGGGGTCTACTTTAAGGCTTCACTGAGTGCAGGTGGCCACCCGTATCTACAGGTTCAGCATCCATGATAGAAAATATTCAGGGGTAAACACAGTAAAAATAACACATAACCACAAAAAATAATACAAACAAAGCAATGTAACAACTATTTACATAGCATTTACATTGTATTAGGTATTTTAGATAAGTAATCTAGAGATGATTTAAGTATACAGGGGACATTCGGGGTGGTTCATAGGTTGTATGCAAATACCATGCCACTCTGTATAAGAGCCTTGAGCATCCCAGGATTTTGGTGTTAGTGGGGGAGGGATCTTGAAATGAACACCCTGCGGATAACAAGGGACAACTGTAACTGGATTCTAGCACATATTGTGGGTTTGTTGGCAGTTTTAATAACCAGATTTGTGTTAAAATACATAAGTAATTACAGAGAAAAAAATAAACACTACTCATTGTGGCCAGGCATCACAGAGAAGTGGGATAAGGGTGGACCAAAGAAACAGACCAAGGAGCAGGGGAGAACTGAAGGGTTCCCGCAAACATCGTGCCCCCTTTTCGTCCCAGGTTTCAGAGGAGCAAAGAGCCATTGCCCAAGAAATAATGTCTCAGACATCTTCTCGCTATCTCAAATGCAAGTCTCCAAATTTGTTCCTTCTTCTTGTCTGCCAAGCCTGAGCAACTTTCCTGCTTCCTCTCTCTCCCCAGTGTTGGAAACATGAATGGATTCTAGGTGATTAGTTACCCTAACACTTCAAGCAGTTTCACCTCTAGGACGTGGGTGGACTGTCCCTCTTCCCACATCAGCCCTAGGCAGACCTCTCTGCACAATGTCAGTTGCATTCATATGACAGCTGACATTGTGCAACTGACTTTACTTTGACAAATGTTTTTCCATATTTGCAGTGAACCCAAATAGTTCTATCCGCAGGACATCTGTAGCCCCTATCGTACCTTTGTGCAGAATTTAAAAGGCATGCTCCCTCTGGTCAGAGGTAGCTTTGCAGAGGTACAGACTTAGTGGTAGAAGTTTCCTTTGTCCAATTTAAAAATATATCCTATTCTTGTGAGTGGGTGGAGACTCGTGGCATGTGGAAAGGGAAGCAAGGGCTAGATATTCAATTCCCACTTGTCCCCCCTGCCATGCCCATGCTCCCACGTGTTTTACAACTTGTACTCCATAGATGGTTCCCCTGAGATTACCCCTCCTTTTATCTGGAAGGTACTGCTCATCTATTTTAGGGCCACCTACATGAATGCAAGCTGAAGGTACACATGTGAAAAGGCCGTAAATGCTCAAAAAGCCTCCAGGTACTTGATAGGCCATGTTCATTCAGCAAATGTCAGTAGAGCACTCAGGAAGGCCAGCGTAGAGAAAGGCCAGGATGCCTGGAGTGAAATCAGAGAGATTTGGTAGGACCTGATCACTGGCAGAACCCAGACTGGGGCCAGCTGATGAAACCAGAGAGGCACTCACTTCAGGGGCCAAAACCTCAAGTCAGCAAGAGCAGGGGTCCCCAACCCTGAGCCACAGACCAGTTCTAGTCTATAACCTGTTAGGAACCTGGCTGCCAGCAAGCCAAGCTTCATCGGTATTTACAGCCACTCCCCATTGCTTGTACCACTTCCTGTTGGATCGGGGTAGCATTAGATTCTCATATCAGTATGAACCTTATTGTAAACTGTGTGTGTGAGGGATCTAGGCTGTGTGTTCCTTATAAGAATCTAATGCCTGATGATCTGTCACTGTCTCCCATCTCCCCCACATGGGACCCTCTAGTTGCAGGAAACCAAGCTAAGGGTTCCCACTGATTCTACATTAGGATGACTAATAGAAGTATTTCTTTATATATTATAATAATAAAAATAAAGTGCGTGATAAATTTAATGTGCTTGAGTTATCCCTGAATCATCCCCCCACCTCCTGGTCCATGGAAAAATTTTCTTCCATGAAACCAGTCCCTGGTACCAAATAGGTTGGGGACCTCTGATCAGAAGTGATAGCATTGTAATGCAACATTTTTAAAACTCAAAATTAATGCATTAAAAACCCATGAGAAATAAAATGTCGAATAAAGACAAGATCAGAATCAATGCAGAAAATCCATCATAAGCAAAACATCACTATTTTTTAAAGAGAGGGCATCATTCTTACTGATTTTTTTTTTCTTTTGCCTCAGGCTACAGTATGGCTTGTGTTGGCACTGCGATGGATCCTGTCTTTATTTAAAATTTTGAGGTTGTGTCCATCATGACTTTTTTTTGCAGCAATTGCAATTTTTAAAAATATTGCATCAAAATATTTATCTTGATGATTGAGTTTTTGGGTGCCTTCTTTCAGATGGTGCAGAAAGCAAGCTCCTCACTCATCTCCTCTACCCCAGCCCCAATAGCTAGCTCACTCTTCACACCTGTCCTTGAGTGCTGTGTGAAGCATTGTGTCGCACCAGCTTGTTTTAAGTCCCAACAACCTTATGCCATGGTGTCTGTTAATAATGGAAGAACAAAGCGGTTAATTGACTAGCTCAAGGTCTAAATGAGGTGGAGGAGGAGAGAATAAAATTAGGCATAAAGCCTATTGCTTGGATCACATTTAGAAACAAGGAGACGGAAGGTGGAGGATATGAGAGGCTGTCAAGGTCACAGGAGCAGGTGTAGGACAGAGACAGGGTGGCAGCTCCCTATGCCTCCTGGAAGCCATCCCCCCAGCTGAAGAACTCATACAGAGTCAGCTGTCCATGCAGGAGCTCTCTGCAGTGACATTCACATGGCTGAGTTACCAAGAAGAAAGCTTGTGTCCTCAAGACTTGTGTTTGAAAGTTAATTGCTTAGCCTTTTCCCAAAGAGTCATCAACAAATATGACACACACCCACAAAAATTATTTTGCCTTTCATAAAACTCAAGTGGACGTGTCTTTATTTCTCTGCAAAATGAGCCACTACAGTGCTGTCACTTGAAATATAGAATCTGAATGAAAATTAATGCTGTTGATGAAACCAGCAGTCTAAAACATTAAAGGATATTGGACTGAAAAGACAATGGTATTTGCATCCTTTTGAACATTTGCCTGGATTTGCATAATGGAGATGTCACTTGTATTACTGGAGAAAAATCAAGTTACCTGGGCTTACATTAACTGCCTGCTTGCTACAGCTCCCTTAAGGGGTTGGAACACCACCATGCCTTGACCTTTTGAAAGAGAAAAATGTGAAGCTCCTACATTCATCAAGTGAGTCTTCAGTGCAACAGGAGTGAAAACATCGTGGGCTGTTGCTTACTCCTGGCCTTCAAGAACCAAAAAAGACAAATTCCCACTGGAGGCAAAGACCAGGAAGAATTTGCTGTCTGCATATGAATGTGCATGAACCTCATTGTCAGGAAATGAACAGTACATAACCCAACCTGGAACCCTTTTGGCCTGGACTGCTAGAAGTTGTACACCAACTTTGCAACCCAGTTATATTAATCTCATATATTTTTGGTATCTGCTGACAGCTGCTTTCTAGGCTTCTGTTTAGAGCAGTGTCTGGATCTGTGGATGTATGTCACAGTCATCTTGGGTGCTTTATAAAAATGCAGATGCTCAGGCTCCACTTTAGTGTGGAACCCAGATATTGATATTTTTTTCAGCACTCTTAAGGTGTTTCTAATGTGCAGGCTGCATTGAGAACTACTGCTTTAAAAGACTCTGCTGCATTTTATCCTTCTCTTATTTGAGGCTGCTTTAATGGAGTAAACATGTAGGATTCAGCATGATATAAATTTTAATATTAATAATGCCAGGGACCTATAAGGGCACATTTACCCCAACGGTAGGAACTCAGAATGGGGACAGTCTAGCTGGACCCTGTATTAGTTGTTTGGGCTTGGATTCGGGGTTTAGCCTCTTCGTGTCTCAGTTTTTCTCACCTTTGAAAGGGGATAAGAATGTCTTTTCTGATCATCTGTAAGGATTTATGACAGTGTCTATCATACAGTTAGCATGTAAACGATATATTCTATTTTATGTAAATATTACAACAATTTCTCTTTGTGGGCTGTACTTCACCCAGCCAGGTGAATTTTAACCAAGTGATCTGCCTCTATAGCCCCCACTCAGATTAAGAAACAGAACAGGACCTTCCCTTTTATAGCCCCTTCGAATCACTAGCTTCTCCCCAGAGGGAACCACTCTCCTGACACTTAACTATACAGGTTAGATTTGCCTGTTTTGGGACTTCCTGTTGATGGACCTATACTGTGCATACTCTTTTGTGTCACCTTCTTTCAGTCACCATGGTTAGTAAGATTCATGTTGTTGTATCTGGTTTGCTCATTCTTATTTTTGCTGCTGTGCAATATTCCACTATAGGAACTTATCACATTCAAGAACTTCCTAACTGAGCTCTCTTTTCAAACAGTTCATTCTTCAGTCTCTGATATGGTTTGGCTCTGTGTCCCCACCCACATCTCACCTTGAATCATAATAATCCCCCCATGTCATGGGAAGGACCTGGAGGGAGGTAATTGAATCATGGGGGCAGGTTTTTCCCATACTGTTCTCATGTCGTGAATAAGTCTCACGAGCTCTGACGGTTTCATAAGGGGTGTTCTCCTGCATACGCTAACTTGTCTGCAACCATGTAAGACATGCCTTTGCTCCTCCTTTGCCCTCCGCCATGATTGTGAGGCCTCCCCTGCCATGTGGAACTGTAAGTCCTTTAAGCTCCTTTTTCTTCATAAAGTATGCAGACTCTGGAATGTCTTTGTTAGCCGTGTGAGAACAGACTAATACATTCCTTTTTACTGAATTACCTTTACGCAGTGTGAATGAGATCAGGTTCCTCTTCCCTGCAGAAGAAAACTAGACCTCTTGGTCCTGTTTTTAGGGCCTTTCTCATTGGGCTCCAAGGCCCTTGTAGCCACTGTCCACTGTCCATGTGCATGTACTTTCTTTTTCTTTCTGGCCATGCATCTTCACTCAGGGCTGCCTTTCATCTTGTTTTTCCCAGTGACTGTTCCTTCTGCCTACTGCCTAGAATGCTTTTTTCCCATCTCCACCCAAAGAACACATACACATTTCTCAAGATCTGGAGTTAAATTTGTCTCCCATGAGAAGCCTCCCTCCACTTTGCCTTTGGTAATCCATCCTGTCTTCTGTGCACTCATGCCACATGTCATGCAAACCTTCGTTATACCCCCTTATCAAATGGTACTTGATGGTACAGACCTATTTCTCTATGAGACTACACAGTGTTCAAAGCAGCAAGCTACCAACCTGATATTAATCTTTACACCCTTCACGCTGCTTGCAGTGATTGAATCTTCACAGTTAATGAATATAAGAGTTAATGGATAAGTGAATAAATCACATAATTAATCAGAAATCTTTTAGGCTTTGCTACTCTTTCTTGAAGAATAATTCTGGTTAGAAGTCACATAATAGGTATGTTCAGGAGGTTCTACTTCTTCAACTTGCAGGGGGAATTGTCACTTTTCTCATCCAACTTTTCAGCTTATTCTACCCCTGCTTTCTACCCGACTCTGCCTCCAGCTTCTAGATACCTGTGGCTTGACAACCCAGCTGCAAGACTGTCCCTTCTTCCTTCCACCACCTGAGAGGGCAGAAATGGGACAAAGTCATCATTGGGCAGCATAGTTAGTAGCAAGATGTTACAAGTCCTCAAAATGGCATTTGCATTTTTACATACTACTTTGTTAACCTTATACAAAAATAATCCAAGGTAGAATTTTAGTAGATTTATTTCCACAGAGACCAAGAAAGTTTTCCTGGTGGCCCTCATAACTATTTGATGTAACTAAAAATAAAACTAGCCCTGACTTCTAATAACTCAAAACCGTTGGAGGTTAGAGCAAGGGAAAGGTGATTCATTCAACTCCTGCTTACTTTGACCCGAATTTATGCCAATTGGGACTTTTGCCTGAATTATTCAGGAAAATGCCCTGAGCTGCCCCTTAATTCATCTTGTACGGTTGGTCCCTCATATATTGAAAAAGTGTTTTCTATGATGATTTTCGATAGAGCTAATGTCACCTTGACCAGGTCAGAGTTCCTCCAAGTTATTTTTAATATACAAATTTATCACATCACTTTTCATCATGCCTGCTCCCAATGGTTATGAGTTATTGAACTTATCTATATAGCAGAGTTAATTTGTAATGTCCTTGAGGTATCATTTTTCACCGTTGGCCTGTGTCACCACCTTTGTTTATATTTAGTTCAGAAAACACAATTTTAAAAAGTGTCAGGTTGTAACAAGACATAAGATCAATGCAGTTAGTTTCTCTTCAAAGTTTAACAACTTGTTATCTGTCAACTGAAGCATGAACATAAATATGGTAAAACCCAATTAATGTACAGTGGTAATCACAATGGAACTTAGTGATATTTTCTCCTTTGCACAGTGAGACTCTTAGAAGTGGCTTCATTAATATTGCATTTTTAGTGTGAGTTCTGCTTTTCTTCCCATGTTGCCTAGTTCTGGGCCTCTGTGCCCCCTGTCCTCTGTCCTGGGGCTACTTTTCCATGTAAGGCCTTTGGAGGATGATAGCTTTTTGGTACCTCTGCTATCCTGCTAGCTGCCAAGAACTCTCCATCACTCCCCCTTGATTGCTTGGGACACATTATTAAGTATAGCAGCTTTGGCCCATAGTGGCAAAAAGTTTAGAGTCATCTTTTTGTTTTGCAACCTCTATTTTTGTTTTAACAGGTCTTTTCAAATCAAGTGGTAGGAGTTATGCCTCTCCCAGATAAGGCCTATCAAACACTCTCACTAAGTTGGCAATTTCTTTTGGATGATAAAAATGATTACAAATATTTGAATTGAAATTGTTGGGACTCTCATTATAAATAACAAGAATGATCAGGTGGCATTGTATTTTTGGGAATATCCTCAAGATATGTTCAGAAAAATCAGTGTTATAAGAGCTTGAACAGTTATATTAGTTTAGCTTGATTGTACTTTGTTTCTTTTTTCTTTTTTTTTATACTTGCATGGCATAATAATAAAAATTAAGTAGTTTTTAATGAAACTAATGAATTTGCTTTTAGAAAACAGCATTTTATAATATCTATTGGGTAATTATTCAAATACTTGATACCATGGTTTCTGGTATTGGATAAATGACTGAATTTATGATTAAACACATCTTTTGGACTAAAGTTACTAAATAGATACTTGAGTCAATTACATAACGGCAATGGCATTGCATTAGATTTTATCACAACAATAATTACTGTGTAATGTTAGGTTCTATTTTGAATTGCTCTTCGGTGGGTTATCAGCAATAGAACATGCATTGAGCTTTTATGAGAGGTTTTTGCACTACTCATATCTGAGAAGAGCCAGATCCTATGGTAAGAGGTCAGAGACTGATCTGGCAGTAAAGGGCTTTCATGAAATTATTTTTAATAGTAAGCATTTATTAAAGCCTATTACTTTAGAGCCTGAAGAGACACAGGCATCTGACCTTCCACTGCCTGCTGGGGGTCCTTCCTCTAATTTGGGAGATACAGCATGTACAGATAAAGGTACATGAGACAGCCTTGCCACTGGAAAGAAATGGCACTCAGATTCCCAATTGTTGCTTGCTGTGGTCAGCTGTCATCCAGGAAAGGTCAGTTGTTTTCCGTACAAAGCCACCTTAATAGCAAGACTTTATCTGTGTCAGCAGTCTAGAATGTCATCATCTTTACAGAAGAGAGCTTGATTTAGTGTCTGTATCCAGAGGTTATTTCTGTCTCTGGGATAGAATTTTACTAATCAAATACATAACAGATATATACATAAACCAGAATGAAAACATATTAATTTATAGTGAGAAATTATTGATTAAAGTGGATATTTGTGTTTTCATGTCAACTTATTCATTCTGTTTGGATAAATCTACATGAAAATCAAATTTTAGTCATGAACTGGGTTGGAAAGTTTAAAAACAAAAGACTTAGGTAATCTTAACAAAGCATTTCTCAGCTACAGTCCTTCCCAGCAGAGTGAGAGCTAACAACAGAAATAACAATAACAGCCATAATTTCTAAGGGCTTCACTCTTTACCAGGAATTATACTATGCCCTTAGCGTGCATTATCTAGTTTAACCCTCATGATAACTTTTCATATAGGGATGATTGTTACCTCTGTGAAAAGGAGGAGAAGATGGAAAAAAATCAATAACTACCCCAAGATACGTAGCTAGGATATGGCATCAAGGATTCTAAGACAAAGATTATCTGACTTCTTTTATAAACATTTTTCTTTTAGATTTTTTCCTTTCTCTTCTCTTTTCTTTTTCTTTCTTTTAAAATTGATGTAAAATTGTAGTATTTACTGTGTATGACATATTTTAAAGTATCGATACATTGTGGAATGACTAAATCTAGCTAATGAACATATGCATTACATCACATAGTCACTGCTTTGTGGTAAGAATATTTTACATCCAATCTTTTACTATTTTTAGGAATAAAATATAGTGTTATTATCTGTAGTTGCCACGTTGTACAATAGTTCTTTTGAGCTTATTTTTCCTATCCAATTGAAATGTTCTATCTTCTGACCTACATCTCCTTAACAATTCCCAATTCCCTGCAATCACCCCAGGCCCTGGCAACCACCATTCTGCTCTCTACTTCTATGAGATCAACATTTTAGCATTCACATAGGAATGAGAATATATGGTATTTGCCTTTCTGTGCTTGAGTTAGTTAACATAATTTCCACCGGATTCATCCATGTTGTCATAAATGACAAGGTTTCCTGTCTCATGTAATGTGTGTGTGTGTGTGTGTGTGTGTGTGTGTGTGTGTGTGTGTGTATGTGATATTCATCTATTGATGGACACTTAGGAACAGATTTAACAAGGAAAGTGAATGATCTTTACACTGAAAAGTATAAAACACTGATAAAAGAATTGAAGAAAACAAAAATAAATGGAAAGACATCCCATGTTCATAGATTGCCAGGATAGTATTTTTAAAATTGCCATACTACCCAAAATGATCTACAGATTCAAAATAATTTATATTGAAATACAAGTGGCATTATTTGTATAACTAGGAAGCTATAGGAAAAATAACCTAAAAATCATATAGAACCACAAAAGACCATGGATAGCCAAAGCAATCTTGAGCAAAGAGAAGAAAGCTGTAGGCATCACACTACCTGACTTCAAAGTATACTACAAAGCTATAACAACCAAAACAGCATGGTACTGGTATAAAAACAGACACATAGACCAATTGAACAGAATAGAAAATCCAGAAATAAACTCATGTATCTATGGCTGACTGATTTCCAACAAAGTTATCAAGAACACACAATGGAGGAAAAATCCTTTATTAAATGGTATTTGGAAAATTGGATATCCACATGCAGAAGAGTGAAACTGGACTCTTATCTGATACCATATACAAAAATCAACTCAAAGACCGAAATGTAAGACATGAAACTGTAAAACAACTGGAAGAAACCATAAGGAAAATCTCCCTGGCATTAGTCTAGGCAAGGATTTCTTGGACATAACTTCAAAAGCATAGGCAACAAAAGCAAAAATAAAGTGATTATATCAACTAAAAACCTTCACAGCAAAAGAAGCAACAGAGCAAAAAGACAACCTATAGAATTAAGAGAAAGTATTTGCAAACTATACATCTGATAAGAGGTTAATGTCCAAAATATACAAAAAATTCACACAACTCAATAGTAAAATTAAAAAAAAAAAAAACAACTAAAAATGAGAAAAGAAACTCAGTAGACATTTTTCTAAGGAAGACATACAAATGGCCAACAGGCATGTTTTTAAAATGCTCAAAATTACTAATCATAATAGAAATGCAAATTAAAACCACAGTGAACTATTACCTCATACCTGGTTACTATGGCTATTATCAAAAAGATCAATGTTGGCAAGGATGTGGAAAAATGGGGAACCCTTCCCCACTGTTGATAGGAATGTAACTTAGTACAACTGTAATGGAAAATAGTATGGATATTCCTCAAAAATTTAAAATAGAACTATCATATGATTCAGAAATCTCATTAGGGGTATCCGAAGAAAACAAAATCAATGTATCAAAGAGGTATCTGCACTTCTATATGTATTGCAGCATGGTTCACAATATCCAAGATAGGGAATCACCCTAAATATCCATCAATGGATAAATGGATAAACTATTCTTAATTGAGAGAATTAAAATTGTATCTTGATGAGTCTATTAATCTTTCAGAGAAATAAACCCTGGTAATTGAATGAAATCTCCCTGTTGCAGAAAGCTCTATAAGCTTCTATGTACAGATGATTTCACAGGGTAAATTTCTCTGACTAGCTTTCCACATTCTTAGCTTTCTTTTCTCAGGAAAAATGTATACAGTCCTTGTATAGGACCATAGTTGTGAGATACACTTTTCCCACTCTTCTTTGTGCTTTTCTCTCCTCAACTGCCTTTTCTCATTTAATATTTATAATTTTCCTATGACTTAAATTATACTCTGATTTTAAAGATGAGAAAATTGAGACATTGATATTCAGATAACTCACCTAGGTCAGTCAGTAGCACAGTCAGATGACACGTTCTGTGGTTAGTGCCTGGACAATTAAGTACCAAGAAATGCTATTGACTGTAGGTGTTCATGGTCCAGAAGAATAGTGCTGATAAGCAATGAGTATAGTTTAAGGGCAGATATATTTGGAAGAGAGAGGCATAAGACAGGAGACTAGGAAATGGAAGAGCTCTGTAGTCTATTAGCAATGTCTGCCTCGGAGTGACTTGGAGGATGTGGTAATAAAAGCATCTGCATGTATCCTTCTGGCTACAAGTTGCCTGTTAATTAGTACAACACAAATACATTCACACATAAGTAGATCTCAGCCATCTAGATGAGACACACAGATTTTATAACAGGGGTAATGATTCATAACAACGAACTATTGTCAATCTTACTATAATGAATATTCCACAGCTTATTCCAATTTTTAAATACAACAGCAAATTGCATTTACACCCAATAGCATGGGTTTATGTAATGTACATGGGTAAATGTACACCCTCCTAGGGAGAAAGGGTGTTCTGTGTTTCCATCACAGTGGAACCCATTTTCATGATGGATTGGAATATTCCATATATTAAGAATAATTACTGGAAAGAATGCAGAGCCATTGGAGACTTTCTAAAGAAATGAATGATGAAATAAGATATTTGTTTGGGAAATAGGTCTGAAAAAGATGGAATGAAGGAGAGAGGGAGTTCTGGAAGGCTGTGGATGTGTTTTCATTTTCATAAGCATGGGGGGAGACGGGTAGGAGAGAAGATGGTCAATAGGTACAAAGCTACAGTCACATAGCAGGAATAAGCTCTGCTGTTCTGTTGCATACTGGGGTGACTATAGTTTACAGTTATATGTTTTGTATTTCAAAATAGCTAGGAGGGGAATTTTGAATGCTCCTAGCACAAAGAAATGGCAAGTATTTGAGATGATAGATATGCTAATTACCCTGATTTGATCATTTTATAATGTATACATGCACCGAAACATGTCAGTGTACCACACAAATTATTAATTTAATAATTGTCCATCAATTATTATGTGTAAATTAAACAATAAAACTTAAAAAAATAGTACTAATGGGAGGTAAAGAAGGTGTGAATAAGAACAGAAACATTGAGTGGGACGACAATGAATGTAAGAAATGCTGTTCTCAAATTGCTCTAACTTATCTCTCATGCACTGGAGCACTGTTTGTCATTGAACACTTTTTGAATGCCTCTTTTATGCCGGGCACTGTTCTCAGTGGTCTTTGCAGTTAGATGTTTTTGCAAACGTGTTCAAAAGAGTCCTTGATATATGGAAACTGACAAAGACATACTCCAACAAGTCAAGGAGATTTCAATGTCAAATAGGGCTTTGGTGTAAACAGTGCCTGACACATAGTTGCTTAATATATTTGCTGTGGATGAATAAACATACAGATGACCAATGGAGTGGCATAGGTAGACTAATCGAAGGACATTCAAGGTAGACTTCTAAATGCCTGAAACTTTTTCAAAGTGAGATCCAGACCTTCCTTGAGGAATCATGTTTCTCTACTCTGATCTGTACAGTGGGTGAAAATAAGGAAGAAGATGGAGCCTAGCACGGTAGTGCACACTTGTAATCACAGCACTTTGGGAGGCCAAGGCAGGAGGATTGCTTGAGCCCAGTAGTTCTAGACAAGCTGAAGTAACGTGGCAAAACCTTGTTTCTAAAACATGTGAAATTTAGCCTACATGCCTGTGGTTCCAACTATTCAGGAGGCTCAGGTGGGAGGACAGCTTGAGCCCAAGAGGTCGAGGCTGTA
This sequence comes from Sapajus apella, assembly GCF_009761245.1. Lineage (NCBI taxonomy): Eukaryota > Metazoa > Chordata > Mammalia > Primates > Cebidae > Sapajus > Sapajus apella. The sequence continues at coordinate 26,685,859 of NW_022436955.1, forward strand.
GTGAGCCATGACTGCCCCACTGTATTCCAGCCTGGGTGAGGGAACAAGACCGTGTCAAGAAAATAGAGAAAGAGAGGAGAAGAGAGGGAAAGAAAAGAGGGAGGAAGGGAAGAAGGGAAAGGGAGGAAACATCAGTGCAGGTAAAAATATTATTTTTCTTAGAATGTAACCAAGCCAGCAAGATTAATAACATTGGAAGGCAGTATTTCTCCATGTGTATCCCTTAGACAGCAGGCATCAAAATTTCTTGAGTGTAATGTGATGGATTCCTAGGCCCTACCTCAAGCCTATAAAAAATAATCCCTCTCAGAGAGAAAGGGAACTTTAAACAAGCTCCTCATTTCATTTTGTTGGAGTGAAACATTCTAAGAATCAGTGGGTTAGAGCTTCCTAAGCACTTAAAAACTCCAAGAAGTAAGGACCTGTTACAGAGGTAACAAGTATGGGCTAATTGGATGTCCTTAGAAAACCTTCAAAACAGCAGTAGCACAGATCACTCTTGATTAACCATTGGACTTGGAAGGGCCTAAGGTTGAGAGGCTCAGACGGCCCCAGCATAACATCCCTCAGAATGCCTGCTTCACTGAGAATTGCATGAGACTGTTCCAGCTCTGTGATTCTCAAATAAGAAGAACTGTGAGGATTTTCACTCTACACAATGTGATGTCTTTTCCAATAATAGCATTAATAGAGAAGTGTTATCTTTAGGACATCTTCCTTGCTTTATGTATTTTGCAATAAATTTATATAATCTTTACTGTTTCTGAGTATAAAAGTAATACATGCTTGTTTAAAAATTATAAAACACTATAAAGCATAAGAGTAAAAATAACCAATATTCCTGCCACCAAAAATAGTCAGTATATCCCCTTTCAGACATTTTTAGTATGTACGTATGCATATGATTTTACCAAAATAGAATCATATCATATACACTGTTTTGCAACCCGTTTTACCCAATCTTAATGGAGATCCTATTTCTCCAAGTTATGTATATTTTCATTTTTTTAATGGCTGGAGAACATACCACAGTGTGGATGTTTCTCTTTATTATTTCCTTATTTTGGATGTTTGGATTGTTTCAGTTATTAGGCCATGAAAAAAAAAAAAAAAAGAAGATAAACTCCCCAAAACATTATAAGGAATGTAAGGAAAGACAGCACTACCTTACCTTAAACTTTCTGGCTTACGTCACAAATTGGTGGCCTTGGACTCCTGATGGTTGCAGTGCATACTCTCTTGCTATCATTCTCTGTAGGAACCACCATCTTTCCCCCAAGTCTCCATCACTCATCTGCTTTTCCATGGTATGTCATTCATCCTCTCGAGAGATCATCTTACTTCACTCAATTATTCTTTGTTCATTCCACATCAATGTATTGAGTACCTTCTGTGTGCAGGAATTTAAAAAGACCCTAGCTTTATTTAATGTTGAAAGTATCTGTTAATCTGCCCTCATTAAGGATACACTAATGATAAAAACCCAACACCTTGACCAGAAGGCTAACTTGGAAAATGGTGGTCATTATTACTGCCATCTAAAGTAATGAGAATTCATGGAGTTTATATTAGTTTGTTATTGCAGCATAACACATTATCCCAACACTTAGTGGTTTAAAACAGTGCATCATGATTAACTCGCAGCTTCTTTAGATCAGGAGTCGTGGCATAGCTTAGCTCTCCTTGAAGTCTCAGGCTGCACTCATGGTATTAACCAGGGCTACAGTCATCCAAGTTCAGGTTAGGGCAAGGTCTACCTGCAAGCTCACTTTTTTATTTTTATTTTTTGAGGCGGAGTCTTGCTCTGTCACCAGGCTGGAGTGCAGTGGCATAATCTTGGCTCACTGCAACCTCTGCCTCCTGGGTTCAAGTGATTCTCCTGCCTCAGCCTCCCAAGTAGCTGGGACTACAGGTGCATGCCACCACACCCAGCTCATTATTGTATTTTTAGTAGATATGGTGTTTCACCACCTTGGCCAGGATGGTCTCGATCTTCGACCTCATGATCTACCTGCCCCGGCCTTCCAAAGTGCTTGGATTACAGGCATGAGCCACCACGCCTGGCCTCACTTTATTGTTGACCAAACTGAGTTCTTCATAACTTGTCAAACTGAGAGCCTCAGTCTCAGTTAAGTCACAGGAGGGATATCCCAACACTTTTACCGTATTCATTTCATTTGGATGTAAGTCACTAGCTTTAACCCATACTCAAAGCAAAGAGATCACCTAAGAGTTTGAGTGCCAGGAAGCTGGGATCACTGAAGACCATCTTTGATATCAGGTATACTCTCATAGAGCTTGCAGATGGCAATAAAACCAGAGCAACTGACCAGAAAAGGTTAACTTTGAAATGAGATTTTGTAGTTTAAACTACTAGAAATTCATAGATCATCACATTTCAACTTACTTTTAAGTTTAGTGACACGAGGAAATAGGTCAAAATATTTACATTTGCTAAATGTGTACTTAATATTATGTATATAGAGCTTTGCAGCTTGCAACACACACTTCTGTGTCAATATTTTCATTTGATTTTCTTAAACCTTGAAGGAGAAATGGCAGATGTGATCTCAAATTTAAAGACAAATAAACTGACAGCTGACAACTTACCAGATGAGTCGGCTACATCTTGCTCCCAGCTCATGTGTTGGTTCAGCAAACATATACAAATCTTATGTGCTTGGCACCATGCCAGGCAGGATTTTGGGACACAATGTTGGACAACATGAATGTAGCTCTGCCCTCTCAGAACCTAGTATCTAGCCAAGATCAGACATTAATCAAATGAAATCTTATGTAAAGTAAAACTGCAAACTTTAAATATTTTCTAATGGATGGAAAGGTTATAGATCATGATTTCTATAGTTTATATATGCAGTTTACATATTTAAAAATTATCCAACTGCATCCTTAAGATTTGAAGATTTTACTAGGTATATGATGTTTTTAGAACATCCTGGGAAGGAAAGCTGCATAGCGCTAAGGTAGTTCGTTAAAGAAGACATGGCTGAGAGCAAGGAAACAGGGATTTAAATGTCCTCTTCACCAAGTGGCGCATGTGTCCTGAAAATGTTAAACTGGGCATTTTTAATATTGTACATGTTGAACTGATACATATAACTTAGGGTACTTTTTGTGTGTGTGTGACAGAGTCTCACTCTGTCGTCCAGACTGGGGTGCAGTGGTGCCATCTCGGCTCACCACAACCCCTGCCTCCGCCTGCCAAGTAGGTGGGATTACAGCACATGCCACAAAGCCTGGCTAATTTTTGTGTTTTTAGTAGAGACAGTGTTTCACCGTGTTAGCCAGGATGGCCTCGATCTCCTGACCTCGTCATCCACCTGCCTTGGCCTCCCAGAGTGCTGGGATTACAGTCATGAGCCACTGCGCGCAGCCTAACTTAGGGTTTTCTTGCAGAACCATTTATTTCCCCAAAACATTTATCCACTCTCCCTCCCTCTCTGCTTTTCCATTTTCAGCTGTGCCAGCCTGGTTTTACCCAGCACCTTGCTTAATAATGGAGCTCATCATTTCTGAGTTTTTCTTTCCGTGTTGCTGCCATGTGGGTCAGGACTGTGTGGCTGTTATAGAGGAAGGGTCTCTGGGGAGGGAGCAGTGAGAAACTGACAGAGCAAGCAAGACCAGACCTGGGACAGACTTTCTTCTAGAATGTAAGAGACATTTTTTAGGGGAGCCATCTTTATGGCACTGGGAGGCTTTATGAAGAATTTTTGAAATCTCCAGCTTGAATGTTCCTCTATCTTAAGGCTACATCTGGTCTCATGCTGCCTTCTGCCTCTGTAGGGCTAAGAGTTCAGGAAGGAAGTAAAACTTGCTAGGGTTAAAATCTCAGCTAGTCCACTCCTTACATTTCTTATGTGAACAATGAAAGTGGTGATAGTCCCTACCTCATGTTGTTGTTGTGAGTACTTTGTGATATAACACACGGAGAATGCTTAACACAGTTCTCAGTGCAGAGTGAGCATACAAAGTTGACAGCTATTGGCTGCATGATATCATAGAAAATGTGCCTAACCGAAAGTCAAAAGCCCTAATTTTATGCTCAGCTTTTACTTCCTGGATATGCGTCGTTTATTGGTGACTTTTAACCTCCTCTTGCTTTTGTTTTCTAAATCTGTAAAATGGAATGTCATACTGACATTACAGACAATTCGATGGCAATCAAAACATGGAAAATATGTGGAAGTTCTTGGCACAGAACAGCAACCCTGTACATATTAATTGAATCTGATTTGTAACATTACCAGGACCTAACATTTATGTCCAGAAGGCATTTTTCACACTGCACAGATGGGGCTCCTTATATTCCAGAAAATAAGTACCATGAAAGTCACAACATAAATTTCCTCCTCCTTCCTTACCCCTTAATTGAGAGCTATTCAACAAAGTCAGTTTTGCAAAATGTTGGGAACATCTGATATTTGCCAGGAATTAGGAGAGGAACAGTGGATGCGATCATGGTCCCTGCTGTTAGGGAGCTCATAGTCCAAGAGTAGAGTCAGATAAGTCAAGAGGACTACACAATAAACGCCAGAGAGGACAATGTGGGAGAAGAGCAAGGAGGGACACCAAGCCCCACCTCAGTAAGAGTGGGAACGTCAGAGCAGGCGACAAAGGATGCTGTAGCTTCAAGTGATAGAAATCTCTAACTCAGACTGATCTAAACTTAAGTGAGAAAAGAAATTTCATCAAACTGGGAGGTCAGAAGAAGGGCAGACTTCCAGGTGCAGTCACTATAGTGGCTCAAAAATCTCATCAAGGCATCATGTTCTTTTCATGTCTCTGATCTGTCATGGCCACTGTCATTTCCAGTCCGACAGGAACTCTTCTTCAGTATCAAGATGGCCCCAGCAATTGTCCACGTGATGGCATCAGAGAGAAGAGGAGGCATCTCTTGTATCTGTCATTTTGGGAGGAGAAGGAAGGAAAAGAGAACTCCCTATGTACTTTTCAGCATGGGCCAGTGTTGGGGCCAAGGGAAAGCTTCCCCTTCACCTTCTGAAGGTTCACCCTCTGCCCTCTGAAAAGGAACTAACATCAGGAAGATGAATAGGAGAAAAGGCACATAAATTTATTTAATGTGTATTAGCCTGGAAAATCAAAGGAGAATGATTACCCAGTAACCCAATGAAGTCCATATGCTTTTGCAACCTTCTTCATTGGGGAAGGAGAGATTGAGTCTATGTGTCTGTCAATTTCAGAGGAATAACTTTTAAAGGGAATGAATAGGCCCAATGCTCTGACAACGGTTGGTACATAATATTTTCTTTGGGAGTTGAACAGGATTAGCGGCAAAGTTTGTCTGGACTCTAGGTTTAAATTTACAGGCTCTTCCTTATGAGTTTTTTTTTTTCTTTTTCTTTTTTTTTTTAATGGAGTTTCACTCTTGTTGCCCAGGCTGAGGTGCAATGCCAATGATATGAGTTTTAATCTTTTGGTTAATAAAGTTTTGATGGTGTGGGGATTGAAGGCCATTTCTTCCCTTTTGATGGGTCTGGTTGGTAGGTAGATAAGGAAACTTCAATGAACAGCCTTATCCTATGCTTTGGGAGAAAAAGGTGATTGAGAGATGAAGAAGTAGGGGGAAGGTCAGAGAAACCTTGAGACTCCCACTTCAGTTCAGCATGTCGAATAGCCATATTTTAGAGTGTTGTTTTCTGAGCCCCAATACCATTGAATCACCTACCCAATCTTAAACTACACCTTGGCAAGGACATAGGATTCTCATGACAGGCTTAGTGGGGCATCTTGGATGCGAGGGGCATTAGGGGTTGGCCCGCAATAACCAGGAACGGTTTTCCTTGGGCATTTCAGACACTGCCCATCTGATAGGGTGAATAGGACTCTTTCTCATCTCTAAGTGTTAGATGTAGAGAGAGAAGCATCCCAGGGTGTGCAATGGCATGAAGCATGAAATATCATAATTACTCATGGCGTTCCAAGTCCTTTTATTTGACTAGACTGCAGGGTAGCACAGAGTACAAACTAGTGATAAGAGATTAGGCTGGAGAGTAGGTGAGGGCTGGATTATGAAGACTCTTACAAGCCATGATAGGAAATGTGGGTTTTGTCCTGCAGAAACTGGAAACCCACTGAAATATTTGAAGCTGGGAAGGACATGAAATTGGATGTGTCAGTTCCATCTTCCATCTTGAACCATCCACTAAATGGAAAGGGAGTGAGGCGAGGTCAGAGTCTCAGGAAACAAGACTGCATTGGTATTTTTAAAAGGGGTCTGAATGGGATCAGATAGCTGGTTAAGTGGGTGGGCTGGGGAATGAGAAAAAGCTCAAGTTGATTATTCTCTTTTTTCTGGGGTTTTTGAGGTTCCCTAGAAGTCTATATAAAAGTAATAATACATGTGGGAAAATCAGAATCTGAGAGCTGGCTACTCAGATTTGATGTAGTCAATACAGAGTGATTATCAAATAATAGATATTGGTCCTCGACACATATGGGATATTGACCAGCTGGATAAATAAATGAGTAATTTTTTAATAAATGCCCATTGGCACAAGTTCTTTACTGAAATGAGGAATAATGATAATATTTGTATTGTACCAGGGAGAGTGTGGATGAGATATTTACAAGCAAGGCATTCAGCAGATGTCCTGTGGGTTAATAGGCTGAGAGTAAATTCATGTTCATGTCACGTAATAACCTTGGTGAAGCTGCTAATAAGAGTGAATTAGGCTTCAGTAGCAAATTCTCTCTCCCTCCACCTTTCCCCCCCTTCTCTCTCTCTCTGTCTCTCTCTCCTCTGTGTGTGTGTGTGTGTGTGTGTGTGTAGTGTGTAGTTTATTGTCTTTAAGTATTCTGTTCATAGGAGAACACTCCCACTTTTCATATTTTACAAAGGAGCATTTTATTTAAGCTCCAAGTATGTGTAATTGCATTGAACCATATATGCATTACCCCAGACCAGGAAGCTTTGCCACCTAAAACAGAGTGCTCCCAATGTAAGCCCAGATGAGGGTTCCAAGGGGCTGTCCTGTGGGACCTTGCCTGGTCTGAGGGGGGCCATCCTGGTATAGGAGAGCTGTCCTGGTTTGGGAGTTGGTGGGGCTCTCCTGGTCTGAGAGCTGACTCATTTTTAGGCATCCCCAGTTCAGTGTTAGAAAGACTGTCCTGTTGTTGATGACTTGATTTTACTTAAGCACGGTTCAATCAGAAGCAGAGGAGTGAGGAAATTCCTTCACATGTTTACCAACATCTGTTTCTAGGTGTCCAGCTGTGTACAGGAGGGGACTGTTGGCCATAGAAAGCCTCCTGCTTGGGCACTTCTGTCTCATGTCTCTTAACTGGAAGAACAATTTTAATCTACCTGTGTAGCCAGTATGTCCTGAAGTTTCCGATCTGATCCCAAAATATGTATATGACCTGGCACTTTAGGAGGACTTTGTCTTTACTCATACAGCAATGCGGTATTGTCATAAGAAAAGTCTAGTCCAGGTGCAGTGGTTCACGCGTGTAATCTCAGCACTTTGGGAGGCTGAGGCAGGTGGATCACAAGGTCAAGAGATTGAGACCATCCTGGCCAATATGGTGAAACCTTGTCTCTGCTGAAAAAAAATACAAAAATTAGTGAGGCGTGGTGGCAGGCACCTGTATCCTAGCTACTCTGGAGGCTGAGGTAGGAGGATCGCTTGAACCCAGCAGGTGGAGGTTGCAGTAAGTGGAGATTGCACCACCGTACTCCAGCCTGGCGACAGAATGAGACTCTCAAAAACAACAACAGCAACAACAACAACAAAAAGTCTAGAAGTTGGAATTATATCTTCCCAGTTTGCATCCCAGTTCTGCCACAGAGCAGCTATGACCTTGTTGCAGTGGAATACAGGACAAATGGCATGTGACTTGGAGCCAGATAAGAGTTTGCATATTAGCTCTGCCAGTTAATAGCTATGTGATCCTGGGCAAGTGATGTTCCATTTTCCTTCATCTGTACAGTGGGATTAATACCACTCACCTTATGATCTTGGTGAACAGATAGTATACAGTAAAGCTACCTAGTAGAGGGCCAAACACATAATAGATAATAAATTATAGCTGTTGCAAACTTTTTTAATTGTACTTTAGGTTCTAGGGTATATGTGCAGGTCATGCAAGATTGTTGCATAGGCACATACATAGCAAGGTGGTTTGCTGCCTCCATCCCCCCGTCACCTATATCTGGCACTTCTCCCCATGTTATCCCTCCCCAACCTCCCCACCCCCACTGTTCCTCCCCTAGCAGCCCCCAACAGACCCCAATGTCTGATGCTCCCCTCCCTGTGTCCATGTGTTCTTATTGTTCAACACCCACCTGTGAGTGAGAACATGCGGTGTTTGGTTTTCTGTTCTTGTGTCACTTTGCTGAGAATGATAGTTTCCAGATTCATCCCTTTCCCTACAAAGAATGTGAACTCATCCTTTTTTATGGCTGCATAGTGGCACATATACACCATGGAATACTGTGCAGCTGTTGCAATTATTGACCTCCTAGACTGTGTCCCAATCTACGACATAGGAATAGTAACCATGCCTCACTTGCATGTTTGATGTGAACACCACAGTGATCATTATAATCTAGAGCAGGACTTCTCAACCTCATTCTTCACACTATTTACATTTGGGGCTGCCCTGTGCAATACTGAATATTTGGCAACACCCCTGCCCTGCACCTGCTAGATGGGTGTAGATGCCTGTAGCATCCTTCAGCCCAAGTTGTAATAACCAAAAATGTCCACAGACATTGCCGATACTCCCTGGCTGCGGAAGGTGGGGAGCTGAAGTTGTCACTGGCTGAGAACTACTGTTCCAACATATTGAAGAAAGTATTTTATAAACAAGGGTAGCTACTGTATCCGTGCTGCGGTTTGGAGGTGGTTTGTTCTGGTTCCCAGCAAAGCTTTTGTAGAAATTTGATCACCAGTGTGGGGGTGTTGGGAGGTGGGCATTAGCATCAGGTGTTTGGGTTATGGGGAGGTGGAAGCTAGCAGGAGGTGTTTGGGTTATGGGGGCAGATCCCTCACAAATGCTGTTTTGGAGTTGTGATTGAGTTCTTGCTTTTGAGAGCCCGGATTAGTTCTTGTGGGAATGTATTAACTCCCTGGAAAGTAGGTTGTTAAAAGCAGGATGCCCCTCAGGTTTCTTTCCCTTGATACATGCACTTCCCCTTTCACTTTCTCTACCCTGTTGTGACAGCTCAAAAGTCTTCCTCAGAAGCCAGTGCCACATCCTTGAACTTCTCAGCCTGCAAACCTGAGCTAAATAAACCTCTCTTTTTTGGAAATTACCCAGTCTCGGGTATTCTTCTGGCAGCACAAAATGGGCTAAGATAATCGGACCTATCTGTAAAGTTGTGGAAAGATATACAGAGAGGAAAAAAAAAAGTTTGTTTCCTGAGCCTCTAGATAGCTAAGCATACATGTGACTGGTGGAACAAATTAAGCCTCTTTCAGCATAAATAAGCTCTTCTGAGTTCAACTCCAGATACAAGCTACAGTTGGTTGAGGCTGTCAGTTTTCAGGAAAAAGTTGCAGTAACAACACAGGGTGTGCAATAACTTCTGCTATAACTCGAGGTGTCCTGGGAATGTAAGTGGCGATGCCTGTTCTCTACACCATTGGCTGAGGAACACCAGCCCTGCCCTACTCCTCTTTGGGTGATTGTGGAGCTCGTTCTAGTTCCCTGGAAAGCACACATCTGAGTTTCAGCATGGTGTATCTTATCTCCAGCACGATTATCTTCCCCCTCCCTTTGTGTTTTTATCCCTTCTCCTGGGAGGAAAAAAGTCAGCTTAAACCTGAGCTCCAGGCAGGGCAACCTCAATTCCTCCTCACTGATCAAATCTTAAAGCAACAGAAATGTTCCAGAATTCCTCTATTCTGTCACAGAAAACTAATTGCACTTGTCCATAGATGTGTGGGCAGTTCTGAAGTAGCTCTCACTTCACATTTTAAGGTAATTTTACTAATAGAAGCACCACATCCTTCAGGGCCAGGAAAGCTCTATTTAACCATGAATTTTCTCCCTTAAGGTTTCATTTTGTTTGGTTACAAAGTAAAATAAACCAGCACTGCTTCCGAGTCTGGAGAGGCACAGGGGCATGATTTAGCCACGTTAATAATAAGACTAGAAAAGCATTGTAAAAGACAGCACGCCACCCATGCCTTTTTTGGGCTGTGAGAATAAATGAAGAAGAAATTTTTTCCCCAGAAATGTTATTTCTCTGAACCGCATTTTAGCACTATGATTGCATGATAACCTCAGAGTGAGGGAGTAAGTATTTGCCAATAATATGTGTGCTGCATTTAGCTGAATAGGGCAGCAAGTCCATGCTGAGATCTATGAAGTATAGATTATACATTTCCATGCTGATTGAAAATATGTATTTTTTTTATGATTGATGAGGACATTGCAGCATACCACCTTCATAATTTGCATTTTTTAAATGGTTCTGTGTGTAAATCATTGGCGTGTATTACCTGAATCAGAAGTCAAGTAACTTTCATTGTGAAAGCTCTAAAATATGCTTTTCTTAAATATGGAGTGCAGAAATCAGAGATAAATATACCTTAACATATTTTTATGTTTCATTACCATTCAATATATTTTTTGTTTTTCTAACAAAACATCCAGCTTTTATAATACCGTTACCAGCAGATTAAAGACTAGCCTTCATCTTTCCAAACATATATATTCTGTGCTTTGCTCAAAGCCAGGAGTGACGTGGCTCGTTTAGGGGTTCGTTAGCAAGATGCTTGAAAGAAAGGAAAAGTTATCCCGTTGATCAGAGAAAACATAAATGATGAGGCTAAACTCAGCTTTGAGATGTCCGGGATTTTCCTGGTGAGACTTCAGGGTCTAACATGGGATTCTAATCTTTTCAGCTCTCCTACATGAACTCCGTCAAACCTGAGAATTACGTTTAGTCTCCATACAAAGGGAGGGGGAATTTTTCAGTATAAGACAAATGGCAGGAGAAACAGACTTGAGTTTACAAAGCCAATGACACTATTGCTTTTTTTTATTATACTTTAAGTTCTGGGGTACATGTGCAGAATGTGCAGGTTTGTTACACAGGTATACACATGCCATCGTGGTTTACTGCATCCATCTCGCCATCATCTACATTAGGTGTTTCTCCTAATGCTATCCCTCCCCTAGCCCCCACCTCTTGCTGTCCCTCCCCAGTCCCCCCATCTCCTGACAGGCCCTAGTGTGTGATGTTCCCCTCCCTGTGTCTATGTGTTCTCATTTTTCAACACCCACTTATGAGTGAGAACATGCGGTGTTTGGTTTTCTGCTCTTGTGTCAGTTTGCTGAACTTTATGAAAACATTAACGCTGAGGCCGGGTGATTTATGATGCAAACCCAAGGAAAGAACCTTTCCTAAGCCCACATTTTAACTAGGACTTTACCTGAGGGAAGGAAGGAAGCCCTTGTCTCTGGAAGACTCCCTTCACCCCCATCCCCATATGTGGGAAGTTCAGAGCTGAGACAAAACCAGGAAGGAGAATCAAGACACTGGAAACATGCCCATGAGGGAGCCTAGGAATCTTTGCAGAAGTTGAAGCTGGAACAGATTTTTACTAAGTTGTTGAAACTTAAGAATGAAATCCATGAATTAGAACAGACTAGGAGATTTGGGAAGGCCCCAAGGAATCCACAAGAACGTTCAGACAAAGGGAGAGAGGGCACCAGGTCACACCAGGTTGGTTGCCCAGGGAAATTCCTTCCTTTGTGTCTTAAATCATTCCCTCATCACCTTGCTGTGCCTCAGTCCTCAGAACCACTCCTTACTCTGACTTGGTGCTTGTTACTCCGTATTGTAACTCTGTTTTCTATTCTTTTGACTTTCCTGTTTCTTCTGCATGCATGTGGGCCTCATTAGCCTTGAGCTTGTGTCTGGTTTGTTTGCAGCGTTATACAGAGTGTTTGCCTACCAGTGGGCTCTGAAGTGACTTTTGATTGACTAAGGTTGAGATCGAATTTGGGAGTACTAGGGTCTTTGGGAAAAGATCTATATCAAAGTCAAATTCATACGGTAAGAGCACAGTCTTCAGCAGATGTCCTTTGAAGGTCCAACTCAGTCTCCAGAGGCACTCCCCTCCTTCCCTTCTTAAAGTCGGCATGTCCTATTGTGTTCCTCAGAGCACCTGTACTAGGGGCACGAAAGCACTCATGAAGACATAGGCACCAGGCTTCTGGAAAAGAGGACTTTGCTCTTGCTGTAACTCCCATGGGATTTTTTTTTAAACTTTGTGGACTTCAGAAGTCCTTCCAGACAAATGGCTCCTTTATTTTTGAGGTAGTGATTTATATTCCTGGCAGAATAATCGTTGGTGAAGGTGCCTCTCCTTCACCATAAAGGAATAGCAAAACATTTATGAAAGGGAAACAGAGCTTCAGATGGGTGGGTACAAAAGTTCCACATAATCTCAATGGTTGAAAGAATATGCATATATTAATTAATAATTCCGACATACTTCTTTTATAAGGTCCCTTATGAAAGATAGACTATTTTCCACATTTACTTTGCATTGGAAGTGACAGATGAAATTAATATGCTTCATAAATTGCCATCACAGAGGGTCAATTAACAAGTGAACTAACCTTGTGAAAGTCATTTTGAAAGACTAGTTATGTCTGTAATATTCCCTGTTAAATTAGGTAAAAATGGAAAAATTAGACGCCTGTCAAATAAATAGCAGCCTAAGATACGGAGTAATTGCATTTTTGATAAGGTAAATTAGTTTCTGTGATTGTTGCTTGAGAACAGAAAATGAGTAGTGGAAATACTAAAGATTTTAAAATTCTGTGTGTGTGTACATGTGTGCATAGATACATATGTAGATGTAATGGATGCATACTTGTGTGGATGCACACACACACATACAAGGAGGCAGAGAAAAGAGCGTTGTGAAGATTCAGATTGGAAGTAAGATGGGTCCGCACTCCTTAGCCAAATCATCACCTCCTCCTCCACCAAGGCTGTTCCCTTTCAGGTCCTTCACATGTACCTGGCCAGCTCCCACCTTTCTGCCTTTGCTCACTTGGCTTCTCTTTTAGTTTGCCTGTCTCTTTACTTCAGTCCATCAGAATTAACACTGGTGTTTGTACAGTGGGTTGGGCAGTGTTTGGGCCATGTATGCACCAGTGTAGTGTCTGCTGCCCTACAGCTAAAATTCCCTCCACGAGAGAACAATGGCCTAGGACTCTGAAGCTGAATCTCTTGCAAAAGACTTGCTTCTGGCTGCAAAAGGACCAAAGAAAGAGACCGTCCTAACAAATCCAACCAAGCCAGTTTGGAGGCTGAAGGAATTATTGTAGCAGTCAGATCTCATGGGTCTTTTCACCCAATTCACCAGACAGGCAGTCCCAGAGAGACCATACAACACACACAAAGTACTCCCATGGAAAGGTTATCCTCTTCCAGGACAGGTGAGGTGGTAGCCTCTCCACTTCCTTCCTTCCTATTGTGAAAGTTCTGGAGTTTTACTACTCTCCTGCCTCCTCTGACCTCTCAGCTCTGTTCTTCAAAACTCTGTAATGTCTATGATGAAATTAGACCCCTGACTGGGTCTCAAGTTTCTGCTTGTCATATGAATCAGTAGAGCTTACAATTCATCTCAGGTCTTGGTTGTCTGTCCCCATTCCTCCATGACTTTCTGTGAGGCTTGGAGCAAGTCAACTTCTTATCAGGATGTGTGCTCCCGGTGTGTGAAAGGAGGCTGCTTTGCAGCGAGGAGATTGTTAAAAAAAAATAAAAAGCAGAAGTTGTTATATTTTGGTGTATGCCAGAGCCCAGCTACACTTACGTATGTAGAGGAAATGCTTTCTCCCCAATCCTCTCTCTTCCTCTGAATTATCTCCTTATACCTTTTCATTGTCAGGGAATTCCCAAAGACATATGTACTGAATCTGTGTGTGGATCTTATATATACACATATATTCACACATGCATATGCATAGTTTTTTTTTCCCCTCTGATTCCCCTTTTACAGAGTTTAAAACTGAGTCTCAGTGAGGGGAAGTAAAGTATGTGCAGCCACACAGTTACTAACAGCGTGCGCTGTTGTTCTGTAGGTAGCATCGGAGGTTGAACCACATCATCTGACTCAAGATCCATACTCTCTCTGATACCCAGAATTCTCTTTTCTTCAAAGCCAACTTCCTTCCAGCTTGGACAAATTATACACCTCTTCCTAATAAAAGAAGAACCTTGGGAGACAATATGCCTCCACTTTTTTCTCTATTGGCTGATGGACATGATCGTATTCCAAGATTCTGACCTGCATTGACCTTGACCTTGATCTCCTCCTCTCCCTAGTCTGCCCAGTACAGGCAGATGCAGATGAGCTGGCTCAGTCTGTGTCCACACATATGTGGACCAGCTCACAGTGATGCTTTAGTGTGAGCTGTTCTGTGATTGAAGGACAGACAAGAACCGCCAACTAATGCAGTAAGAGAATCATTGGATGGATACTGGCTATAGTTTGCAAATCTAAAACCTGACAGCTGGGTCTCAGAAAGGATAGGAACAAGTTGAGTTCTGAGGACCCCAGCCAGCATACTGTCTCTTAGGCAGAACCAGTGGAATAAGTCATCTCCACCCACCTTCCATTCATGTCCCCTTTGTTTCTTGGTTTCTGTTGCCAGGAGAGCTTCTGATTGGCTTAGTTTGTGTCACAAGGCCCCCCATTCTTAGGCAGGTTTGGAGGAAATAACACTGTGATTGACAGTCCTGCCAGGTTTACAGGAAACCTGAGAGAGTTTATGGCCAAAGATAAGCAGAATGCTGTTAATCTTAAATAAGGGACAGGAAAGCTAGGAGGTCAAAATTTATAGACATCTCCCATACCATATAATTAAATAAGATAAAACCACAAAGGCTCAATCAATTATCTCTTGCTTCTAAACCTAAATTGCAAATCTGCATGCAAAAGTCAGCAAAAATAAAGGCAGCAGCTTGTGAGTCAGGAGAATTTGACTTCAGAAAATCTGCACTTAAATCCCATTCCTGGCACCATGTTGTGTTACCTTGATCGTAGATGCAGCATTCCAAAGCCTGCTGTAAAGCGTAGGTTTTCCCAATACTTGTTGGCAGGGAGTCAACAGGAGGATCATGTGAGATGCAGCTTCTACAGGTGCATGGCTAATCAGTACACACTCACCTCAATCTGCTGTAGAAAAGATTGGCATTAGGGTTGCAGATAACAAGTGAAGTTCATGCACATGCGCATGAGTTTGCAAACTGTTTTAAACACTTATAAAAATCTCTCCTGAGCCATTTATTTAAGTAGAGCTGGTAACATTGAATAAATGACAGCCCTTTCTTAAAGGGGAGTCTTTTAATTCTGAGTGACTGGCAGATTTCACTGCAATTGGTATTTTGAAAGATGCATTGGTGACTTGAAATTTTTGAGAGCAGTTATCTTTGAAATTGTGGATTCTGCAAATGTAGATACTGATATCCAACTCAACATATGCAGTCCTCTATATACCATTCAGTATATCATAGCTGTCTGTCACAAGCATAATACCCCCAAACTTTCAGAAATCTAACAACTGCCTTTTCAGTAAGATTACTCTGTACTAATAATTGAATAAAGCAATAAAAGATTTATCCAGAGTGCATCTGCCATTTTTAGAAGTTCTCAGCCCAAAGTTGAAAGGACCCAGGCCATGGTAGATTTTTAAGAGAAATTTTGACATAGAGTGTTACTGTATGGGCAGTGCCAATAGATGACTCAAGAACCCTTACCATTGTTTAAAAAAAAAAAAAGTGAAATCCCAGTATTACCCATTAAAATGTGACCATTCTAGAGGGACAAAAACTATAATGAATTACGATTGTTTTATTTCCCATTATTTTAGTTAATATTGTTAAACAATAGTGTCTGGAATTGGTTAAGGAAGAACAGTTACTTGAAATATATGCTGTTTTGAACAAACTGATCCTGTCTTAATGAGCTTTTACAGGGTTTTATGCGTGACTTACTACCCATATTACATTGCTAAGGTAAGCTTCTTAAAACGGTGGTGCAATGTGATGTTTTTCAGTTCATTTGTCTCTTTCATTAATGATGGAATGTATTTTCCAGCACACAAATCCTATTTATGATCAAGACATTGTTGTTCTGTAGATCAACTTAAACTCTTACACTGTGTAATTTACCTGCTGTCAAATTTCATTTGAAGAGCTGTTGTCTAGCATTGCTCTAATCAAAAATATGCCCCACCGTAATGAGATTTGCATGTTCTGTCTAGTATTATTTATTTTTAATAAACTTTATTCACCCTAACACACTTTGGGAAACTGAAAATCTATAATATTTTCTCTCTTCTTTTTTAACCAACTATCTTCCCAACTAGGGTGATGGTTCACAATCACGATCACAATCACAAAAAAATGTGATTTTTTTTGTTCTTTCAAATGTGTCTTAATGGATAAAAGCTAATTAGATAAATGTACAGGAGAAATATAAAAATTTTTTAAAAAGACTAATCATTAACAATACAAATAATTTTCTAAACTAAGATGGCTAGAATAATACGTAAAATTAGACTTCTAGGACAGAGCCCCCTCTGTGATTTGAGGAGCACAGCTCATTTATTAAATATGATCAGTATGTCTCATCATGGAAAGACTGTTCCTTAAGAATGCACGTCAGTTTGTTCAACTTCCCAGGTTATTGAAGCCATTTCCATTTGCTTACATCTCACAACTACCTATAAATGGGTAAATAATACCATGGATACCTTTCATTTTCTACATGACATTTTTTGACAGTCTATGCCCCATAGATGCTATCTTCCCTTCGTTATAGGCAAGAAATCCATACCTACCTCACTAGGGCATAGTTGCATGTATTTTATGCAAAGGCAAATATTTTGCTTGGAAAAATAGAGACTCACTAAGTGTCACAGGTGGTGGGTGATTCTTTGCCCTTTCCACTCAATAGGCACATGTCCTTAGTAAGGAGAAACAACCTGAACATCTGCTGTGGTTTCAGAGTATATCATCAAGCTGAGTATGACTCTAGCATTCCAAGATAAGAGATTTTTTTTCATCCACACCATGTAAAGCAAGCCCAGAACTTCATCTGGGGTTCAGCTGAAGGGCAGCCATCTGTTCCACCACAAGAAAAGAAAATGGCAGTGTTGAACTTAATAAGACATGATTCTGTGCCGTACTTCATAGGCAAATTTACTGATTTCATGGGTACATCCTGCTGTAGTTTTTCCCTTCACATGTTGGCTTTACATTCTAAACTCCACATAAGATGCAACTTTATTCTAAGAGCTTTGGGATGCTGTATGTGAAATAGATTTTGTGCACAGCTCTTTTCCAACATATTCTTCTTTAGTCAGTGGTTCCTGTGGGTTCTTGGGCTTTTGCCTTCCTGCCTTCAGCCTCTTCTCTGAGCAGTGTGATACAGCCTTGAAAAGACCTGGGAGTTGGGCAGAAGGGAGTTTGAATCCTGGCTCCACTCTGTGTGACCTTGGGCAAGGTACTTACATTCAACTACAAAACTGGCACTGCTGCTTATGTTACAAAGGGATATGAGGAATAGCATAGTTAAAGAATGCAGAACAGCCAGCATGATAGTGGCCTGTCTGTGTACAATGCTTGTAATTGTGATCATCACTCATCCTAAAGTCATATGTGAAAGTCCACATAAGGTAAGCATGGCATCTCACCAGTAAACTCCACTGAATCTGAGGAAGGCCCTTAGGCCCTCTGGCAAGGTAACATTCAGAGTGCTGAGAATGCTGCTGCATGTAGAATTTACTTATAGGAAGGTCAGTTGGTTCCACTAAAATCTGATGTCATATGTAGCTTGTACCAGAGGCAAACAAATGCTAAACGATAGTGCAGAACCTTGGAGTTAACGGTGTGAACATTTAAACCTCTCCTCAAACCCCACTGTTTCCTGTGAAATCACTGCTTTCTTCCCCTAAATGACTAACTGGTGATAGATGTTGTCTGGTATAATAGTAATTACGTAGGACCTATAGACACATATTTCATCAGCAATTTGTGCTTTGTGAAAGATTTTCTTTATGGGAAAACATAATTTCCAAACATGTTGTAAACTCTGGATTAAAAAAAAAAAAAACCTAGGCTCTAAGAAAGTTTTTAATTTTTTCTTAGTGTGTTCTCCGTACCATGGGGTTCTTTCTGCATCGGCTAGTCATCTGAATCTTGCATAATTTAAACAAGGCTCTTAAGTGACCTTCAGTTTATATCTAAATTATTAGTGTGCATGTTATAATGAGTGAATGCTCTTTCTGTTCATTTGCTCATTCACCACCAGGATACTACACCAGGAACTATGCTAGGTTCTAGTGTTATACAGAGGTTAATATATCGGAGTATATATTAAAACACATTGTATTAGTTCATTTTCACACTGCTAGGAGAAATATCCAAGACTGGGTAATTTATCAAGGAAAGAGGTTTAACCGACTCACAGTCCTACAGGGCTGAGGAAGTCTCAGGAAACTTACAATCATGGTGGAAGGGGAAGCAAACATGTCCTTCACATGGTGGTGAGAGAGAAAAGTGCAGAGAGAAAAGGGGAAGAGCCCCTTATAAAACCATCAGATTTCATGAGAACTCACTGACTATCACAAGAACAGCATGGGGAAAACCACTCCCATCATCTAATCATCTCCCATGAGGTCCCTCCCCCAACACATGGGGATTACAATTTGGATGTCAATTCAAGATGAGATTTGGGTGTGGGACACAGAGCCAGATTGTATCACACATAGACCACATTCTGAATAACTGCCCTCGTAACTGATGTACTGACCAAGTGGAGGAGGAATCTAGTTTGAGGTGTTTCATGTGTGTTAAGATCCTGGATTTTCATCATCCTAAGCTGGGGGAAAGGAGCAGCAGTGCACAAGAGAGTCAGTGCTATTCCTTGAGCTGGAGATCAGCCTGGCGGGGGATCCTGGCTCCAGAAGAAGAACTGGGGCGAATATAGGGTAGTTGGATGCAGTCATAGATATGCTAGGGAATGTCTCTATGGAGCACAGTAGTGTGTGCTGCTGAGGAGGTAAGAGGTAATCCTCCAGGCATTAAGAGGTAAGAGGTAAGAGATGAGACGCATCACAGCCTAGCTCATTACCTGGTGCAATGTATACAGAGTTTAATGCTACAGATACGAGCTACAAGTGCCTTCAACATACTTGCAAGCTCTGCATGGTATTCTATAATATGTTTGATTTTATTCCACACAGCTGGGATGTTAGTTGGGTTATTTTTGCTATAAAAGAACTTCAAAATCACACTGATTTAAAACAACAAATATTTATGCTTCTCATCCATGTGTATTGATCAGCTGAGCTTCATCTGGGGTGAGCTGGGCTCCAGGGTGATTTGGGTTCTGGAAGGTTTCATGGCTTCCTCTTTCTTCTTGAACAAGCAACTGCCCATCTAGGAAGAACAAAGCAGAGGAATTCCTAACCTGGGCAGTGTTGGCCCCCTGGGGTTATTTGGCAATGTCTGCAGACATTTCTGGTTATCACCACTGAAGGGAAGAGGTTGCTATTAGCATCCAATGGATGAAAACTAGGCTTGCTGTGAAACATCCTACAATGCCCAGAAAAGTCACCCAACTTTAATTAGCTGGCCCCAACTGTCAATAATGCTAAGACTGAGAAATCCAAAAACCCAAGCTTCTATAAACTTATATCATTCATCCTAAACTCATGTCTGAAAGCCCACATAGGGTAGGCACGGCATCTTACCAGCAAGCTCTACTGAAAGCCTTTGCTGGTGTCACATCTGCTTAAATTCATACAAGTGCAGGCTTTAAATGTGGAGCTTACCAGCAAGCTCCACAACAGAAGCCTATGCTTTTATTACATCTTCTTGAATTTCATCAACCAAAGCAAATCACAGGGGCACATCAAAAGTCATTATGGTTGGTCTTTCCATCCTGCCATGTTTTCTGGAGGCACTTCAAGCTACATGGCAGTGACAGCCAGTCAAGAGCTGCAAGTAAGAATCCAGCATTTTGGGAGGCTGAGGCATGTGGATCACCTGAGGTCAGGAGTTCAAGACCATCCTGACCAACATGGAGAAATCTCATCTCTACTAAAAAGACAAAATTAGCTGGGCATAATGGTGTGCACATGTAATCCCAGCTACTCGGAAGGCTAAAGCAGGAGAATCACTTGAACCTAAGAGGTGGAGGTTGTAGTGAGCCAAGATTGTGCCGCTGCAATTCAACCTGAAAAACAGAGTGAGACTCTGTCTCAAAAACAAAAAAGAATCCAGTCTGCCACAGCTACGCTCCCTACTCCCAAGTGGGGAAACTGAGGATCACAAATATGAGTAATCTGCTCAAAGTCACCCAGCTTGTAAGCAGCAGGGCTAGAACTGCATCCAAGTTTTACTCCAGATCCTTCTGAGATGGGCGACATGGCTTCTGTTTGGATTTGGGTTATAGAGTTTAGCCAAAGGAGAAATCACTGGAGGCAGCTGCAGTCAGCCTCAGCTTCCCCTGTATGAAGTGGGGGTAATAATGATACCTATCCTATAGAGAAATTAGAAAGATTGAAAAAATCGAGTATTTGTAACGTAGCGTCTAAAGCATACTGAGCATTTAATAAGCTTAAGCTGCTGCTGCCTTTGCCATGGAGAAAAGACAAGGTTGTGTGGGGCTCATTTCCATTAAGGAAGCTCTTACTGTGTTTTCCTGAGTGTTGTGTTGTCTGGGGAAAGTGATCTACCTTCTCTTTTCTTTAAACTTTTAAATCAAATCATTCCATTTTCTTATATCTTTTTGGTGAACTCTAGTATCTGGAGGCTGTCTGGCCTTCAGCTATTAATTAAAAGTCATTTCTACTGTTGAAACTGAATTATCTGTTTTTCTTCTTATAAAAGCAATGAACCAGGGATTCACACAGACTTTAGGCACTCATGATCTTCTCAGGTTTGATTTGAGTGAAAGATCCCACGTGAAATCTGATTCTGTCTGCTACACGTAAGCTGCTGTTTTCATTCTGTTGCTCAGAATTGACCGAGGACATCTAGAAAGGAATCTGTGTGGCACCTTGATGCCTACTTAGTGGCAGGTTTTGGCCTTAATGTGTCTGCTGCACAATGCACCTTACTCTTGTGGCCTGTGGAAATCAAAGGAGGGATTTGCTTGTTGGTTCCAGTATGTTTTTCTGAATCTCAGAAGGTCTGCCAGGAAGAAATGGGTAGGCACCGGTACTTGGATAAAAGCAGTTTTCTTTCTTAGCGACCAGACAATGGTGCTGTCTTTCTTTTGAAGCCACTGCTGGGATTTTATGGGCAGAGTTGATCCAACCCTGTGCTGGATGCCAGAAAATCAGAGACAAGGAAGAGCTGTTCCTACTGCTGGAGACCTCACAGAAGTAAAAAACAAAAAAGCAATAATAATAATAATCCAATTGTTCATTAAGAAATCTGTGAAAATTCGTATAGTATATATAACATGTACATATATATGCATATACACATACATATGCAGTAAAACAGACTTCCAAGTGATGCTTAGACATGGATTGAAGGATAGAGAAAAGTTCTTTGGGCAAACATCTTAAGTAATATTCTTTTCTTGCTACTTGTTGTCTCTTACCTTATTATTAAGATAGGTATTTTTTACTGTGATGCTCACGTTTACCTACTAATGTAACAATTTCTGTTCTCTTTTTAAAATGTTGGCATGTTTGGACATCAAATATCTGACATCTAGGATTCTCTTTGGCATTCCTTCTGTTGGCCTTTATTCCTGAGTGTTTCACCGCCAGCAAAGGTAGCTTTCCTGTTTTTCTGTTTGAGATGCAGACACCTGGGCGTCATCAAAGCTGAAGACGGAAAGCAGTTGCAGCGACGTCCAGAGAGCTGGTTTCTTTTATCCCAGCCTAAGAAGTCTTCGTTGTTGTTTCTAGGCATGTGAAAAACAGGCTGAATTGAATATCAGAGAACTTTAAATCACGACTTTACAATTTACTTCTTGGAGAGAAAAATATGAAGTATTGAAATCCTCAATATTTTTCATTTAGAACAAGGAGAATAAGATTTAAATTACTAAACAAAACTAGTGATAAAGGAGTGTAGCAAGCTTCATAAAACATCATGTCATCTCTGCAAAGCTGTGACAGGAACAGGAGAAGAAGAAAAATATCCTGGGTAAGGAAGAAGACAGGTGAAGAGAAAGGAATTGTGAATGGAATTAAGAATGAAAACACGGGGAAAGCTTGAATGGGCTCTAGGTAAATAATCAGATCATAGCTAAACTTCAGGGGAGATCACCAGTTGATCACCTGCTCATTGCAAACGTTCAAAGTCACAATGTAAATGGAACGATTAACACAGCCCACGGACAGTGGAAGTTAGGCATCATGGAAAAAGTAGGCTCCGGGTAATTCTAGTATTATTCTGCAGCACATGACACAGCTGGTCACACCTCAGTTAGACTTTGGCTGTCTTGGACTGCCAACTTATTTATTTATAAGACAGAGTCTCGTTCTGTCACTCAGGCTGGAGTGCAGGGTTATGATCATGGCTCACTGTAGCCTCAATCTCCCAGGCTCAAGTGATCCTAGCATTGTAGCCTCACCAGCAGCTAGGACTACAGGTTTGCCCCACCATGCCTGGCTATTTTTTTTCTTTTTTGTGAAAGTAGGGTCTCATCATGTTGCCCAGGCTCATGTCGAAGTGCTGGACTCAAGTGATCCTTCCACCTCAGACTCCCAAAGTGCTAGGATTACGGTGTGAGCCACAATGCCCAGCCTGGATTGTCCTTTTCAGACCCAGACCAAGGAACAGGAGGACTTCTTGTCTGAGACCCATCTAGGAAAAGTATAGAATGTGTTGTCACCCGGGCATTGCTAGAAAGTGGTAGGCTAGACACAGCATGAAGCACTTGCCTGATTTTAAAATAAGACAAATAGATTTAAACAAATGACAGAAATCAGATAATCTTAAAATTATTACCTATGAGAGTGTTTTCTTTCTTGCCTCAATTAGAGCAAACAAATGAAAAACCACTGTTTCTATAAGAATGCATGTTTTTCCCGATTAAAATATCCTGAAGATAATTTTTTTTCATATCGTCAGTGCTGCAAGTCAGAAAAAGAAGAAATCCCGCTGTTTGTGAGATTCTCTTGTCATTAGTTCCGGTTGCTTATTAGAGGGTGTAGACCAAAAGGACGGAAGGAGAGCAAGGCATAAGCACACATCACCGTCAGCCAAGCAATCAGACACAAAGTGCAGCCCATTCATCTCTGGCTTAGGTTATGAAAGTGGGAAGTTATTGAACAGATTTTAGGGATGTAAGATTTTAGCAACTGCTATGGTATGAATCTGAGAAGAAGAAAAAAATTCCCAAGGCCAAAATCTTGGTTTGAACGTGAAGTCTTTGGAAATTGCTAAGTAATGAAAAATATCTAAAGGAAATTGAAACTATGTAATGCTACCAGGTAATGGTTTAATGAGAACTTAAGGTTAATGAAACATTTCATCGAGTTCATTGATAAAGTATGGAATACAGATAGAAGGAGATTGAAATTAAGGGGGCCTCACCCTACTATTTTGAAAACTGGTTTGTGCTAAGACTGAGCTTGCAGAGACAGGCTTCAATCCCTTGTGAAAAAATTGTCCATTATAAATATGCTAATTCAGGTCAGGTGGCCTGAAATTAGTGCCTCAAGTTGATTTTCTTTTACATCACTTCCTTTCCAGAGCTGGACAGAAAGCTCGTGGCCATGTGTACTTTCATGGAATTAATTAGTAGCACGGCAAATTGATCCACTTGCAGGCATGTCAGTTACCATTCATTGGCATTGGAGTTATTTAAGTTGGTGCTGACTCTTTCTTAACAACTACGCAGTTATTTTTCTTGCAAAATGCGGTGGCATTAAAGACAATGACCAGCCTGTCATACCTCCTTTTTTTTTTTTTTTCAGGATAATATAGAAATCTCGAATTTTAGTAAACACTTCTGTCTTAAGGTGTTGGCAGACAACTTTTTAAACCTTGTGAGGACTACCACCACATGAATATCTCAGGGCAAGATTCAGCCCATGGGGCATCCGTAGGTGGGTGCCTGGTTCAGAGCTAGAGTAAGTTGGTGAGAAGGATCCTCAGAGGTAGCTGTGCACGGCCACTGGAGACGGCAGGGACTTTCAACAGGGCTGGTTGCAGACTGGAAGTCACTTAATAAAAGTAACTGGCTTAAGGAAAATAAGGGGCTGTTGCCAGAAAGCCCAGAGCCCTGGGATAATTGAGGGGGGTCAGTAGCACAAAGAGAAGGGAAACTGAGGCCTCCAGCTATAGACACATTATGTTGATGAGATTAGAGCCTTTGGTATTGCCAGCCGGTGTCTCTGTGGAGCAGCACTTGCTACACTCCAAGGACATGGAAATGATGTGCAGGGTAGAGTGTGTGCACTCTCAGTGAGGCCATTCCTTTCATGGTTACGGAGCAGCCAGAGAACATAAATGAATTGCCAGCTTAGGGGGCATTACTGAGGTCTTCTTTCTCCAGAACTGAAACAGAAAGCTCTAGTGTACTCATTCAATGATAATTCATTTGTTCATCAGTTAATGTCTTTCATTTGTTAATTCGACCAACAAATAAATGAGCACCTAGTATACGACAGACACTAGGGAGACAGACAAAGCTATTTTTTACACCCAGAAAATTGAGGGTCTCTTGGGGGATGCAGCAGTCTATACCTGCAAACAGTGTCCCAGGGGCGGTCATAGAGTTCTCTGCAGTGAGCAGGGGCTGCCCAGAGGAAGGATTAACTCTGGGACTGTCAAGAAACCTGGCAGAAAAGGCAACATCTGCACTTCTTTTACTAATGTATTTGGTGTTAAAGATTCATCCAGTCTGTGATCCTCCAAGTCATTATCATGTCAGGACCCTCTCCTAAGTTCTCAGCACCTCCAGGTTGTAATTAATTGTTGATATTCACAGCAATGATTCCAAGGACCTCAGGAACGAGAACCGCCTCTTGAATTTTTAGAGAAGGATCACACGTTGCTGTTTAGTTGATACTGTTTATCCTTGAGTTTTAATTCTGAGAAAGCTGGCACCCCCGTGGAACATACTACTCTGCACTGAAAAGTACTTTCATGTCCTTTCATTTAATTTGTCCCCACCCTATAGGCAGCCACAGGTTACTCTTGCTATTTTACAAATGAGAGGATGGAGGCGGTCGTTAGCCCAGGGGCCCAGCTGAACTACAGCTGTGGCAGATTTAGGATTAGAATGAAGACATCCCTACATTTTTTTTTTTTTTTTAGAGGTAGTTTTAGTCTTATTGCCCAGGCTGGAGTACAGTGGTACGATCTTGGCTCACTGCAACCTCTGCCTCCCAAGTTCAAGTGATTCTCCTGCCTCAGCCTCCTGAGTAGCTGGATTACAGGCACCCACCACCCTGCCCAGCTGATGTTTGTATTTTTAATAGAGACAGGGTTTTGCCATGTTGGCCAGGCTGGTCTCAAACTCCTGACCTCAGGTTATCCAATCGCCTCCGCCTCCCAAGGTGCTGGGATTATAGGCGTGAGCCACCACACCCGGCCGAAGACCTCTCTGTCTTTAAACTTTGGTTCAAAAAAGACAAAAATGAACTAGAACATACCATTCCCTACATATCTGAACAAGCCGAAGTTTTGTTCATCCTTATTCCATACAAAAAGCGGCCACCATAGTGTAGGCCACCAAACTTTTCTGCACCCCTGCAGTAGATTCTTCACTTGCCCATCTAGTTTCCACTTGTACCTCCTCAAGACATTGTTCCTACCTGTTTCAGAATGCTCTTTGAAAATTTAAATCTGAGATAGTTATTCCCTCACCACCATCCCTTACCTCCTGACCCCGACCCCTTAGAGGTTTTATTTTTAACAGCCTTATTAAGATATAATTCACATTCCACACCATTCTCCCATTTAAAGTATACAATTCAGTGGTTTTTGGTATATTCACAGTCATGCATTTATCATCGCAGTCAGTTTTAGAATGTTGTCCTCACCTCAAAAGAAACCCCATCACTCTTGGAAGTAGCACGCAATGTCCCATCTTTCCTGTCTCTAAGCAACCACCAATCTGCTGCTTGTCTCTGTAGATGTGTCTGTTCTGAACATTTTAAATGAAAGGACTCATACAATATTTGCCCTTTTGTGACTGGCTTCTTTTACTCAGCATAACTTTTTCCACGTTGCCTCATGTTGTAGTACCTGTCAGAACTTCATTCCATTTTATAGCTGAGTAATATTCCCCTGCGTGCATATATCCCATTGTCTTCATTCATTCATTCATTCATTCATGGACAGTTGGGTTGTTTCCACCTTTTGACTATTAGGAATAATGCTACTCTAAAATGCTGTGTAAGTGTTTTGTGTGTGGACATAGGTTTTCATTTCTCTTGGGTATTTGTCTAGGAGTAGAACTGCTGGGCCATTTCATATGCTAACTCCATGAACTGCTTGAGGAACTGCCAGACTATTTTCCAGTTTTAATGCTGTCAAGTTGCCCGTAAGAAAGAGACCAAAAATGCTGAACATGGTTTACAGGGCCCCTCCTGAGACCTGGCCCCACCCACCAATTCCAGGCCAGACCACGTCAGCTTCCCTACTTCTGTCATTCTACTTGGTCCCCATGGATTTTGTGCAGTTTTTCAAAGGTACAGGCATTTGCTAAAGCTCTTTCCCTCCTTTAACCTGTGAACTTCCATCAGACAGACCTCTGAACAGCCTTCACCCACAATCTAAATGGGATCTTCTTCTTATATTCTTCCATGTTTGATAAGTTCTTAAGTGATTCTTATTTAATCTCACTAAATGCTGGCTCTAGATGAGTGGGAGAAATCTTAAGATTTTTTTTTAAATTATTACTAACCAAGGATCTACACTAGACTTGAGCTATAATAGGGGCATAATACATATCTGCTGAATGAATAAATAATAATGAGAGTGGGGAGGGAGGGGGAAAAATTAAAGAGATCTCAGGTTGGCAAGTTGGGTTTGAAATCTATATGAAGATTGACATTTCTTCCCAACTATTTTACTGCTTCCCTCTTTTGCACTGAGTAATACAGCATATGGGCTAGAAAACATTTTCTGTAAAGGGCCAAATAATTGGTACTTTAGGCTTTGTGAGTCATGCATACTCTTTCTGCCGTCACTCAGTTCTGCTGTTCTAGCACTAAAGCAGCCATAGATAAGCATTTTTTCATATGTTTGTTGGCCTCATGTATGTCTTCTTTTGTAAAGTATCTGTTCATATCCTTTGCCCACTTTTGAATGGTCTTGTTTGTTTTTTTCTTGTAAATCTGTTTTAGTTCTTTGTAAATTCTGGATATCAGCCCTTTGTCAGATGGGTAAACTGCAAAAATTTTTTCCCATTCTGTTGGTTGCCAATTCACTCTAATGACTGTTTCTTTTGCTGTGCAGAAGCTGTGGAGTTTGATTAGGTCCCATTTGTCTATTTTGGCTTTTGTTGTCAATGCTTTTGGTGTTTTGGTCATGAAGTCCTTGCCTACACCTATGTCCTGAATGGTTTTGCCTAGATTTTCTTCTAGGGTTTTTATGCTGTTAGGTCTTATATTTAAGTCTTTAATCCATCTGGAATTAATTTTAGTGTAAGGTGTCAGGAAGGGGTCCAGGTTCTGCTTTCTGCACATGGCTAGCCAGTTTTCCCAATGCCATTTATTAAACAGGGAATCCTTTCCCTGTTCCTTGTTTTTGTCTGGTTTGTCAAAGATCAGATGGTTGTAGATATGTTGTGTTGCCTCCGAGACCTCTGTTCTGTTCCATTGGTCTATATCTCTGTTTTGGTACCAGTACCATGCTGTTTTGATTACTGTAGCCTTGTAGTATAGTTTGAAGTCTGGTAGTGTGATGCCTCCCGCTTTGTTCTTTTTGCTTAGAATTGACTTGGCTACACGGGCTCTCTTTTGGTTCCATATGAAGTTTGAGGTGGTTTTTTCCAGTTCTGTGAAGAAGGTAATTGGTAGCTTGATGGGGATAGCGTTGAATCTGTAAATTACTTTGGGCAGTATGGCCATTTCCACGACATTGATTCTTCCTAACCATGAACATGGAATGTTTCTCCATCATCATTACTGGTCATCAGAGAAATGCAAATCAAAACTACATTGAGATACCATCTCACACCAGTTAGAATGGCGATCATTAAAAAACCTGGAGACAACAGATGCTGGAGAGGATGTGGAGAAATGGGAACACTTTTACACTGTTGGTGGGAGTGTAAATTAGTTCAACCATTGTGGAAGACAGTGTGGCGATCCCTCAAGGACCTAGAAATAGAAATTCCATTTGACCCAGCAATCCCATTACTGGGTATGTAGCCAAAGGATTATAAATCATTTTACTATAAGGACACGTGCACACGAATGTTCATTGCAGCACTGTTTACAATAGCAAAGACCTGGAACCAACCCAAATGCCCATCAATGATAGACTAGACAGGGAAAATGTGGCACAGATACACCGTGGAATATTATGCAGCCATGAAAAATGATGAGTTTGTGTCCTTTGTAGGGACATGGATGAACCTGGAAACCATCATTCTCAGCAAACTACACAAGAACAGAAGATCAAACACCGCATGTTCTCACTCATAGGCGGGTGTTGAACAATGAGAACACATGGACACAGGGAGGGGAGCACTACACACTGGGGTCAGTTGGGGGGAAATAGGGGAGGGACGGTGCGGGGTGGGGAGTTGAGGAGAGATAGCAAGGGGAGAGATGCCAGATGTAGGTGATGGAGAGGAAGGCAGCAAATCACACTGCCACGTGTGTACCTATGCAACAATCTTGCATGTTCTTCACATGTACCCCAAAACCTAAAACACAGTCAAATATATATTTAAAAAAATAGAAGGAAAGAGAAATAAGTCATCTGAATGGAAAGCAATTCTGGAACACAGTATTGGGGATAAACCCAGTGTCAGTGTCCAGGGACTAGGTCTTTTATTCATCTTTCCAGAACATGAGATTACATACTCTTTTTAACTAGAATTTTTTACCAGACAACAACCACAAATTATTCTTCCTGGAAATTTCTTAGTAGTATTGTCTCTGCCAACATGCATCATACCCATACTTCTTCTATCCCATCATTAGCTCCTGTATGATCTGGGGCAAATTCTTTGAGGGGGAGCATAAATCATGAGTATCTCAAGGACTGAAGAAACATCATTGTCCTTGCAGTAATAATTCAGTACCGTGGATACCACCACATGGTGGTTTTTGGTGTTTTTAAAACTTTGGAAGGAGAATATTCCTTTGAACTCTATGGGAGTACCAATATTTCTTTATGTGTGACCTACAAAAATGACAGGAATATATGGTTCAACCTAACAAAATTCAGAAGAGAAGAGAGACGTCTCATAAATTATCAATGGGACTTATGCTTTGCCTAGCAGTGGCTTACTTGTTTTGCCATTTGCTGCACAACCTAGATGGGAGGTAGAACTGTATTTACACCTTCTCTCTGCATGGCCCACAAGCATACAGAAGGGATATTATGAGTAAAGGAACAAGTCACTAAGACACTTTAATTCTGGGCTGGCCAGGACACTTAAGAAAGTTGGATGATGCTGTGCCAGGAGAGTCTAGATGTTCTCTAACAAAGCCAAATGCAGGCTGATTGTAAGGTGCACTGTCTGTACTCCTAAGCCCAGAACCTATGCATCAGTCTGCAGTGGCAGAATCTGGCCAAAAGAGAGAAAATGGTGCAATCTGTCTTAAGTCCAGAAGAAATTAACAGAATGCATCTCATCAAACCACAGTCATGTCTGGCTGCTTAAGACCTCTCTTTTGCACAAATGAAAGAAAAGATGTTGAGCTAGGGTTGTAAGAATGGTAGAGGGATTTGTATAAGAAATACGAGTGTATTTCTGTGACTTGTGTCATTTATAAAGGCAGGGACAGATGGGATCACTTTGGAGAGCTAGAATTTGTATTAAGTTCTACTTGCTTTGTTTTCCTTCATTTAAATATGCTTATTAGTAATATGTGTGTCAGAACAAAATCATATGCTGTCAGTCACTGCCAAAGAATGAATAATCCCATGTAAAATATTTTTGCACACTTTTGAGTTACAGTAACTTCACTGAGCTTGGTTTCTTTCTTTGAAACAGGCAGACAGGCTTTTGCTGCATCTTTAATGCTTTGTCTTTTGGCTGGATTCGTTCACCCTCAGGGAATTCTCAAAAGACAAGTGTCATTTCTTTCTTGTCTATTGATCTGTCCTACAGAAAAAAAATGACTTCTTTATAAACTCAGAGCCCTCAGCTAATTCATTGTTCATTTGTTACATTTATTGAAAATCTACTATTTGAAAGTTACTTGTTCTATTGCGCTGTGAAAACAAGACAGACAAATTCCTAGTCATTGAGAGCTTACATTTTACTAGGCATTGCAGACCAAAAAAAAAAAAAAAAAAAATGACTGTTCAACAGGCTTGTAGCAATAAGAGCCATGAAAACAACATTGGGATTAAGGATGGGCAATGAGAAGGAGTTACTCATTTTGATTAAGAAGTCAAGGAAGGTTTCTCTTTTGAGGAGAGACATGAATGAAATGAGGGAGCAAGTTATGAAAACTCTTTGGAAAAGAAAAGAGTCTTAAAGGTGAGGAAACAACATCTAGAAAGACCCTAACATAAAAATTAGCCATCTTGAAAAACACCAAGAAGGAATATGTGGCTGAACTAGAATGATTCTGGGGAGAGTGAAATGATCAGAGTTGTATCCAAGGTTCACATCAGGGTCTTGCAGGCCACGGTGAGAACTTAGAACACTGTTAATGTAAGATGATTGGAAAGTGGAAGGCTGAAAGGTCCAATTTACATATTCAGAGATTGTGTGGAAATCTGTAGGCTGAGTAGAGTGTGGCGGCAAAAGGAGAAAGAGCAACTCAGAAACAGTTTACTAACATGGGTAAGTCATGGCGGCCCGGCCGAGAAGGTAACCAGCAGATAGTGAGAAATGGTCAGATTCAGGTTGTAGTTTGGAGATACAGCTGATGAAATGGATGTGTGTAAGGAGGATTGGGCACCATGCTAGCTGGCTTTAGGCTTCTTTGACTCAGTAATTGGACCAACATTCATCTAGTAGCTAATTTTGATTTGTGTCTCACAAAGATAGTATCTTAGTTTTAAATGCTTAAGAAAAAATAGATACATGATCAAAGGGGAAAATGGAGATTTACAATGGCAGGGATGAAAGCAAGGTGCTTCTGATTATTTGTGCTGCTCATTTCCATGAAGGTCTCGTTCACAATAAGCAAGTTTGTCAAACCTATGCCCAGGTGGTCAAATTTCGCTAACCAGGGATAGTCTCTAATGGGCCTTAGCACGGTTCCATTTGTTAATAAAATGAGGAGTCTTGAGCTTCCCCAAATCACAAATCTGTGGTCCACTGCATCAGAATTACATGGGATGACTTAAATCACAGATTCCAGAGAACCTACTAAACCCTTGTGGTTGGATTTCAAAAACCTGCATTCTTGCAGTTTTCAGATGAATCCCATGTAAATTAAAGGGTTTTCTGTTTTGTTCTGTTTTTTGTTTTTGAGAGAGACTCCAGCTCTGTCACCCAGTGCTGCTATGGACATGAGTATGCAAATATATCTTTAAGACCCTGCTTTCAAATATTTTAGATGTAAATGGGAGTGCAGTGGTGCATTCAGCTTACTGCAACCTCCTCCTCCCAGGTTCAAGTGATTCTCCCACCTCAACCTCCTGAGTTGCTGGGACTACAGGCATATGCCGCCACACCCAGCTAATTGTGTGTGTGTGTGTGTGTGTGTGTGTGTGTGTGTGTGTGTTTTAGTAGAGATGGGGTTTGGGGTTTCACCATGTTAGCCAGGCTGGTCTTGAATTCCTGACCTCAGGTGATCTGCTGACCTCAAACTCCTAAAGTTCTGGAATTACAGACATCAAATTAAAGGGTTTTGATTGTGATTAAAAACACATATAACATAAAATTGACCATCTTAATCATTTTAGGTATGTAGTTCAGTAGTGCTAAGTTTTTTCATACTGTTGTAAAACCGATCTCCAGAACCCTTTCATCTTGCTGATCTGAAACTCTGTGGCTCCCCTTTCCCATCCTTCTCTCTCCTTATGAGCCACCATTCTACTTTCTACTTCTGTGAATTTGATTACTTTAGAGACCTCATATAAGTGGCATCATACAGTATTTGTATTTGGTGACAGGCTTATTTCAGTTAATATAATGTCTTCAAGGTCCATTTGTATTGTAGCATGTATCCTAATTTCCTCTGTTTTTAAGGCTGAACAATGTTTCTATTGAATGTGTATACCACATTTTGATTATCCATTCATCTTTGGGTGGACATTTGGGCCGTTTCTACCTTTTAACCATTGTGAATAGTGCTGCTATGGACATGGGTATGCAAATATGTCTTTAAGACCCTGCTTTCAAATCTTTGGGATGTATATCCAGGAATGGGATGCAAATTAAAGATTTAAAAGCATTGCCCTCAAATACAAGAGATTCTTGTAGAAAAGGAATGGTTCTGTATCTTGACTCTGGTGGTGGATATAAGAACCTGCACATGTAACAAAATTACATATAACTAAATGCACACATAAATCTACACACACACGTGCACGCAAGCACGGACACACACGAATACAAGTAAAACTGAGGAAATCTGAATACCAAAATACTATCATTGCCAATGTCCTGCTTGTGATACTGTGCTTTAGTTTTGTAAGATGGGAAACCACTGTGGAAACTAGAAAAAGAGCATGTAGTTTCTGCCTGTATTATTTCTTACATCTACATGTGAATAAAAACATGATCTCACATATGCATGCGTATGTTTATTGAGGCACTGTTTACAATAGCAAAGACTTGGAACCAACCCAAATGCCTATCAGTGATAGACTGGATAAAGAACTTGTGGCACATATACATCATGGAATACTATGAAGCCATAAAAATGGATGAATTCATGTCCTTTACAGGGACATGGATAAAGCTGGAAACCATCATTATCAGCAAACTGACAAAAGAACAGAAAACCAAACACCACATGTTCTCACTTATAAGTGGGTATTGAACAATGAGAACACATGGACACAGGGAGGGGAACATCACACACTGGGGCCTGTCAGGGGGTGGGGAACTAGGGGAGGGATAGCGTTAGGAGAAATACCTAATATAGATGATGGGGATGGATGCAGGAAACCACCATGGCACATGTATACCTGTGTAACAAACCAGCACGCTCACCCCAGAACTTAAAGTATGATAATAATAATAAATGACTTCAAAACAAAAAGATTGCCCTTGAGGTTAGAGTGTGCCACCGCAAAAGCAGACCCAGTTGTGCCACTGAAAGAGGGGATCCATCTGGAAGGGCAAAGAATTCTTGGCATTGTTCCAAAGGAGAAGCTGAAATGGGGATTGAAGCTAACCCAAAGTACTAAGTGGACTCTGGCTCCCCAAAAGTATGGCAGCCCCAACCCCAGACAGTAGGACTAATGTGGCACTGATGGGGAAATGGCATGTGATGGGAGCCAGAAAAACAGAGGCCAGTTCAATGTTGAACCCTCAGAGTGTGAGCCTGGAGCTGGCACTGTCTACCTTCCTCAGATTGCGTTGGTCCTGGAAATGGGGCAGAGAGGGTCCATGACCTCAGCCCAGTCCACTCCTTGTATGAAGTTTGGAACTGAGGACTCACCCCCATGCGCCCTATGCTTCCTCATAATACTAACAGCTTCAGATTTCTGCAGGCAGCGTCAGCAACATGTGAAAGACTTTTCTTAGATGCTTGAGACTGTAAACCCTTATCAGGAACATAAGACTTTGGGATGTTTTTCCGTCTTATGCAAAATTTAAGCATACTGGTGGCTACTATTTATTTAGTGTTTGCTATGTGGCAGGTGTTTTGCTAAATGCCTTACAAATAGGTATTTTCTTTGAGATGGTTCCTATTCTTCCATCTTAAAGATGAGGAAATTGGGATTCTGAAAAGGTAACTGAGCACCACCTTAAAAAATCACAGAGCTGATAAGGGTTTGGAATTAGGACTTAAAGTCCAGTCTTCCCGAATCTAAAACCCACACTTCGAATCTCAGCTGTTTTCCGTTTCTCAGAATTTATGAGTGAGATTAAAAGTGAAGCTTCAGGGAAGAAGCAGAAATGATAACAGCGATGGTTCTGAAAATGAAGCTGAGGAGACCAAGTTCTGTCAGCTGCATTAAGACTCCTTTTTCATCCCCAAACTAGAGAACCATAAAGGCTGGAAAAGCTAGCTACACTCTGTATGCTTCTATAATACTGATGATGTCCTATGTACCTAATGTTTGTTTCTTTCTCATTAATCATCAGTTCTGAGAGGTTACATCTCTCTTAGAGATCATCATCTCTTAGAGTTTAACAGCCACCCATAGCTCCCCATTTGTAATAAACTGTAGTCAATTTGTAGTCACTGCCTGAACAAGCTACAGTGTTAAAATAAACTTTACTGATTTCTTTAACTTTGAAATTAACATATGCCTAGAAAAATCTAAAAAGTATAGCAAATCAAAGAAAAATCACTTCAATAAAACCACTGTTAATATTTTAGCATAATCTTAATAGTGTAATGCCTTTATTTTTCAAAGATTATGTATACCCTATTTTTAGTCAGAATTTGTACTTGATAACATGAATACCATTGATGTATTTTTACGCTCTCCAAAGTGTGTCTGCAATGCAGTGTTCTACTTTCTGCAGATACCATCGTTTCTTTCATCAATCTCCTGTTAGAATATTGTGTTTATTGTAGCTTTTCCTATTTTTAAGCAATATTGCAGTGAGTATAGATGTCACTACATACAAACACATACACGCACATATATGTACACATATCAGGCTAAATTTCTACAAGTGAAATTTTCAAAGTTTCAAAATTTTCAAATTGCATTGCAGAAAGATGTTTTAATATCATTGATAATATACGAGAATTCATTTCCTCTTAAGTTTGTCAAACTCTATGAATTTTTCTAATTATTGTAACAATTCTATAAGCAGAAATACATCTCATTTTAATTTTATAATTTTTGTTTTGCTTTTTTGTTTTCTTCTTTTGCTAATTGCTGTACTTCCCCAATTGATTTTAGCCAACTCTTTATATACTAAAAGTAATAAGCCTCTGTTGTACATGATGCAAATATTTTTGTTTTCTGTTTATTTTCATATAATATTTTAGTTGTTGTAAAAGTTGCAGTTAAGTAGCTTAATGTGTCAATAATTCACACAATAAATAGGCCTGTAATGCTGACTTAGAAAGACCTTCCCCACTCTGTTACATAAATATTCAATGACTTTTTTCCTCCTAATACGTTAATCCATCTGGAGTTCATTAGATTATACTTTAAATTTTTATGTATCAACTCTAATTTCTGACGAACATCATGTTTGATTAAACACATTTTAAGACTTATTTAACAAAATCACTTTAAATCTGTAAACTTCAAAAAGAAGTATTGCATTGATTTCTATTCATCTGAATTTCACATTGGGAAAGGGGAAAGGACACCTGAAAATAAAATCCCCAGTAATTTTTCTCCTATGGTTTTGTTTTCTAAAGTGTTACGTTTCTCATCTTTACACAAAAATCCCCTTAACCCTTATACATATCCTTAATGGATCTGGCATAATTCCATCATCCATGAGTTATATAAATTCTACTTGAACCAATTAAAATTTTCAGCCTGTGTCACCTCTTGAGGCAGAGGATATTCACTAGGTCATTACTCAAGCTGCTTATATAAAATTATTTTGAATATCTGCATAGATTTCTTCCACATCATTAAAGGTACTTCAAAAGTTAAATATTAGAATGTCCTCAAAGTCTAGTATGGTTGTGAGCGTGCATACGCATAAGAAAAAAAATGTTTTCATTATGTTTGATGAAAAAAAATTTTAAGGTAAGATTTCAAATTGACAAAGGAAATACTGTAGCTCTAAGTAGAGCAAGCTTTTCAAAGAACACTTGATAATAGTATCAAGATCTTTAATTAATAACCTAACAAGTAGGAAACTTTTATCGCCCCTTTGATCGTTTTTAGAAGGAGATATAAACACCACATCCAGTCCATGGAGGCGGGGATTACACACAGTGCTTTATAAATGAAGGTGGAGGAATGTCACAAAGGGCTTAAAATATCTTTCCCCTGGGAACCCTCCAGGCATTGGTCCATAATGACACTTAACTTGAATAAGTGAAATAAAGCTAAGAAAAATGACTTGAAATGCAGGTTATTGGTGTCAAAGAGAAACCTGGATTACAGTGATAGAAAAGCAATTTCAAAGGGGTGATGGCTGACAGATAGGAATTGAATCTAGGATACTACATCCACATTTGCAAATTTCTAAATAGAAATCTTTTAGGAGTAAGTGATTTCCCTACAGAGCGGAAGTGATCCTGTGGGGCTGATTGGGCGCCTCTCTCAGATTGCCCAGCCCTCCCCCGTTCTTCTGGGAGGCTACCAAGGTGCTGCTCACTGGACGGACTGCCTTTGAAATCTTGACCTGTGGCACGGCCCTGACTGGTAGTGGTATTGCCAGGAGGATGGCGTGCCAAGGTCACTGTACTCCCCCTGAGGTCTAACCTTTGTTTAGTTTTTCTACATGCTGGGCATTTGTGTGTACATATGCTCACTTATGTTTTTATTTCTTTGACAATAAAACTTAGAGTGGTATTCTAAACACTGTATGTTGCAGTGGTGCACACTAAAGCCTGAAAAGCTGAAGTTTCTTAGTAAGAGAGGATGACCACATGACCCGGTTTGCCCAGGACAGCTTTGGTTTGTACCTGTTGTCTCGGCTTCATTGTTAATGGTACCTACTTTTATTCTAAGAAGATTCCGGTTTGGACAATAAATTATGTGGCCACTGTGTTAATGTCCTGTGGCTGCTGTAATAAATTACTACACAGTGACTCAAAGCAATACAAATCTTATCTTGCAGTTCCGTAAGCTTAGAATCCAACATGCGTCGGGGCTAAAATCAAGGTGTCCGCAGGGCTGCCTTCACTCCTGGAAGCTGTAGGGGAAAATCCATTTCCTTGCCTTTTCTAGCTTCCAAAGGCCACCCACATTCCTTTCCCCGTGGTACCTCTCTCTGTCCTCAAAGCCAGCAACAGCTAGTCAAGTCCTTCTCATGACCCATCACTCTGACCTTCACTTCTTTCTCTGTCTTGAGGACTCGTGATGACATCAGGCCCAGCCAGATGCCAGATAATTCAGGGTAGTGTCTCTTTTCTCTGTCTCTCTCTCTGTCTCTCCCTTTCTCCCTCTCTTCCTCTCTCTCTCTCCACTCTCTGTCTCTCTCTCCCTCCCCTCTCTGTCTCTCTCTCCTCTCTCTCTCTCTCCTATCTCTCTCTTTCTGTCCTCTCTATCCTCTCTCTCTCCTCTCTTCTCTTTCTCCTTCTCTCTCTCTCTCTTTCTCTCTCTCTCCTCTCCTCTCTCTCTCCTCTCTATCTCCTCTCCTCTCTCTCTCCTCTCTCTATCCTCTCTGTCTCTCCTCTCTCTCTCTCTTCTATCTCTCTCTTTCTGTCCTCTCTATCCTCTCTCTCTCCCCTCTCTCCTCTCTTCTCTCTCTCCTCTCTCTCTCTCTCCTCTCCTCTCCTTTCTCTCTCCTCTCTCTATCCTCTCTCTCTTTCTGTCCTCTCTCTCTCTCTCCTCTCCGTCTCTCTCACTCTCCCTCTTTCTCTCTCTCCCTCTCTCTCTCTCTCTCTCTGAAGCAGGGTCTCCCTCTGTTACCTACACTGGAGTGCAATGCTACAATCACAGCTCACTGCAGCTTCAACCTTCTGAGCCCAAGTGATCCTCCTACCTCAGCCTCCTGAGTAGCTGTGACTACAGGCATGCACCACAACTCCCAGCTAGTTTAAAAAAAATTCCGTAGACACGGCAGTCTCCCCATGTTGCTCAGGCTGGTCTCAAACTCCTCAGTTCAATGAGTCCTCCCGCCTTGGGCTCCCAAAGTGCTGGCATTGCAGGCATGAGCAACTACACCTGGCCCAATCTCTGTTTTAAAGACGGCTGATCGGCAACCTTAATTCTGCTGGCAATCTTAATTTGGGAGGTGGAGAGAGTATGAGAATTATAGACAGAAACTTAATGAAAATAGTTATCAATATATATTTGTTTAAGGCACTAAATTATAGAAAGGATGTTTAGAAAGAGCACTCTTACCCACACATCATATGACCTAATTGTACCATGAGTATATCCTCATCTAAATCTACATACCGACTCTGTACCAGAACAGCCCATAATAAACAAATTATAAATGAAATAATATATCATTGTATTGAATTATATAGTGAACTGTGTATTGAATCATATAATAAATTCTATATTGAATTGAATGCAATATTGAATTATGGATGAAATATTTCATTTTTATATTGAATTATAAATGAAATAGTAAATGAAATAAATGAGCATACTGAAAGGGATGCACTGATGAATAACAAAATGTGCTACAAGGTTTTTTAATTAAATATATAAGGACTCAGGTGTAAAAAGCAAGGGCAATGTGTCACATTAATAAAATGAGTTAAGATTATTTCCATTGTTTTTATTGCAACGAACACTGTATCTATGGTGGAACATACCACTTAAAATATCTTCCAACCATGCCTAACCTTTAGAGATCATCTGTTAAAAATAAACAATGCAGCTTACTGATACAAAAATCTTTGCTGGCTTATTTCCATGGAATCTCTGCAGAATTTTTTTTTTTTTTAAGCTTTGAACATCTCTGAGGTTCTTGAGACATACTTTCAAACTGCCTTCCAGGAAGATTGTTATCAAGTTGAGATTCTGCTAGAATGATCCCTGTGTTCATGTTCCTGCACCCTTGCAATCATCTGCTCTTATCTTTTCTTCTTCTGGGGGCAAATGCTGGCATGTTCTTTTTCATATGCATCTCAAGGCTTTCTGTGAGTCAAACACACACACAGTTCCTTTGACTGAACTTACAGTCATGTTTAGCTGGAGAGATGCCAGTGTTAAGCCTTGTACATCTCTGCTTGCATGCAGTGAGCCTCCAAAGATCATTTTACATTTCTAGTATCACAGCTATGTTCTATTACAAGATATTTGGGGTCAGGCATGGTGGCTCACACCTGTAATCCAAGCATTTTGGGAGGCCAAGGTAGGTGGATCACATGAGGTCAGGAGTTTGAGACCAGCCTAGGCAACACAGTGAAACCCCGTCTCTGCTAAAAATACAAATATTAGCTGGGAGTGGTGGTACACGCCTGTAACCCCAGCTACTCTGGAGGCCGAGATAGGAGAATTGCTTGAACCTGGGAGGCAGAGGTTGCAGTGAGCCAAGATCACACTACTGCACTCCAGCCTGCGTGACACAGTGAGACTCCATACATTTGAAATGAAAGGAATGAGATTCCTTTTTGTTTGTGACTTATTAACTGCTTCCTGTAGAAGTTTCTGAAGAGGTATTCCAGAGATAAGGGCAGTGGCGGCATCTATGCGGAAAAACATTTTAGCGCCCCAGAGAGGAAAATAATCATTCAGGTGGGAGATACCTGCAAAATAGAAACTGAGTCATATTATGTGAGAGATGTAGCTACTGTATGTTCTTTATTTTGTGTGATTTGAAACTTACAACTGAAAATTCCATGCACACACAATCCACTGATCAGATGTTGAACTATGTCATCTCAAAAAACCTCTGCATGTGTGTGTTTTGCCCTATTTGCATATTTTGCCCAAAGAAGAATCATCAGAGTTAAAGAGGTCATCAAAGTGTTTTCCGAATCATTTCTCTTCAGAATGACTCACAAGTCCACGGACTATGCATGTCATGCTTTGTTTCTGATTCCGTTGATCTAGATTTTGCATGTGTTGCTTGAATCATCTCATGTTACAAAGAATATTGGCTTTTAAGAGCCAGCTTCTGCATGTTGGCCTTCTCCCAAAAAAACCTTGTAGCACGTTTTGTTTTTCATCAGTACATCCCTTTGGGTAAGACCTCAGTGTCAGATTTTGTCGGACTAAACTGTGTCTTTCATGGCTGAAGATGAGAGGATGAGTAAAACGAAGGGCAAGGTGTTAATAGTTCGCCGTGAAGCTGAAGGCCAGCGTGTGTGCACGTGCTTTGTAATTTGGTTCATTACGTTCTTGCAGTTTTTAAGGGATTCTTTTTCAAAGCATTTCATGTACATTCAATTCCCATTATTATGGTGAATTAATTGGCTTGAAGAGTCATTGTTTTGCATATTGTGACTTGATGGCTCACATTCCTAGTGGATACCCCCCCACCCAATCCCCAACAGTATGGAAACAAGATAAAGGAACCCAGATGATGGGATGCCAGGAAGGGTAGCCAACAAGACCCTAAACCCAAGGCTAAAACTGCCTCCAACTTAGCTTCCCTTCTGGCTGCCATGGTTTTTCCCCACCTCCTCTTCCATTTCAGGAGTCGAGCCCCTTTTCTCCTCCCATCCTCAGGACTCAGAAGATCAGGGCTAACAACCTAGTGCCCATCTACCATGCCCCCTTGAAGTAGAGCAAATGTCCAGGCAGTATCTTAGTGTC
The DNA here is from genome assembly GCF_009761245.1 of Sapajus apella. Classification (NCBI taxonomy): domain Eukaryota; kingdom Metazoa; phylum Chordata; class Mammalia; order Primates; family Cebidae; genus Sapajus; species Sapajus apella. The sequence continues at coordinate 26,726,489 of NW_022436955.1, forward strand.
TCCACCCGTGGATAAAGTATTTATGCTTTAAACAAATTAGAGGTGATTTGCATCCTCTGTCTCCCTTGCCATACTATTCACTGTTGTCACTTGAGAATTAAATTTATAAGAACACTTTTTTTTTTCTTTTCAGAAAGTCTTTAGTATTCCAGAAGGAACTATGTTGTAGCTAGGCCGATACTACAATATTTCCAAACCTTTAGTTTGTGGCAGGATGCTACAAAGTTGTTGTAAATAGATGCTCAGTGCCACAAAGGAAAACAGCACTGAGACAAAGGATCTTTCAGCAATGCTATTTTTACTTCCTGGACTGCAGGAAGGGTACCCTCACTAGCCATCATGCCACAAGAATACAATGAACAAAGGAAAGCACATAAATGTATCCCTTAAGCATTTGGGGTTGTCCTTACTGCTGTGTCTGATCTCCATTGGCTGGAGTGAGACCTTACAATTTAAACTAAAACCCATTTGGCTAATAGTGTAAAACTTTTCTAAACAGCTAAAAGCAGTGGAGAGCTGGGACATGCCTGTGAGCACATCCAGCACAGATATCTTGGTTAAAGTACAAGGACATAGAATGTACCATGTGCCTGTAAGCACGGCATGTCTAACAGCTACATAGTATAGGGCTTAACAAAGTTATTAGCACACTTATTCTTTAACAAGAAAAGAAACTTTAAAAAGGAATCTTTCTACCTCCCACAATAATATACAGATGCTCATTCTGTGGTTTAATGTGTAGTTTCATGTGTATTAAATAAAATATATAAGAGACTCATTAAGCTCCTCAATTCATGGATGATTTTGCCACAGATGAGGCAAGAGTAAAAGATAACAATCAATGTAAAGCAAAGCTACTAAGTAAATAGCTTAGTAAAGAGAATAAAACAAACAAAAATAATGTAGGGAGTCAATGCAAAAACATTCAACAAGTGTGAGCATAGTGAGGGAAACGTGAATGTTACAGTCGGTCCTATGTTTTAATTAGCCTGTTGATAAACCAGCTTTGGCACCGTGGACCAGTTATTTAAATTTCTGTGCTGCAATGAGTATTTCTTCAGATTATTTTGAGCCAAATGAGATCATGCAAAAAAGGCCAGACCTGTATTGGACACCAAATAAATATTAGTCCCCTTCTTATTAAAAAAAAAAAAGTAATCAGTTTAATGTACTTCGATGTTGTTTACCACTGGAATTCTTGTTCATCAATTAAGATTACAGAGTCTACCAGCCTATAGTCCATGGAGTCAGACCAACTGTCAGTTCTAATATGCCAGGGACAGAGAGAAAGGACAGATGGTCAGAGCTCAGGCCAAAACTTTGGATTCCAGTCTCTTAAAGAGGTATTGACTCTTCCAAAGAGGGCTCTCTGCAATCAATATCATATCAGGTGCCTATTTTATACCAGGCATTGGGTCCAGGGTTCAGAGTTTGCTAACGAGCTCCTGACCTCATGGGGCCAGACAGAGAGCTGGACATAAATTGAATCATCACACCAATAGGTAATGTTAAATGTGTACTCTGAATGAAGAGACCCCCTAAACAGGCTTATGTGGGAGCAACAAGGCTGTTTATTCACCCGGGTGCAAGTGGGCTGAGTCCAAAAAGAGTCAGCACGGGGAAGTGGGATAAGAGTTTGTTTTATAGGTTTGGGGTAGGTAGTGGAAAGTTACAGAGTTACAATTTAGGGCATCTTTTGCAAGCTGGGAGAAGGTCATAGGATCTGGAGTCAGGAGGCTGACCAAGGTCCGTAACAAAGTCCAATTGTCTTACCAGTTGAGGCAGGAATAAGGAACAATGGAAGAATGTCTCAAGTTAATGAGGTGCCTCAGGGGTTGATCATTCTTCCCCTTTTCATGGTTTTCCAGTTACTTTGGATTTTCTAGTTCCAAAAGGCCATCCAGAGGGATACGTGCAGGTCATGGGGGTCACCATGACTCAACTTAGGGTATGGCCTGTGGTGCACCCAGTTCAAAGAACCTTGCAGGCAATAACATATGGGAAGTATTACAAAGGAAGGGAACTGATGCCATGGGAGTATAAGCCAAGGACACCCTAGCTGAACTGGAGGAGTAAGAAAGGATTTTCTTGATATTTGGGTCGAGATCTGAAGGATGAATAGGGGCAGCAAGGAGGTATAGGTGGGAAACTCATGTTTGGTAGGAGGGTTGTATGTAAAAACACCTGTGGGAAAGAGTGATGAGCTGGAAGAACTGAAAAAAGATGATGCGTGTACCTGGATAATAAGGAGCAAGATGGATTCATTCCTTCTAACATGAAATGAGTTTGAGGACGTGAGCTAGAGCCAGATTATAGAAAGGCTTGTCAAAGCAAAGGCATTTGCTATTTTTCCTAAGAGTGACAAGAAACCATGGAAAGGTATCTAATATAGGGTGACATAAAGAAATAAAAATTGACAAAGACACCATGGAAGCCCTACAGAAAGGTATCCAATATAGAATTCAATCCAAGACTCCAAGCTATCCAATATAGAAAGGTGTCCAATATAGGGTGACATAAATAAATAAAAATCGACAGAGACACCCTGGAAGCCCTATAGAAAACAGACCATGGCAGGCAATCATGACTGGGCAGGAAACCTACAAGGTGGCTTGCCCAGTGGCCCTGGTGAGAAGTGACAGATGCTCACCTCTAGGAGTGATGAGGGGGATGGAGAGAAGAGGGGGCATTCAGGAAGGGAAATAATTGATGTGGGCAGGATGTGTTGATGGAATGGCTGGGGATAGAAGAGAAGGTTTCATCTGAGGAAGAGGATGACTTGTGAGTTTCTTCCTTGATCCCTGGGGGAGGGGCCATCCCCTGGACAATACTTGGAGCAAAATGATAAACACACAACTATACTTATCATACTTTCGGGTTGCTCAAAAATTCTTGCCTCCAATCATGTCAATCATATTTTAATTAAGTTACTATAACTGTAAAATAGTTTTGCCTTCTCTAGGAAAGGATGCAGCTGGCCCCCCTAAAAACGGGGGAGTAATATTTGGGTTCGAACTCAGACACTTTTGTGTATTGTTTTACTAATATGCACCAGGATCCTGGGAACTTGCCATGGTAGCCTGTTTTTATTTACTTATTTTATTATACTTTAAGTTCTGGGATACATTTGCAGAACATGCAGGTTTGTTACATAGGTATACGTGTGCCATGGTGTCAACCCATCATCTACATTAGGTATTTCTCCTAATGCTGTCCCTCCCCTGGCCCCCCACCCGGGCCCTGGTGTGTGATGTTCCCCTGCCTGTGGTGATTCCTCAAGGATCTAGAACCAGAAATACCATTTGAGCCAGCAATCCCATTACTGGGTATATATCCAAAGGATTATAAATCATTCTGCTATAAAGACACAGGCACACATGTGTTTATTGCAGCACTATTCATAATAGCAAAGAGTCGGAACTAACCGAAATGCCCATCGATAATAGACTGGCTAAAGAAAATGCAGCACATGTAGACCATGGAATACTATGCAACCATAAAAAGGGATGAGTTTATATCCTTTGCAGGGACATGGATGAAGCTGGAAACCATCATTCTCAGCAGATTAACAAAGGATCAGAAAAGCGAACACCACATGTTCTGAGTCATAAGTGGGAGTTGAACCAAGATGGGCTCTTATCAATAACAAAAAAACCAAGATACAGAGGTACATTCCTTGCTCGGAGCGAATCTGGTGTGTCAGCAGGATTTAATATCAGGCCTCCTTAATGCAGGTCGAGTGCTCTCTCCACCGTCCCTTAAAACCCTCCACTCAGGCTTTGGCAAATATCCCCCACCTCCATCGATCCTCCCCTCCACCATTCCTACCAATGCTGGTAGCATCTGCATCTCTCATCATCGGCTAAGCTTTCCAAAGTGTGGGCAGGAAACCACCAGCACCAGAATCTCTCCAATTGCTGGTTTAAACAGCTAAAGAATCTAAATTTTTACCCAGTTCCCTGGATGACACTTAGGCGCCCTAAATGATAAAGGCGAATGAGTGACCCCCGCCCCTAGGATTTTTCATCTCAATGGAGGAGAATAACTCTGTTGGGGTCCAATAATCACACCAAGGCTGAGGCAATGCAGAGCCCTCAATACTCATCACCATTCTCTGTGAGCTTTCCCATCTCTGGGACCTCTCCATTTTACTGTGTTTTCTGCAGCATTTCACTTTTCAATTAGTAAGCCCTTCTTCCTTTTTTGTATTTGACAGTGTCTCAAACAAGTGATCAAAAAAAATATGATTTTTAAGCATTAAGCATGCACAGTTGAAGATGAAGAGACTGGAAAAAATTGACATTTGTAGGAAATGTATGGGCATGTGTATACTTGTGCATGTGTATACTTGTGTGTGTGCTGTGTCTGCAGTATATGTATATATGTCTGCCTGCGTGTGTGTGTGTGTGTGTGTGTGTACGTGTGCACACTTCTCCAGATAGACCTACAGACAACATCTGTCTTCCTGGCCTGTGTACTTGGGGGTGAAGAATGAGTTCAACAGCCACACAGTGAAATTCCTAGCAGTTGGCAAGATTCAGTCTCCTGTTTGGAGCTTATTTATTTTCCTACAGCCGAACCTGGGAATACAGTTCCCAGATTCCACAAGATCCTTGAATTTCCATCTCCAACCTCTGTGTCTCAGCACAGCATCACTCAAACAGTAATGTGCACCAGAATTCCCCAGAAACAGTGTTAAAATGGATGGGTTTCCTCTGTAGGTTCTAGGCAGGACTGAGGAGCCTGCATTTCTAACCAGCTCCTGGGGGGATGCCAGTGCTGCTGGCTTGAAGACTGACCTTTGAATAGAACACAGAGCACAGACATTGGTCAGATGTGTAATTGCGTGGAGTTCAGGCTACCTACTATGGAATTAGTTATTAAATCCTGCAATATTGGACAACTGTTTCTAGCTGTAACTTATTGAATGCCCCTCTAGTCTGGCTCGACAGTGGACATTTTTTTATATAACACCTTATTATTTGCAAGCAGGTCAACCATTGAACCTAAGAATAGAAATTCTCATGTCTGAAAGGGTGGTCTTGAAATAGGCAGTGAGGGGCTGAATGGTTTCCATTTCCTTTGAGCAAGTATTTCATTACCTTCTGCCATGGCTACCTGTTTGTTTTTCTCACAGTAGGTTTCTACCAAGTGGCATCTCCGTTCCAACATAAAGAACAAATATCAGAATGCCTCCCTTTGAATGCGTTTGAGCTTGTTTTGTTTTTAGAACTCAAACACAGCCACTTGAATCTATCATGTAATTCAAAGGATACAAGCATTGTTCCAGTCTTTTCAAACTAAGGATTTGTGTGCTTTGGGTATTTCAATTAGGAAGAAAGAAGGCAGGCAAGAACGTTATTGAACATTTATTCTCTGATACTGGAGGACGTGCTGGAATTTAAGAGCCTGACTTCAGAAAGTTTGGCATTTGCTAACTGTGGGTCTGACCTTCATGTGAGAACAGTGATGAAAACTCATGGGAATGTCAGGTTTTGTTACAGTGTGTGATTAGGTGGATAAGGCTGTATTTACTAACAGCTTCCTCATGCATATCCATGTGCTTAATTTTCATCCACATCATTAATAAGATTATTTTAAAACTAGGCAAACCTCTCCATAAAACACATACATTTCCTATTATATATTTTATTTGGTCTACTATGATTTCCTCTGTTGGGGACAAGCATGATATACTTCTTTCTCATTTCCGACTTACCAGGGACTTACAGAAACAAAATGTCTTCATTCTTCACTTGGTTTAGATTGCTCTATGCAAAGAATCTTGCATGGACATAAGCCTTAACCTAATTCATTTGGAGCTGAGTGGAGTCCTAATTTTTTGACTTGATCTTATATCATTCCCCACTCTCAAATTAGTTCCAACCTCATTCCTACCTTAGAGTCTTTGCGTTGCTATTCCTGCTATCTAGAAATCATTTTCCATGTATTTTTGCATGGCTACCTCTTTCAACTTTCTTGTCATTTAAGTCTCAGCTGAAATATTCCCTCGGCAATAAAGTTTTCCCTGCATTTATCTCAAATAGGTGCCCCCGTCCCGCCGCGCCCCGCACACACACACTCACTCACTCTTTCTCAGTCATATTCTAACCCAGTACTGTGTCTCTGCAGTGATGGAGATGTTTTGCATCCATGGTGTCTAATATGGTAGCTGCTACACACATATGGCTATTGAGCACTCAGAACATTCCTAGTTTGACTGGAGTACTGAGTTTTTTTTATTTTAATAAATGTAAATTGCAATAGCCACATATGGCTAGCAGCTACAGTATTGGATAAGGAAGCTTTCTTATTCAAACCTGTCTCATATCCTTCACGGCCCTCATCTGTGACTGAAATTATCTTGTTCATATCTTTTTCTCTTGTTTATTATCTGTCTCTCCATGCTGGGGTATCTTTTCTGCTAACTGCTGGCTACTCAATGTTCAATATGGCTGACATGTAGTGGGTACTCAAATAATCTGTATTAAATTAACTTTAAGAAAATGCCACTTAGGCCAGGTGTGGTGGCTCACGCCTGTAATCCCAGCACCTTGGGAGGCTGAGGCGGGTGGATCATGAGGTCAAGAGATCCAGACCATCCTGGCCAACATGGTGAAATCCGTCTCTGCTAAAAATACAAAAATAAGCTGGGTGTGGTGGTGCACACCTGTAGTCCCAGCTACTCGGGAGGCTGAGGCAGGAGAATTGCTTGAACCTGGGAGACGGAGGTTGCAGTGAGCCGAGATTGTGCCACTGCACTCCACCCTGGCGCCTGGCGTTAGAGCGAGACTCTGTCTCAAAGAAAGGAAAAAGAAAGAAAAGAAGGAAGGAAGGAGGGAAGGAGGGAAGGAGGGAGGGAGGGAGGGAAGGAGGGAAGGAAGGAAGGAGGGAAGGAAGGAAGGAAATGCCACTTAATGGCGCTTTGCTGTTTTTAGAGACCATTCCAAACTCTTGGCTTCTGTTGATATTATTGTCCTCTGAAAAGTATGAGTCAAACTCTGAATAGTTTTGTATCATAAAATACCATTGGCTTGTCTGTTTGCATAATTGGTATTCTGAGATTCAGCTCCACACTTTGCTTTCATCCTAATCAATGTGTCCCCTTAGTTTCCTTCTTTCCATTGTGTTAAGATGGATCTTGTTGTCTGCCCTTCCCAGTTTCAGCATATTTGAATGTTTGGCAAATGTGAGTTCCGATTCTCTATCCTACTTGTAGCTTGTGATCCTGGCCAGGTCTTACAGAATGCAGAATCTTAACATTCAGATCCAAGATGTTTGGTATCTTTATGCATAGTTTTCTTTTTTGCGGGGTGTTGGAGGGTTGAGTTAAAGTCAAGTCCTTGGCTATTTTGGGAAGACGAAAAACCAGACCTACGTTATTACATAAAATTGCCCCAAAGCTTTATTTTGATTGATTTCCTTTGTTAGCAGTATTCTCATAATAGCTTTAAAAAAAACATAAAAGTATAAAATTTAACTCTCTGTGAGATCTCCGTTGTTTGTACAGATATTAGAAGGCTGTGTGCACTGAATTTTTTCTAATTATTTGCATTATTTTATCTGCCCAGAAATCAAGTGTGGATGTCTGCATTTGAACTTGGTAGTAAAAGGATGAAGTAATGATAAAGAAAAAATATTATCTACCCACACATTCCTGGTTTCATTTTGCTCACTGCCTTCAAATTCTGTCCATATTTGTGTGTCATATATGCATTATATACTTGTTATTTTGTATAATTTTACTCAATATTCTAAGATCAACAAGGTTTAAAAATTATTTTATGTAATTATTGCATTGTAACATGTTGTTACACAAACTAACTCAACTAATTCCCTTCCACTGGACATTAAGGCAGATGCCAGTATAATTTTACTATTAGAAATAGAAATGTGGCCAGGTGTGGTGGCTCACGCATGTAATCCCAGCACTTTGGGAGGCTGAGGTGGGCAGATCACCTGAGGTCAGGAGGTTGAGACCAGTCTGACCAACATGGTGAAACCCTGTCTCTGCTAAATACAAAAAATTAGCTATTCATGGTGATGTATGCGTGTAATCTCATCTACTTGGGAGGCTGAGGCAGGAGAATCGCTTGAACCTGGGAGGCAGAGGTTGCAGTGAGCCGAGATCGCACCATGCACTCCAGCCTGGGCAACAAGAGCCAAACTCCATCTAAAAAAAAAAAAAAAAAAAAAATAGAAACAACAATGCAGTGAATAGTTCCAAGTATGTAGTGCAAACTTACGTAGGATCAGGGGTGGTATAAAAATAGAACAAAGTATGAGTCTTTCATGATTTCTGTTGAATTTTGCCATGCTTTTGAAAAGGATTATATTGGTTTACAATATCATCAGGTGGAATGTGACCGTACTGATTTATAACAAGAATGTTTGTCTTTCATTTTCCTGATTTGAACTACCTTTGACAATAGTATTGATAATAACTGTAGCAACAATAGCAGCGGCTAATATTCTTGAGATATATGCCTTGTATTAAATGCTTTAGAAATACTGTTTATAGTAGTTAAAAATGTGAGCTCTGGAGGCAGACTTTCCAAGGTCAAATCTGTACTCCAGCGTTTATGCTCTTTTTGCTTTCATTCTCTCCTCTGTAAAAGGATCCAGAGGGTTTATTATAAGAAGCAAGTGAGTTAATATAGTATAGAGCCTAAGTAAACACTGGATAAGTGTTTGTTTTTATCCTAATAAGTGTTTTTATTAACCCCATTTATAGATGAGAAAACTGAGCTCCGGTGTCTTGCTCAAGGTCACACAGATAGGAAAGAGTTGTACTAGGATTCCAAATACTAATGCCCTTTTCTCACCAAAATATTCCTATTTAGCGATCACCACTTATATCCAAGAAGTATTACTGCTATGGCTGAGTTAAATCAAGGCTGAATTAAGCACAGAAAATTAACACATAAGGTTCCTGCGGTTCACTGGAAATGCCATGGCATAATTCTTTGTTTCCAAGACAAACAAAAAAAGCTGTCTTTTTTTTTTTTTTTAATGCTGCCTTCTTGATTGAGATCTGAAAGTAGTTCCCTATGGAAGTGATTCATGGATTTTGAAATCCCCCGAGATTGTCAAGAGCCTGGTGGGCAGGAATCCCAAGGTGTCTTTCAGGGTCCCTGCAAATTCTGAGTTCCTAGCCTGAGGAAAGCCCCCTACAAATACTGACCTGACTTTCTCCTAGAAAATTGCCATAAACACTTTTGGTTATCTCTTAATGTACTTGGTTCATAACTGCTTAGTCCATTCTTTTTATTAGCATAACATTATTTTTAAGCACAATGATGTTGGGAATACATAAATGATATAAGCCTAATTTCTTGGCTATGGCTGTTTATGTTTGGGGGTGTTTGTTTTGTTTTTAACTTTCTTTGCGGATTTGATGAATTAATTGTAAATTTCCTAAGGGGGCTCTAATGTGAACTGATCTTTGCCTTTTATTCTGGAATGTTTCGTTTCTATTCTAGTCCCAGTGACTATCCATTGAGACCACAGTTTCAATATTGCCAAGGGCTCATTAAATTGCTGATGTAACCTACTTTCTCTAGAGAACCTTATTTCAATTTTCATCATGAATTAACATCTCCTTTCTCCCCCAATCTCTTTGTTTAAATAGCTATTTGTGGAGACCACTGATGCCAATGGCAAAACTCTCGAGGGGCCGGTGCCTCTGGAAGTCATCGTGATTGATCAGAATGACAACAGACCAATCTTTCGAGAAGGCCCCTACATTGGCCACGTCATGGAAGGGTCACCCACAGGTATGTCATGGTGATTTATCTTTAGCATAATGGCTCGGAAAGAGGGACACTGTGATCTTTGTGGATTCTAGGGACTGTTGTGTGGCTATTGACTTGTCAGCTTGTATCAACATTGACATGTTACTTTCCTGCATAGAAGCCAGGTTGGAAAGCTAAAGTGCAAAACTCGACCAAGGTGTTGCAAGCTATGAAAATCTCTTTCGTTGTCTCTGAAGGTGATCCTCCAAGAATGGCTGCCATCTAAGTCTCTAAGGCATGGCTGATGTTGGGCACCATGTAAATATCCAGCTTACCTTTGTGAAGGTCCCAGGGGGAACTTTGTGCTATAGCAGGGCTTTGATGACAATTGGGTCCTCATTACAAACTCCTCAGTTATTTCTTTTCATAGCGGCCTTTTAATAAGAGCTATTTCAGTAAAAGAGGTCGGACTTTTTCCCTTCCCTTAGAAGATGTGCATGAAGAAAGCTTTTGTCTTCAGTCAGAGGACCAAAAGGAAGATATTTGATATCTCTCTCCAGAAATGCATGTACCTGCCATTATAGAAGTCACTCAAGGTTACCATAGAGCTCCCCTATCTTTCCCCATGTTTAACCTTTCTACCAGGGAAGTTTCTAGAATTTAGAGCTTCCTTTTTTGGCCCAATGTGTACTGATTAAAGTATTTCATAGCCAGCAGCGGAAGTCAGTCCTGCGTATAATGCTTGAGAAAATGAAGAATAAAGCGGAAAAATTCCTATTCGGCTGGACTTTGATTTTCAGCCCTAAAATACACTAGAGTGAAAGAAACACCGTATTAGGAGTGTCATGTTGCTGTGCCTAGATGATGTCCAAATAAGAAAAATAGTGATTCGTCAGACCAGACAGGAGATGAGAGCTGCTTTGACTATTTTTTCTCCCTTTGCTGAATTGATAGGATGTATCAGTGACATGTAGATACATGAGGCTCTGGAAATGTTGCCATGGTAACCTTCCCAGACAACCAGGTGAATAATTGCATGCAAGATGGCTAAAACCTCCCATCAATTTCAAGGAACTGGGTCTTTAGGTACCGCATCAGATCCCCCAAGGGCAAGAGCAACCCTCTTCCTTCCCAGCTTTGAATACACTCTGTAAAAGTGAGAGTGAATTCACTGTGTGTGTGCCGGAGGGTGTTTGGGGAAGTGTTGGAGGCAGAGGAGCAATGATAGGTCTAGAGAAAAGGAGAGACTGCAGGAGACGGGAGGTCAGGTCACTTCAGGGCAGTCCATGTGGCCGCTGTCTGTGAGCAGCTTTTGATGGAAAGATGGCTTCTGGTGAGAGACACCCTAGAATTTGGGTTTGATATTTACAGAAATCTTCTTAAACAAGCTGATGTGCAGAACACGTTAGGAGAACCAATGAGGAAAGCGACTGAAGAGGCCAAGGTTTGAGCAGAATAGAAAAATGATTCCCAGTTGCTGTCTGTGGTACCCGGGTCCCGTGAGTGAGTGACTAGAATTCAGATGGGCTGGATAAGTGTTCTAAATGTAAATCAAGTGGTCACATTCGGTGTGGCTGTGAGCTCACATGTCTTTGTATATTGTGTGCATATACGATAAGACAATATCCAGTTTTCCTCCCACTGTGCCCGTCCTTAAAGTTTCGAAAAGAGTTTCAGATTTTATTGCTGTATATACATGTAATATTTTTTGAAGAAGGATAGAATTCTTTATGCACACTGCATTTTTAAATCACAAAGTTTTTCAGTTAAGGACAGGCACTTCTCCAGCAAAACATAAGCCACCTCAAATGTCTATTTATGATTGGTATTATCCTATAAAAAATACATAAAGGCTCAGGTGTCTGTATGGATTCATTGTATTCTTTTTCAGCACCGTCTGGGTTGGACTATAGAGCAGGAATTGAAATAGAATCAGTCAGATTTTGGATCAAGAATGTGGAAATATTACAAAAAAGTTTCAAACAAAAAGTCACTTAGATTACTTAGCACCCTGTAAGAGAGTTGCAGCATCCGCGAGGACAGTGGGAATCTGAGGAAGAAGATGGTGTTCTCTTTCCAACCTCTTCCCTCTTCTTCAACTTAAATCATTTACAGGTAGTAACAGCAAACCCTGACTGGCTATAAAAATGATTGTCTTGGCCAGGTGCAGTGGCTCATGCCTGTAATCCCAACACTTTGGGAGGCCAAGGTGGGTGGATCACCTGAGGTCAGGAGTTTGAGACCAGCCTGACCAACATGGAGAAACCCTATCTCTACTAAAAATACAAAATTAGCCCGGTGTGCTGGTGCATGCCTGTAATCCTAGCTACTCAGGAGGCTGACGCAGGAGAATCGGTTGTACCTGGGAGGCTTGCAATCTCAGCAGTTAGGGAGGTTGCAGTGAGCTAAGATGGTGCCACTGCACTCCAGCCTGGGCAGCAAGAGCAAAACTCTACTTACAAAAAAGAAAAGAAAAGAAAAAAAATCGTCTCTTCTATTTCCATCATGCTCTGCTCATCTGTGGCTTGTAGGATCCCATGTGCTGTAGAAATTATTCGGAATCCATTGGGAGTGAGGGTGTGGGTGGGGGGCTGACTGTGTAAAAAGTTCCATGACTTTTCCCGGTTCTCACAAATAAAAGCTGGGGGTCAGTGCTTGGGAGTCAACCTGCATAACTCACCTTCAAATCTTGGGCTCCTTCAATAGTCCCACCAAATTCATGATGAAAACAGCCGTCGGGTGTCACAGCACTGAGTTGAGCACTTATTGTGTGTCAGGAGCCGTATATGTGCATCATTTCATTCACTATCCCACCTCCTGCCCTGAGAGGTAGACAGCACCATCCCCATCTTACAGATGAGAAAACTGAACATCAGAGAGGCTTAGGAACTTGCCAAAGTTAAATGGCTAGGGGAAGAGACACAATTAGTGTCTGTGTCTCTGGCTCCAAAGTTTGGTGAATGGTTGCTTACTCAGTTGATAAGAGGCTGCCACTTCTGCCTCAAGTCTCTGCGAATTTTGACCAGATCTGCACTGGCATCCTGCTCAAAAGACTAGTCCACTTCTGTCCACAGTAGCCTACATTTGTTGTTAGGCCTTGTGTGAGCTACAAGAAACCCAAGAGCTGGCCCAGCGCAGTGGCTCATGCCTGTAATCCCAGCACTTTTGGCTGTCAAGGTGGGCAGATCACAAGTTCAGGAGTTCAAGGCCAGCCTGGCTAACACGGTGAAATGCTATCTCTACTAAAAATGCAAAAAGTAGATGGCCATGGTGGTGTGCACCTGTAATCCCAGCTACTCAGGAGGCTGAGGCAGGGGAATTGCTTGAACCCAGGAGGTGGAGGTTGCAGTGAGCCGAGATCAGGCTGCACTGCAGCCTGGGTGACAGAGCAAGACTCTGTCTCAGAAAGAAAAGCGGGGGGACCCAAAGCCACCTGGCCCATTGGGTCTGCTCTCCTGCTTCCGTGTTTTGTACCATAGACTCTTTGCAGGCCCAGCTGGGGGAAGTATTTGTGCAGTTCTATCAGATGAACTGATTTAGAGCCTGACAGAAAATGACTAGTTCTTCTGACGAAATAGCCGGGCTCGTTGAGTCACCTCTAGGGTTCAACAGAGTTGAATGTTGAGGCCCTTATCATTCACTCACATCACTTTTTTCTGAGTCTACATAACCAAAGACAGCTTCGTGGGCATAGCTTTTGCGGCCTTACACAGCCCAGTGCACAGAAGGGTTCCATGCTCAGAAAGGCCTGGGGCTTAGTTTAATGTTCTGCTGTCACCATCTTGAAATTCTTAATAACTGTCGAACAAGGAGTCTGCATTTTCATTTTACACTGAGCCCCACAAATTATGTGGCTGTTCCTGCTCTCAGCGTTGTAGCCGAGAGCTGTGTTGGATGCTCTGCTCAGCTGTGTAACACGGTGAGACTTCGGACAAGTTACTGAACCTTCTAGAAGCCTCTGCAAATGGGGATAGAATAAAACAGTACCTACCTTAGAGAAGGATATGTGAGGATTCAGTAAGACAGTGTGCTTCACCCAGTGCTTAGGAAATAATAAATGTGTAAGGAATGCCTTTGTATTGTTAATACTGCAATTACTATTTTTATTCGGGCAGTGTACCCTTTAGCAAAGGTAAAGCAAAGAGGCACATGAGTTGTGTGAAGATAAATCCATCTTCCAACAAACCACGCGTCATTGTTGTGTCCCTGTGTGTTCGAATGCCCTCAGCACCAATCTATCACAAAGGAAGGTCACCCGTATTTATCTGTATGTGCAGACAGGACGCCACTCTGGGCAGCTCGGTGTTAAACTCCAGGGTATTGTTTTGGCAAATCATTCCTGGATGAAGGAAGATCAACAGAAAATAACGGTCTTTGACTTTGCAGATCATGAGCTGTTCCTTTTGCAGAGCCACAGGCATTGATTTATGAGGCCCAAGCCAAGGCTCTGGCTGCTCCATGGGGACGACCAGATCCCTGTGTGAGTCTCATGTTTTCTGATGCCCAGGACCTGGTGTTTAGGAGTAGTTGTTCATGAGTAGGAAGTAGAGGGTTAGAACTCTTGAAATTCCTGGAGGGCACTAATTCCAAGGCCCCGTCATACCTTGTGGGCATCAATTCATGGGTTTTGCTCCCTGTAGTTTCCTGGGCACCTTTGAGAAAGGCTCACCATGAGGGATGGCATGTCGAGCTCCCAGAGAAGCAGGCCCTGAGATGAAGAGTGAGGCATGTGGTTTACCTGAGAGGTGCAGGGACAGATACCAGGTAAGGAGAGGTATAGAAAAGGAAGTCAGGCAACTTGAGGTGCATTATTAAGCCAGCTCCCCGAGTGACCAATTGCAATGTGATCCTTTTGAGGGAGCTCTAGGAAATGATGTTAAACACATACATTAGAGTTTACCCAGCTGAGGGGCAGGTGGCTGGGATATCTACTCCCCCAAGCTTGATGATAAGACCTTGGTTCAAAGCTGTCTGCAAGCAGGCCTTTAATTTTCAGGCTCATGCAGCCAGCCGTGCACAAGGGCAGCCTGGGATCCATCAGCTCCAATATCCTGTCCTCTTGAGGTCTTGGCCTTCCAGCAAGATCAGGAGCTGGCTATAGGCTGTATTATTCCTCCTGGCTTTTAGCCACCCCAAATGGCAGCCAGGGCAGCTGGGAGAATGGCAGCCCCCACCCTGGAAAGGTGGGGCAGCTTTGAGAAAGATAGGTGGTGAGAGGTCATGGAAGGAAAGAATTAGCTCCCACACTGCATGGCTGAGAAAGATGAATGTGACATTCACGTAGAGGTGCACGTTCTGAGTCACGGAAGATGCACATTGTCTGATCCTTCTGCTTGAGGTTGTTGAAGACAAGCAGAGATTAGCAGTTACATCCTCCTTGCCTAACTTCTGAAAGCCCAGCCACTTTCCCTCCCTCACTGTTCTCTCTTGCTCCCTTTCATTTTTTTTCTCCAGTTAGCTTATCAAGCATGTCCTCTGCGCTGGTGCTATTCTGAGCTCTACACGTGCAGCCGTGGACCTGGCAGGTGCTGCTTGTTCCCTCCTGGCGTTCATAGCTGAGGAGGGAGGACAACAACAAATAAATAAGAAAGAAAACCGTGGCAAGTGCTACAACATAGCTGTACGGGACGCTCATCTCAGGGGGCCCAAACCCAGCCTTGTGGTGAGCGGAGGCCACTCTGAAGAGATGATGTAGGGAGTTTTTATCTTTTATTTTTCCTCCGGGATCCACCTGAGTTTCTTTTCAAGACACAGTTCCTTTAATTTTTAAACGTGTTCAGCCATTCCAGACATAAGAAAAAAACAGCTGATCAAGCAGCCTTTGGGACCAATGGCTATCATGAGAGCTCAGCTTTGCTTGGAAGTTACTATTTTCCAAAACAGCTTGAGCTAAATAAAGAGGGCTAGGATATTTGATAGTTGATATTTGACACCTGGGTCAGCAGACAGTCTTCAGGTTGTTGCTATAGGCTGGTAGCAAAGTACCTTTTCTGGTTACCTCTTTACTTGTGGCAGTAACTGTGATGTGGCTTTTCAACCCACCAACTGTCAGGTTTTCTTTTGCTGGCATTTTCAGACTTTCACGCTGTAGGCTTCTCCATTCTCAACTTCCCCAACCAATCCTGTGTGCTTCTGGATTATCAGGCATGTGACTATTTAATCTTTTTTCTTAGGTAGATATATTTTTAAAAATAAAGCAATTCTGTTCTTTTCAAGTGAAGGAAAATGCAATGACTCCCCAGTCCCACCATCCAGAGATAGCCACATTTGATATTTTGGTGAGCACAGTTCTGGGGTTCTCTCCAGACATCTCTACACAGAGAGGTGCAGGTGCACAGTTTTACAGAATGGGAGCTCTATGCGCTTTTCTGTAAATCTCTCTCTTCACTCCTCAGGGTACTATGGACATTTTTATAAATCAGTAACCATCAAGCTACATCATTGTTTCAAACAGCTAGAGCCTAGATCTACCATTGTCTCCTTAACCAATTTCCTATTGATTTAAGTTGTTTTCATTTTCCTACACTTGTATCAGTTCTGCAGAGGAGAGCTCATCTCTTCCCATGTTTGTGACAGTTTCTTTAGGATACATTTACATGGTGGGATTGATGAGACAGCAGATATGCCTTGTTATGTTTTGGTCCCTATTCAGGTGATGCTCCTAATCAGAGGATTTTAGTCTGTATCTTGGTTAAGCTTGTTGATGTAGCAGGATACAATAGTCTTTCTTTTCACTCACAAACATACTGATGGATATTTTTGTTTGTTTGTTTCTCTGGATTACACTCAGCAGCTACAAGTTTTTGTGGTCATTTCACTAGCTGTTTTGTAGATTGTGAATGGCTTTGCTGTAGAATCCTCACTGGATATTGTGGTCGAGGCAGAGGAATGCAGTGATTGAGAATGGCCCCTTTCCTCAAGTCAGCACTGGAGTTTTAGCCAAGGAGCACTGCCCAGGGATGGTATTGTTAGCTTGCTGCAGAACCTTTGAGACTGGAGGAGACAGCGCTTGAATTACGGTGCAATTCACTTCAGTGCAGGTGACCATAAAACAAATTTTATGAAAGAGTTGCATAATCCAATCAGAGAACATTTCCCAGAGGGAAAATTTAGAAATAAATGGTACGGAAAGTATTATCTGAACTTGGCTAGCTATTGACTCCACCTAGTCATTCAAGAGAAAAGGGAATGCTTATATGCTGTTAGTGGAAATGTAAACTAGTACAACCATATGGAAAGCCGTATGAATATTTCTCAAGAAACTAAAAATAGACCTACCATTTAATCTAGCAGTCCTCCTGCTGGGTATCTACAAAAAGAAAAAGAAGCCATCCTATCAAAAAGATGCCTGCACTCATGTAGTTATCACCATATATGTTTATCACCATGCTGTACATACATGCATACACACACATGCACAATGGAATACTCTTTAGCCATACAAGAGTATAAAATCATGGCTTTGGCAACAATATGGATAGAACTGGAGGCCACTGTATTAGGTGAAATAGAAAGTCAAATACTGCATGCTCTCACTCACAAGTCAGAGATAAATCATGTACGCATGGACACGGGGTGTGCAATAATAGACACTGGAGACTCAGAAGGGTGGAAGCGTGGCAAGGGCATCAGGTATGAGAAATTAATGAGTGCAATTTATGTTACCCAGGTGATAGTTATACTAAAAGCGAAGACTCCACCACTGTGTTACATGTCCATGTAACAAACCTGCACTTATACCCGTCAAATGTATACACATAAAGAAAAAAGAAACTGAATCTTTGCCAAGTTGCTCCTATGTCTGAAGGTCTTCCAGTGATGTCTCACATGGGCTTAGAACCAAGGCAGCCAGCTCCTTTGTCACAGCCATTAGGATTTCTCTCCTCCATATCCCAGCCCCACCCTGATGGGCACCATTGCACTTATTAGGGCTGTTGGCTGCTGGCTCACTGGAGCTGGATACTTTATCTTCTGGGACAGAAGAGAATGCCTGAACCCCTTTATTCTGGTAGAAAAGTACCTAGCCAACAGAACTGTATGTTTCATCTTTAATATGGATAACTGTGAAAACAACTCTTCATTTTTACTCATAGCTCTCTCCCTCCCCTTAAATTCGCACATGTGTCTCTGGGGCTAGAGATCAACTCAAGAGACGGACACCCCATTGTTTGCTGAAACACTCTCCTCTCTAACCGTGACGTCTTACTCCTGGACTTGCCCATGTATCTGCCTCTCCTCTGCTCATCCCCCATGCTCCTGACATTCATATTAGACCTTCGTACTCTGGGTGAACTGGAGATATGATGCCTTTGGGCTCCCTTTGATTACTTCCTTGTAAAAATAAATGCTGAATAGCCCTGCCCACTATATA